>NC_056736.1:758706808-758914308 GCF_019279795.1 Protopterus annectens
GCTGCTTGGATCACTCTGCAGGCCACCACGAGGATCTGTGCAGAGTTGGTACAAGCTGGAAAACACGTGTTTAGCGTGTTTTATAGCAGGGGCTGAAAGGAGTTAGGAATTGGCCCAAAACGACCAATAGACTACAAGTTTCTGGCTGAAACTTCACCAATTCGGACAAAAGGCTGCTCAGTGCTTCCCACTCCCACTGGTAAGCAAAGAAACTTCCTTCCTTCCTAATAAGGCAATGGATCAGTAACAGGAACTAAAACAAAGCCCAGGGATCAGCAACTCTGAAACTGGACTATTCTAGTTCAGTAAGGTGGGAAAACAAGAGATTTTTTTTTTTTTTTTTTACAGAGACAAGGAAAAAAAACAGTAAATGCTATAAATGCTTTTAAGTGGCTAGCACACTTGAGTGTGTTAGCCTACAGGTAAAATTAAGCAACAAATAACTTTTTAAGAGTGCAAAACAGTTAATCAACACAAAAACAGTTTAAATAGAATGCAGAGCTGTATAAACAGGCTAAGATGCAGTCGCTAAGCAGTAAATATTCAAAAAGCCAGAAAAAAATACTTAAATCGGTTATAGCAAATACAGTTATAACAAATGCTCTGAAATATACTGTATATTTCCAATATGTTTGAGAAGGACAGTCAGAACACAAGAAGGTTCAGGCGAAGAAGAAAAAAAAGTTTTGTTTTACTTTTTGAAAAGGTAAAAAGGAGGAACAGAAGGCCTTATCAAATGTTCTCTCTGTATTAAGAAGAATGAGCTAATGACACTAGTATAAGAAACAAAATGTTACCAAAGCAGCTCACTCAGGCCTTAAGATGTATATTATAACAAACAAAATGTTACCAAAGCAGCACGCTCAGGCCATAAGATGTATAGTATAACAAACAAAATGTTACCAAAGCATCTCGCTCAGGCCAGAAGATGTATAGTATAACAAACAAAATGTTACCAAAGCAGCACGCTCAGGCCATAAGATGTATAGTATAACAAACAAAATGTTACCAAAGCAGCTCGCTCAGGCTGTAAGATGTATAGTATAACAAACAAGATGTTACCAAAGCATCTCGCTCAGGCCAGAAGATGTATAGTATAACAAACAAAAGTTACCAAAGCAGCTCGCTCAGGCCATAAGATGTATAGTATAACAAACAAAATGTTACCAAAACATCTCGCTCAGGCCTTAAGATGTATATTATAACAAACAAAATGTTACCAAAGCAGCACGCTCAGGCCATAAGATGTATAGTATAACAAACAAAATGTTACCAAAGCAGCTCGCTCAGGCTGTAAGATGTATAGTATAACAAACAAGATGTTACCAAAGCATCTCGCTCAGGCAAGAAGATGTATAGTATAACAAACAAAAGTTACCAAAGCAGCTCGCTCAGGCCATAAGATATATAGTATAACAAACAAAATGTTACCAAAACATCTCGCTCAGGCCATAAGATGTATAGTATAACAAACAAAATGTTACCAAAACAGCTCGCTCAGGCCGTAAGATGTATATTATAACAAAAAAAATGTTACCAAAGCAGCTCGCTAAGGCCATAAAATGTATAGTATAACAAACAAAATGTTACCAAAGCATCTCGCTCAGGTCATAAGATGTATTGTATAACAAACAAAATGTTACAAAAGCATCTCGCTCAGGCCGTAAGATGTATAGTATAACAAACAAAATGTTACCAAAACAGCTCGCTCAGGCCGTAAGATGTATAGTATAACAAACAAAATGTTACCAAAACAGCTCGCTCAGGCCATAAGATGTATAGTATAATAAACAAAATGTTACCAAAACAGCTCGCTCAGGCTGTAAGATGTATAGTATAACAAACAAAATGTTACCAAAACAGCTTGCTCAGGCCGTAAGATGTATAGTATAACAAACAAAATGTTACCAAAACAGCTCGCTCAGGCCGTAAGATGTATAGTATAATAAACAAAATGTTACCAAAACAGCTCGCTCAGGCTGTAAGATGTATAGTATCACAAACAAAATGTTACCAAAACAGCTCGCTCAGGCCATAAGATGTATAGTATAACAAACAAAATGTTACCAAAACAGCTCGCTCAGGCTGTAAGATGTATAGTATAACAAAGAAAATGTTACCAAAACAGCTCACTCAGGCCGTAAGATGTATAGTATAACAAACAAAATGTTACCAAAACAGCTTGCTCAGGCCGTAAGATGTATAGTATAACAAACAAAATGTTACCAAAACAGCTTGCTCAGGCCATAAGATGTATAGTATAACAAACAAAATGTTACCAAAACAGCTTGCTCAGGCCGTAAGATGTATAGTATAACAAACAAAATGTTACCAAAACAGCTCGCTCAGGCCGTAAGATGTATATTATAACAAACAAAATGTTACCAAAGCAGCACGCTCAGGCCATAAGATGTATAGTATAACAAACAAAATGTTACCAAAGCAGCTCGCTCAGGCTGTAAGATGTATAGTATAACAAACAAGATGTTACCAAAGCATCTCGCTCAGGCCAGAAGATGTATAGTATAACAAACAAAAGTTACCAAAGCAGCTCGCTCAGGCCATAAGATGTATAGTATAACAAACAAAATGTTACCAAAACATCTCGCTCAGGCCATAAGATGTATAGTATAACAAACAAAATGTTACCAAAACAGCTCGCTCAGGCCGTAAGATGTATATTATAACAAAAAAAATGTTACCAAAGCAGCTCGCTCAGGCCATAAAATGTATAGTATAACAAACAAAATGTTACCAAAGCATCTCGCTCAGGTCATAAGATGTATAGTATAACAAACAAGATGTTACCAAAGCAGCTCGCTCAGGCCATAAGATGTATAGTATAACAAACAAAATGTTACCAAAGCATTTCGCTCAGGCCATAAGATGTATAGTATAACAAACAAAATGTTACCAAAGCATCTTGCTCAGGCCGTAAGATGTATAGTATAACAAACAAAATGTTACAAAAGCATCTCGCTCAGGCCATAAGATGTATAGTATAACAAACAAAATGTTACCAAAACAGCTCTCTCAGGCCGTAAGATGTATAGTATAACAAACAAGATGTTACAAAAGAAGCTCGCTCAGGCCATAAGATGTATAGTATAACAAACAAGATGTTACCAAAACAGCTCGCTCAGGCCGTAAGATGTATAGAATAACAAACAAAATGTTACCAAAGCATCTCGCTCAGTCCGTAAGATGTATAGTATAACAAACAAAATGTTACCAAAGCATCTCGCTCTGGCCATAAGATGTATAGTATAACAAACAAAATGTTACCAAAACAGCTGGCTCAGGCCATAAGATGTATAGTATAACAAAAATAATGTTACCAAAGTAGCTCGCTCAGGCCATAAGATGTATAGTATAACAAACAAGATGTTACCAAAGCAGCTCGCTCAGGCCGTAAGATGTCTAGTATAACAAACAAAATGTTACCAAAGCATCTCGCTCAGGCCGTAAAATGTATAGTATAACAAACAAAATGCTACCAAAACAGCTCGCTCAGGCCGTAAGATGTATAGTATAACAAACAAAATGTTACCAAAGCATCTCGCTCAGGCCGTAAGATATATAGTATAACAAACAAAATGTTACCAAAGCATCTCGCTCAGGCCATAAGATGTATAGTATAACAAACAAAATGTTACCAAAACAGCTCGCTCAGGCCGTAAGATGTATAGTATAACAAACAAAATGTTACCAAAACAGCTCGCTCAGGCCATAAGATGTATAGTATAATAAACAAAATGTTACCAAAACAGCTCGCTCAGGCTGTAAGATGTATAGTATAACAAACAAAATGTTACCAAAACAGCTTGCTCAGGCCGTAAGATGTATAGTATAACAAACAAAATGTTACCAAAACAGCTCGCTCAGGCTGTAAGATGTATAGTATAACAAACAAAATGTTACCAAAACAGCTCGCTCAGGCCATAAGATGTATAGTATAACAAACAAAATGTTACAAAAACAGCTCGCTCAGGCCATAAGATGTATAGTATAACAAACAAAATGTTACCAAAACAGCTCGCTCAGGCCGTAAGATGTATATTATAACAAATAAAATGTTACCAAAGCAGTTCGCTCAGGCCATAAGATGTATAGTATAACAAACAAAATGTTACCAAAGCATCTCGGTCAGGACGTCAGATATATAGTATAACAAACAAAATGTTACCAAAGCATCTCGCTCAGGCCATAAGATGTATAGTATAACAAACAAAATGTTACCAAAACAGCTCGCTCAGGCCGTAAGATGTATAGTATAGCAAACAAAATGTTACCAAAACAGCTCGCTCAGGCCATAAGATGTATAGTATAATAAACAAAATGTTACCAAAACAGCTCGCTCAGGCCGTAAGATGCATAGTATAACAAACAAGATGTTACCAAAGCAGCTCGCTCAGGCCGTAAGATGTCTAGTATAACAAACAAAATGTTACCAAAGCATCTTGCTCAGGCCGTAAGATGTATAGTATAAGAAACAAAATGTTACCAAAGCAGCTCACTCAGGCCTTAAGATGTATTGTATAACAAACAAAATGTTACAAAAGCATCTCGCTCAGGCCGTAAGATGTATAGTATAACAAATAAAATATTACCAAAGCATCTCGCTCAGGCCATAAGATGTATAGTATAACAAACAAAATGCTACCAAAACAGCTCGCTCAGGCGGTAAGATGTATAGTACAACAAACAAAATGTTACCAAAGCATCTCGCTCAGGCCGTAAGATATATAGTATAACAAACAAAATGTTACCAAAGCATCTCGCTCAGGCCATAAGATGTATAGTATAACAAACAAAATGTTACCAAAACAGCTCGCTCAGGCCGTAAGATGTATAGTATAACAAACAAAATGTTACCAAAACAGCTCGCTCAGGCCATAAGATGTATAGTATAATAAACAAAATGTTACCAAAACAGCTAGCTCAGGCTGTAAGATGTATAGTATAACAAACAAAATGTTACCAAAACAGCTTGCTCAGGCCGTAAGATGTATAGTATAACAAACAAAATGTTACCAAAACAGCTCGCTCAGGCCGTAAGATGTATAGTATAATAAACAAAATGTTACCAAAACAGTTCGCTCAGGCTGTAAGATGTATAGTATCACAAACAAAATGTTACCAAAACAGCTCGCTCAGGCCATAAGATGTATAGTATAACAAACAAAATGTTACCAAAACAGCTCGCTCAGGCTGTAAGATGTATAGTATAACAAAGAAAATGTTACCAAAACAGCTCGCTCAGGCCGTAAGATGTATATTATAACAAAAAAAATGTTACCAAAGCAGCTCGCTCAGGCCATAAAATGTATAGTATAACAAACAAAATGTTACCAAAGCATCTTGCTCAGGTCATAAGATGTATAGTATAACAAACAAGATGTTACCAAAGCAGCTCGCTCAGGCCATAAGATGTATAGTATAACAAACAAAATGTTACCAAAGCATTTCGCTCAGGCCATAAGATGTATAGTATAACAAACAAAATGTTACCAAAGCATCTCGCTCAGGCCGTAAGATGTATAGTATAACAAACAAGATGTTACCAAAGCAGCTCGCTCAGGCCATAAGATGTATAGTATAACAAACAAAATGTTACCAAAGCATTTCGCTCAGGCCATAAGATGTATAGTATAACAAACAAAATGTTACCAAAGTAGCTCGCTCAGGCCATAAGATGTATAGTATAACAAACAAAATGTTACAAAAGCATCTCGCTCAGGCCATAAGATGTATAGTATAACAAACAAAATGTTACCAAAACAGCTCTCTCAGGCCGTAAGATGTATAGTATAACAAACAAGATGTTACAAAAGAAGCTCGCTCAGGCCATAAGATGTATAGTATAACAAACAAGATGTTACCAAAACAGCTCGCTCAGGCCGTAAGATGTATAGAATAACAAACAAAATGTTACCAAAGCATCTCGCTCAGGCCATAAGATGTATAGTATAACAAACAAAAGTTACCAAAGCAGCTCGCTCAGGCCATAAGATGTATAGTATAACAAACAAAATGTTACCAAAGCATCTCGCTCAGTCCGTAAGATGTATAGTATAACAAACAAAATGTTACCAAAGCATCTCGCTCTGGCCATAAGATGTATAGTATAACAAACAAAATGTTACCAAAACAGCTGGCTCAGGCCATAAGATGTATAGTATAACAAACATAATGTTACCAAAGTAGCTCGCTCAGGCCATAAGATGTATAGTATAACAAACAAGATGTTACCAAAGCAGCTCGCTCAGGCCGTAAGATGTCTAGTATAACAAACAAAATGTTACCAAAGCATCTCGCTCAGGCCGTAAAATGTATAGTATAAGAAACAAAATGTTACCAAAGCAGCTCGCTCAGGCCGTAAGATGTCTAGTATAACAAACAAAATGTTACCAAAGCAGCATGCTCAGACCATAAGATGTATAGTGTAACAAACAAAATGTTACAAAAGCATCTCGCTCAGGCCGTAAGATGTATAGTATAACAAATAAAATATTACCAAAGCATCTCGCTCAGGCCATAAGATGTATAGTATAACAAACAAAATGCTACCAAAACAGCTCGCTCAGGCCGTAAGATGTATAGTATAACAAACAAAATGTTACCAAAGCATCTCGCTCAGGCCGTAAGATATATAGTATAACAAACAAAATGTTACCAAAGCATCTCGCTCAGGCCATAAGATGTATAGTATAACAAACAAAATGTTACCAAAACAGCTCGCTCAGGCCGTAAGATGTATAGTATAACAAACAAAATGTTACCAAAACAGCTCGCTCAGGCCATAAGATGTATAGTATAATAAACAAAATGTTACCAAAACAGCTCGCTCAGGCTGTAAGATGTATAGTATAACAAACAAAATGTTACCAAAACAGCTTGCTCAGGCCGTAAGATGTATAGTATAACAAACAAAATGTTACCAAAACTGCTCGCTCAGGCTGTAAGATGTATAGTATAACAAACAAAATGTTACCAAAACAGCTCGCTCAGGCCATAAGATGTATAGTATAACAAACAAAATGTTACAAAAACAGCTCGCTCAGGCCGTAAGATGTATAGTATAACAAACAAAATGTTACCAAAACAGCTCGCTCAGGCCGTAAGATGTATATTATAACAAATAAAATGTTACCAAAGCAGTTCGCTCAGGCCATAAGATGTATAGTATAACAAACAAAATGTTACCAAAGCATCTCGGTCAGGACGTCAGATATATAGTATAACAAACAAAATGTTACCAAAGCATCTCGCTCAGGCCATAAGATGTATAGTATAACAAACAAAATGTTACCAAAACAGCTCGCTCAGGCCGTAAGATGTATAGTATAGCAAACAAAATGTTACCAAAACAGCTCGCTCAGGCCGTAAGATGTATAGTATAATAAACAAAATGTTACCAAAACAGCTCACTCAGGCCGTAAGATGCATAGTATAACAAACAAGATGTTACCAAAGCAGCTCGCTCAGGCCGTAAGATGTCTAGTATAACAAACAAAATGTTACCAAAGCAGCTCGCTCAGGCCGTAAGATGTATAGTATAAGAAACAAAATGTTACCAAAGCAGCTCACTCAGGCCTTAAGATGTATTGTATAACAAACAAAATGTTACCAAAACAGCTCGCTCAGGCCATAAGATGTATAGTGTAACAAACAAAATGTTACAAAAGCATCTCGCTCAGGCCGTAAGATGTATAGTATAACAAATAAAATATTACCAAAGCATCTCGCTCAGGCCATAAGATGTATAGTATAACAAACAAAATGCTACCAAAACAGCTCGCTCAGGCGGTAAGATGTATAGTACAACAAACAAAATGTTACCAAAGCATCTCGCTCAGGCCGTAAGATATATAGTATAACAAACAAAATGTTACCAAAGCATCTCGCTCAGGCCATAAGATGTATAGTATAACAAACAAAATGTTACCAAAACAGCTCGCTCAGGCCGTAAGATGTATAGTATAACAAACAAAATGTTACCAAAACAGCTCGCTCAGGCCATAAGATGTATAGTATAATAAACAAAATGTTACCAAAACAGCTAGCTCAGGCTGTAAGATGTATAGTATAACAAACAAAATGTTACCAAAACAGCTTGCTCAGGCCGTAAGATGTATAGTATAACAAACAAAATGTTACCAAAACAGCTCGCTCAGGCCGTAAGATGTATAGTATAATAAACAAAATGTTACCAAAACAGTTCGCTCAGGCTGTAAGATGTATAGTATCACAAACAAAATGTTACCAAAACAGCTCGCTCAGGCCATAAGATGTATAGTATAACAAACAAAATGTTACCAAAACAGCTCGCTCAGGCTGTAAGATGTATAGTATAACAAAGAAAATGTTACCAAAACAGCTCACTCAGGCCGTAAGATGTATAGTATAACAAACAAAATGTTACCAAAACAGCTTGCTCAGGCCGTAAGATGTATAGTATAACAAACAAAATGTTACCAAAACAGCTTGCTCAGGCCGTAAGATGTATAGTATAACAAACAAAATGTTACCAAAACAGCTTGCTCAGGCCGTAAGATGTATAGTATAACAAACAAAATGTTACCAAAACAGCTCGCTCAGGCCGTAAGATGTATATTATAACAAACAAAATGTTACCAAAGCAGCTCGCTCAGGCCATAAGATGTATAGTATAACAAATAAAATATTACCAAAGCATCTCGCTCAGGCCATAAGATGTATAGTATAACAAACAAAATGCTACCAAAAAAGCTCGCTCAGGCCGTAAGATGCATAGTATAACAAACAAGATGTTACCAAAGCAGCTCGCTCAGGCCGTAAGATGTCTAGTATAACAAACAAAATGTTACCAAAGCATCTCGCTCAGGCCGTAAGATGTATAGTATAACAAACAAAATGTTACCAAAGCAGCACGCTCAGGCCATAAGATGTATAGTATAACAAACAAAATGTTACCAAAGCAGCATGCTCAGACCATAAGATGTATAATGTAACAAACAAAATGTTACCAAAGCATCTCGCTCAGGCCGTAAGATATATAGTATAACAAACAAAATGTTACCAAAGCATCTCGCTCAGGCCATAACATGTATAGTATAACAAACAAAATGTTACCAAAACAGCTCGCTCAGGCCGTAAGATGTATAGTATAACAAACAAAATGTTACCAAAACAGCTCGCTCAGGCCATAAGATGTATAGTATAATAAACAAAATGTTACCAAAACAGCTCGCTCAGGCTGTAAGATGTATAGTATAACAAACAAAATGTTACCAAAACAGCTTGCTCAGGCCGTAAGATGTATAGTATAACAAACAAAATGTTACCAAAACAGCTCGCTCAGGCCGTAAGATGTACAGTATAATAAACAAAATGTTACCAAAACAGTTCGCTCAGGCTGTAAGATGTATAGTATCACAAACAAAATGTTACCAAAACAGCTCGCTCAGGCCATAAGATGTATAGTATAACAAACAAAATGTTACCAAAACAGCTCGCTCAGGCTGTAAGATGTATAGTATAACAAAGAAAATGTTATCAAAACAGCTCACTCAGGCCGTAAGATGTATAGTATAACAAACAAAATGTTACCAAAACAGCTTGCTCAGGCCGTAAGATGTATAGTATAACAAACAAAATGTTACCAAAACAGCTTGCTCAGGCCGTAAGATGTATAATATAACAAAAAAATGTTACCAAAACAGCTTGCTCAGGCCGTAAGATGTATAGTATAACAAACAAAATGTTACCAAAACAGCTCGCTCAGGCCGTAAGATGTATATTATAACAAACAAAATGTCACCAAAGCAGCTCGCTTAGGCCACAAGATGTATAGTATAACAAACAAAATGTTACCAAAGCAGCTCGCTCAGGCCGTAAGATGTATAGTATAACAAACAAGATGTTACCAAAGCATCTCGCTCAGGCCAGAAGATGTATAGTATAACAAACAAAAGTTACCAAAGCAGCTCGCTCAGGCCATAAGATGTATAGTATAACAAACAAAATGTTACCAAAACAGCTCGCTCAGGCCGTAAGATGTATAGTATAACAAACAAAATGTTACCAAAACAGCTCGCTCAGGCCATAAGATGTATAGTATAATAAACAAAATGTTACCAAAACAGCTAGCTCAGGCTGTAAGATGTATAGTATAACAAACAAAATGTTACCAAAATAGCTTGCTCAGGCCTTAAGATGTATAGTATAACAAACAAAATGTTACCAAAACAGCTCGCTCAGGCCGTAAGATGTATAGTATAATAAACAAAATGTTACCAAAACAGTTCGCTCAGGCTGTAAGATGTATAGTATCACAAACAAAATGTTACCAAAACAGCTCGCTCAGGCCATAAGATGTATAGTATAACAAACAAAATGTTACCAAAACAGCTCGCTCAGGCTGTAAGATGTATAGTATAACAAAGAAAATGTTACCAAAACAGCTCACTCAGGCCGTAAGATGTATAGTATAACAAACAAAATGTTACCAAAACAGCTTGCTCAGGCCGTAAGATGTATAGTATAACAAACAAAATTTTACCAAAACAGCTTGCTCAGGCCGTAAGATGTATAGTATAACAAACAAAATGTTACCAAAACAGCTTGCTCAGGCCGTAAGATGTATAGTATAACAAACAAAATGTTACCAAAACAGCTCGCTCAGGCCGTAAGATGTATATTATAACAAACAAAATGTTACCAAAGCAGCTCGCTCAGGCCATAAGATGTATAGTATAACAAATAAAATATTACCAAAGCATCTCGCTCAGGCCATAAGATGTATAGTATAACAAACAAAATGCTACCAAAACAGCTCGCTCAGGCCGTAAGATGCATAGTATAACAAACAAGATGTTACCAAAGCAGCTCGCTCAGGCCGTAAGATGTCTAGTATAACAAACAAAATGTTACCAAAGCATCTCGCTCAGGCCGTAAGATGTATAGTATAACAAACAAAATGTTACCAAAGCAGCACGCTCAGGCCATAAGATGTATAGTATAACAAACAAAATGTTACCAAAGCAGCATGCTCAGACCATAAGATGTATAGTATAACAAACAAAATGTTACCAAAGCATCTCGCTCAGGCCGTAAGATATATAGTATAACAAACAAAATGTTACCAAAGCATCTCGCTCAGGCCATAAGATGTATAGTATAACAAACAAAATGTTACCAAAACAGCTCGCTCAGGCCGTAAGATGTATAGTATAACAAACAAAATGTTACCAAAACAGCTCGCTCAGGCCATAAGATGTATAGTATAATAAACAAAATGTTACCAAAACAGCTCGCTCAGGCTGTAAGATGTATAGTATAACAAACAAAATGTTACCAAAACAGCTTGCTCAGGCCGTAAGATGTATAGTATAACAAACAAAATGTTACCAAAACAGCTCGCTCAGGCCGTAAGATGTACAGTATAATAAACAAAATGTTACCAAAACAGTTCGCTCAGGCTGTAAGATGTATAGTATCACAAACAAAATGTTACCAAAACAGCTCGCTCAGGCCATAAGATGTATAGTATAACAAACAAAATGTTACCAAAACAGCTCGCTCAGGCTGTAAGATGTATAGTATAACAAAGAAAATGTTACCAAAACAGCTCACTCAGGCCGTAAGATGTATAGTATAACAAACAAAATGTTACCAAAACAGCTTGCTCAGGCCGTAAGATGTATAGTATAACAAACAAAATGTTACCAAAACAGCTTGCTCAGGCCGTAAGATGTATAGTATAACAAACAAAATGTTACCAAAACAGCTTGCTCAGGCCGTAAGATGTATAGTATAACAAACAAAATGTTACCAAAACAGCTCGCTCAGGCCGTAAGATGTATATTATAACAAACAAAATGTCACCAAAGCAGCTCGCTTAGGCCACAAGATGTATAGTATAACAAACAAAATGTTACCAAAGCAGCTCGCTCAGGCCGTAAGATGTATAGTATAACAAACAAGATGTTACCAAAGCATCTTGCTCAGGCCAGAAGATGTATAGTATAACAAACAAAAGTTACCAAAGCAGCTCGCTCAGGCCATAAGATGTATAGTATAACAAACAAAATGTTACCAAAACATCTCGCTCAGGCCATAAGATGTATAGTATAACAAACAAAATGTTACCAAAACAGCTCGCTCAGGCCGTAAGATGTATATTATAACAAAAAAAATGTTACCAAAGCAGCTCGCTCAGGCCATAAAATGTATAGTATAACAAACAAAATGTTACCAAAGCATCTCGCTCAGGTCATAAGATGTATAGTATAACAAACAAGATGTTACCAAAGTAGCTCACTCAGGCCATAGGATGTATAGTATAACAAACAAAATGTTACCAAAGCATCTCGCTCAGGCCATAAGATGTACAGTGTAACAAACAAAATGTTACCAAAGTAGCTCACTCAGGCCATAAGATGTATAGTATAACAAACAAAATGTTACCAAAGCATCTCGCTCAGGCCATAAGATGTATAGTGTAAAAAACAAAATGTTACCAAAGCATCTCGCTCAGTCCGTAAGATGTATAGTATAACAAACAAAATGTTACCAAAGCATCTCGCTCAGGCCATAAGATGGATAGTGTAACAAACAAAATGTTATCAAAGCAGCTCGCTCAGGCCATAAGATGTATTGTATAACAAAAAAAATGTTACCAAAGCATCTCGCTCAGGCCATAAGATGTACAGTGCAACAAACAAAATGTTACCAAAGCAGCTCGCTCAGGCCATAAGATGTATAGTATAACAACAAAATGTTACCAAAGCATTTCGCTCAGGCCATAAGATGTATAGTATAACAAACAAAATGTTACCAAAGCATCTCGCTCAGGCCGTAAGATGTATAGTATAACAAACAAAATGTTACCAAAGCATCTCGCTCAGGCCATAATTTGTATAGTATAACAAACAAAATGTTACAAAAGCATCTCGCTCAGGCCGTAAGATGTATAGTATAACAAACAAAATGTTATCAAAACAGCTCGCTCAGGCCGTAAGATGTATAGTATAACAAACAAGATGTTACAAAAGAAGCTCGCTCAGGCCATAAGATGTATAGTATAACAAACAAGATGTTACCAAAGCAGCTTGCTCAGGCCATAAGATGTATAGTATAACAAACAAAATGTTACCAAAACAGCTCGCTCAGGCCGTAAGATGTATAGTATAACAAACAAAATGTTACCAAAACAGCTCGCTCAGGCCGTAAGATGTATAGTATAACAAACAAAATGTTACCAAAGCATCTCGCTCAGGCCATAAGATGTATAGTATAACAAACAAAATGTTACCAAAGCATCTCGCTCTGGCCATAAGATGTATAGTATAACAAACAAAATGTTACCAAAACAGCTGGCTCAGGCCTTAAGATGTATAGTATAACAAACAAAATGTTACCAAAGTAGCTCGCTCAGGCCATAAGATGTATAGTATAACAAACAAGATGTTACCAAAGCAGCTCGCTCAGGCCGTAAGATGTCTAGTATAACAAACAAAATGTTACCAAATCATCTCGCTCTGACCATAAGATGTATAGTATAACAAACAAAATGTTACCAAAACAGCTGGCTCAGGCCATAAGATGTATAGTATAACAAACAAAATGTTACCAAAGTAGCTCGCTCAGGCCATAAGATGTATAGTATAACAAACAAAATGTTACAAAAGTAGCTCGCTCAGGCCATAAGATGTATAGTATAACAAACAAAATGTTACCAAAGCATCTCGCTCAGGCCATAAGATGTATAGTATAACAAACAAAATGTTACCAAAACAGCTCGCTCAGGCCGTAAGATGTATAGTATAACAAACAAAATGTTACCAAAACAGCTCGCTCAGGCCATAAGATGTATAGTATAATAAACAAAATGTTACCAAAACAGCTCGCTCAGGCTGTAAGATGTATAGTATAACAAACAAAATGTTACCAAAACAGCTTGCTCAGGCCGTAAGATGTATAGTATAACAAACAAAATGTTACCAAAACAGCTCGCTCAGGCCGTAAGATGTATAGTATGATAAACAAAATGTTACCAAAACAGCTCGCTCAGGCTGTAAGATGTATAGTATCACAAACAAAATGTTACCAAAACAGCTCGCTCAGGCCATAAGATGTATAGTATAACAAACAAAATGTTACCAAAACAGCTCGCTCAGGCTGTAAGATGTATAGTATAACAAAGAAAATGTTACCAAAACAGCTCACTCAGGCCGTAAGATGTATAGTATAACAAACAAAATGTTACCAAAACAGCTTGCTCAGGCCGTAAGATGTATAGTATAACAAACAAAATGTTACCAAAACAGCTTGCTCAGGCCATAAGATGTATAGTATAACAAACAAAATGTTACCAAAACAGCTTGCTCAGGCCGTAAGATGTATAGTATAACAAACAAAATGTTACCAAAACAGCTCGCTCAGGCCGTAAGATGTATATTATAACAAACAAAATGTTACCAAAGCAGCTCGCTCAGGCCATAAGATGTATAGTATAACAAACAAAATGTTACCAAAGCAGCTCGCTCAGGCCGTAAGATGTATAGTATAACAAACAAGATGTTACCAAAGCATCTCGCTCAGGCCAGAAGATGTATAGTATAACAAACAAAAGTTACCAAAGCAGCTCGCTCAGGCCATAAGATGTATAGTATAACAAACAAAATGTTACCAAAACATCTCGCTCAGGCCATAAGATGTATAGTATAACAAACAAAATGTTACCAAAACAGCTCGCTCAGGCCGTAAGATGTATATTATAACAAAAAAATGTTACCAAAGCAGCTCGCTCAGGCCATAAAATGTATAGTATAACAAACAAAATGTTACCAAAGCATCTCGCTCAGGTCATAAGATGTATAGTATAACAAACAAGATGTTACCAAAGTAGCTCGCTCAGGCCATAAGATGTATAGTATAACAAACAAAATGTTACCAAAGCATCTCGCTCAGGCCATAAGATGGATAGTGTAACCAACAAAATGTTATCAAAGCAGCTCGCTCAGGCCATAAGATGTATAGTATAACAAACAAAATGTTACCAAAGCATCTCGCTCAGGCCATAAGATGTACAGTGCAACAAACAAAATGTTACCAAAGCAGCTCGCTCAGGCCATAAGATGTATAGTATAACAAACAAAATGTTACCAAAGCATTTCGCTCAGGCCATAAGATGTATAGTATAACAAACAAAATGTTACCAAAGCATCTCGCTCAGGCCGTAAGATGTATAGTATAACAAACAAAATGTTACCAAAGCATCTCGCTCAGGCCATAATTTGTATAGTATAACAAACAAAATGTTACAAAAGCATCTCGCTCAGGCCATAAGATGTATAGTATAACAAACAAAATGTTACCAAAACAGCTCGCTCAGGCCGTAAGATATATAGTATAACAAACAAGATGTTACAAAAGAAGCTCGCTCAGGCCATAAGATGTATAGTATAACAAACAAGATGTTACCAAAACAGCTCGCTCAGGCCGTAAGATGTATAGAATAACAAACAAAATGTTACCAAAGCATCTCGCTCAGTCCGTAAGATGTATAGTATAACAAACAAAATGTTACCAAAGCATCTCGCTCTGGCCATAAGATGTATAGTATAACAAACAAAATGTTACCAAAACAGCTGGCTCAGGCCATAAGATGTATAGTATAACAAACAAAATGTTACCAAAGTAGCTCACTCAGGCCATAAGATGTATAGTATAACAAACAAGATGTTACCAAAGCAGCTCGCTCAGGCCGTAAGATGTCTAGTATAACAAACAAAATGTTACCAAAGCATCTCGCTCAGGCCGTAAGATGTATAGTATAACAAACAAAATGTTACCAAAGCAGCATGCTCAGACCATAAGATGTATAGTATAACAAACAAAATGTTACCAAAGCATCTCGCTCAGGCCGTAAGATGTATAGTATAACAAACAAAATGTTACCAAAGCATATCGCTCAGGCCATAAGATGTATAGTATAACAAACAAAATGCTACCAAAACAGCTCGCTCAGGCCGTAAGATGTATAGTATAACAAACAAAATGTTACCAAAGCATCTCGCTCAGGCCGTAAGATATATAGTATAACAAACAAAATGTTACCAAAGCATCTCGCTCAGGCCATAAGATGTATAGTATAACAAACAAAATGTTACCAAAACAGCTCGCTCAGGCCGTAAGATGTATAGTATAACAAACAAAATGTTACCAAAACAGCTCGCTCAGGCCATAAGATGTATAGTATAATAAACAAAATGTTACCAAAACAGCTCGCTCAGGCTGTAAGATGTATAGTATAACAAACAAAATGTTACCAAAACAGCTTGCTCAGGCCGTAAGATGTATAGTATAACAAACAAAATGTTACCAAAACAGCTCGCTCAGGCTGTAAGATGTATAGTATAACAAACAAAATGTTACCAAAACAGCTCGCTCAGGCCATAAGATGTATAGTATAACAAACAAAATGTTACAAAACAGCTCACTCAGGCCGTAAGATGTATAGTATAACAAACAAAATGTTACCAAAACAGCTCGCTCAGGCCGTAAGATGTATATTATAACAAATAAAATGTTACCAAAGCAGTTCGCTCAGGCCATAAGATGTATAGTATAACAAACAAAATGTTACCAAAGCATCTCGGTCAGGACGTCAGACATATAGTATAACAAACAAAATGTTACCAAAGCATCTCGCTCAGGCCATAAGATGTATAGTATAACAAACAAAATGTTACCAAAACAGCTCGCTCAGGCCGTAAGATGTATAGTATAGCAAACAAAATGTTACCAAAACAGCTCGCTCAGGCCGTAAGATGTATAGTATAATAAACAAAATGTTACCAAAACAGCTCGCTCAGGCTGTAAGATATATAGTATAACAAACAAAATGTTACCAAAACAGCTCACTCAGGCCGTAAGATGTATAGTATAACAAACAAAATGTTACCAAAACAGCTTGCTCAGGCCGTAAGATGTATAGTATAACAAACAAAATGTTACCAAAACAGCTTGCTCAGGCCGTAAGATGTATAGTATAACAAACAAAATGTTACCAAAACAGCTTGCTCAGGCCGTAAGATGTATAGTATAACAAACAAAATGTTACCAAAACAGCTCGCTCAGGCCGTAAGATGTATATTATAACAAACAAAATGTTACCAAAGCAGCTCGCTCAGGCCATAAGATGTATAGTATAACAAACAAAATGTTACCAAAGCTCGCTCAGGCCGTAAGATGTATAGTATAACAAACAAGATGTTACCAAAGCATCTCGCTCAGGCCAGAAGATGTATAGTATAACAAACAAAAGTTACCAAAGCAGCTCGCTCAGGCCATAAGATGTATAGTATAACAAACAAAATGTTATCAAAACATCTCGCTCAGGCCATAAGATGTATAGTATAACAAACAAAATGTTACCAAAACAGCTCGCTCAGGCCGTAAGATGTATATTATATCAAAAAAAATGTTACCAAAGCAGCTCGCTCAGGCCATAAAATGTATAGTATAACAAACAAAATGTTACCAAAGCATCTCGCTCAGGTCATAAGATGTATAGTATAACAAACAAGATGTTACCAAAGTAGCTCGCTCAGGCCATAAGATGTATAGTATAACAAACAAAATGTTACCAAAACAGCTCGCCCAGGCTGTAAGATGTATAGTATAACAAACAAAATGTTACCAAAACAGCTCGCTCAGGCCGTAAGATGTATAGTATAACAAACAAAATGTTACCAAAACAGCTCGCTCAGGCCGTAAGATGTATAGTATAACAAACAAAATGTTACCAAAACAGCTCGCTCAGGCCGTAAGATGTATATTATAACAAACAAAATGTTACCAAAGCAGTTCGCTCAGGCCATAAGATGTATAGTATAACAAACAAAATGTTACCAAAGCATCTCGCTCAGGCCGTCAGATATATAGTATAACAAACAAAATGTTACCAAAGCATCTCGCTCAAGCCATAAGATGTATAGTATAACAAACAAAATGTTACCAAAACAGCTCGCTCAGGCCGTAAGATGTATAGTATAGCAAACAAAATGTTACCAAAACAGCTCGCTCAGGCCATAAGATGTATAGTATAATAAACAAAATGTTACCAAAACAGCTCGCTCAGGCTGTAAGATATATAGTATAACAAACAAAATGTTACCAAAACAGCTCGCTCAGGCCGTAAGATGTATAGTATAACAAACAAAATGTTACCAAAACAGCTCGCTCAGGCTGTAAGATGTATAGTATAACAAACAAAATGTTACCAAAACAGCTCACTCAGGCCGTAAGATGTATAGTATAACAAACAAAATGTTACCAAAACAGCTTGCTCAGTCCGTAAGATGTATAGTATAACAAACAAAATGTTACCAAAACAGCTCGCTCAGGCCGTAAGATGTATATTATAACAAACAAAATGTTACCAAAGCAGCTCGCTCAGGCCATAAGATGTATAGTATAACAAACAAAATGTTACCAAAGCATCTCGCTCAGGTCATAAGATGTATAGTATAACAAACAAGATGTTACCAAAGTAGCTCGCTCAGGCCATAAGATGTATAGTATAACAAACAAAATGTTACCAAAGCATCTCGCTCAGGCCATAAGATGTATAGTGTAACAAACAAAATGTTACCAAAGCAGCTCACTCAGGCCATAAGATGTATAGTATAACAAACAAAATGTTACCAAAGCATCTCGCTCAGGCCATAAGATGTACAGTGCAACAAACAAAATGTTACCAAAGCAGCTCGCTCAGGCCATAAGATGTATAGTATAACAAACAAAATGTTACCAAAGCATTTCGCTCAGGCCATAAGATGTATAGTATAACAAACAAAATATTACCAAAGCATCTCGCTCAGGCCGTAAGATGTATAGTATAACAAACAAAATGTTACCAAAACAGCTCGCTCAGGCCGTAAGATGTATATTATAACAAAAAAAATGTTACCAAAGCAGCTCGCTCAGGCCATAAAATGTATAGTATAACAAACAAAATGTTACCAAAGCATCTCGCTCAGGTCATAAGATGTATAGTATAACAAACAAGATGTTACCAAAGTAGCTCGCTCAGGCCGTAAGATGTATAGTATAACAAACAAAATGTTACCAAAACAGCTCGCCCAGGCTGTAAGATGTATAGTATAACAAACAAAATGTTACCAAAACAGCTCGCTCAGGCCGTAAGATGTATAGTATAACAAACAAAATGTTACCAAAACAGCTCGCTCAGGCCGTAAGATGTATAGTATAACAAACAAAATGTTACCAAAACAGCTCGCTCAGGCCGTAAGATGTATATTATAACAAACAAAATGTTACCAAAGCAGTTCGCTCAGGCCATAAGATGTATAGTATAACAAACAAAATGTTACCAAAGCATCTCGCTCAGGCCGTCAGATATATAGTATAACAAACAAAATGTTACCAAAGCATCTCGCTCAAGCCATAAGATGTATAGTATAACAAACAAAATGTTACCAAAACAGCTCGCTCAGGCCGTAAGATGTATAGTATAGCAAACAAAATGTTACCAAAACAGCTCGCTCAGGCCGTAAGATGTATAGTATAATAAACAAAATGTTACCAAAACAGCTCGCTCAGGCTGTAAGATATATAGTATAACAAACAAAATGTTACCAAAACAGCTCGCTCAGGCCATAAGATGTATAGTATAACAAACAAAATGTTACCAAAACAGCTCGCTCAGGCTGTAAGATGTATAGTATAACAAACAAAATGTTACCAAAACAGCTCACCCAGGCCGTAAGATGTATAGTATAACAAACAAAATGTTACCAAAACAGCTTGCTCATTCCATAAGATGTATAGTATAACAAACAAAATGTTACCAAAACAGCTCGCTCAGGCCGTAAGATGTATATTATAACAAACAAAATGTTACCAAAGCAGCTCGCTCAGGCCATAAGATGTATAGTATAACAAACAAAATGTTACCAAAGCAGCTCGCTCAGGCCGTAAGATGTATAGTATAACAAACAAGATGTTACCAAAGCATCTCGCTCAGGCCAGAAGATGTATAGTATAACAAACAAAAGTTACCAAAGCAGCTCGCTCAGGCCATAAGATGTATAGTATAACAAACAAAATGTTACCAAAACATCTCGCTCAGGCCATAAGATGTATAGTATAACAAACAAAATGTTACCAAAACAGCTCGCTCAGGCCGTAAGATGTATATTATAACAAAAAAATGTTACCAAAGCAGGTCGCTCAGGCCATAAAATGTATAGTATAACAAACAAAATGTTACCAAAGCATCTCGCTCAGGTCATAAGATGTATAGTATAACAAACAAGATGTTACCAAAGTAGCTCGCTCAGGCCATAAGATGTATAGTATAACAAACAAAATGTTACCAAAGCATCTCGCTCAGGCCATAAGATGGATAGTGTAACAAACAAAATGTTATCAAAGCAGCTCGCTCAGGCCATAAGATGTATAGTATAACAAAAAAAATGTTACCAAAGCATCTCGCTCAGGCCATAAGATGTACAGTGCAACAAACAAAATGTTACCAAAGCAGCTCGCTCAGGCCATAAGATGTATAGTATAACAAACAAAATGTTACCAAAGCATTTCGCTCAGGCCATAAGATGTATAGTATAACAAACAAAATGTTACCAAAACAGCTGGCTCAGGCCATAAGATGTATAGTATAACAAACAAAATGTTACCAAAGCATCTCGCTCAGGCCATAAGATGTATAGTATAACAAACAAAATGTTACCAAAGCATCTCGCTCAGGCCATAAGATGTATAGTATAACAAACAAAATGTTACCAAAGCAGCTCGCTCAGGCCATAAGATGTATAGTATAACAAACAAAATGTTACCAAAGCATCTCGCTCAGGCCATAAGATGTATAGTATAACAAACAAAATGTTACCAAAGCATCTCGCTCAGGCCATAAGATGTATAGTATAACAAACAAAATGTTACCAAAGCAGCACGCTCAGGCCATAAGATGTATAGTATAATAAACAAAATGTTACCAAAACAGCTCGCTCAGGCCATAAGATGTATAGTATAACAAACAAAATGTTACCAAAACATCTCGCTCAGGCCATAAGATGTATTGTATAACAAACAAAATGTTACCAAAACATCTCGCTCAGGCCATAAGATGTATAGTATAACAAACAAAATGTTACCAAAACAGCTCGCTCAGGCCATAAGATGTATAGTATAACAAACAAAATGTTACCAAAACAGCTCACTCAGGCCGTAAGATGTATAGTATAACAAACAAAATGTTACCAAAACAGCTCGCTCAGGCCGTAAGATATATAGTATAACAAACAAAATGTTACCAAAGCAGCTCGCTCAGGCCATAAGATGTATAGTATAACAAACAAAATGTTACCAAAACAGCTCGCTCAGGCTGTAAGATGTATAGTATAACAAACAAAATGTTACCAAAGCATCTCGCTCAGGCCGTAAGATGTATAGTATAACAAACAAAATGTTACCAAAGCATCTCGCTCAGGCCGTAAGATATATAGTATAACAAACAAAATATTACCAAAGCATCTCGCTCAGGCCATAAGATTTATAGTATAACAAACAAAATGCTACCAAAACAGCTCGCTCAGGCCGTAAGATGTATAGTATAACAAACAAAATGTTACCAAAGCATCTCGCTCAGGCCGTAAGATATATAGTATAACAAACAAAATATTACCAAAGCATCTCGCTCAGGCCATAAGATGTATAGTATAACAAACAAAATGTTACCAAAACAGCTCGCTCAGGCCGTAAGATGTATAGTATAATAAACAAAATGTTACCAAAACAGCTCGCTCAGGCTGTAAGATGTATAGTATAACAAACAAAATGTTACCAAAACAGCTTGCTCAGGCCGTAAGATGTATAGTATAACAAACAAAATGTTACCAAAACAGCTCGCTCAGGCCGTAAGATGTATAGTATAATAAACAAAATGTTACCAAAACAGCTCGCTCAGGCTGTAAGATGTATAGTATCACAAACAAAATGTTACCAAAACAGCTCGCTCAGGCCATAAGATGTATAGTATAACAAACAAAATGTTACCAAAACAGCTCGCTCAGGCTGTAAGATGTATAGTATAACAAACAAAATGTTACCAAAACAGCTCACTCAGGCCGTAAGATGTATAGTATAACAAACAAAATGTTACCAAAACAGCTTGCTCAGGCCGTAAGATGTATAGTATAACAAACAAAATGTTACCAAAACAGCTTGCTCAGGCCGTAAGATGTATAGTATAACAAACAAAATGTTACCAAAACAGCTCGCTCAGGCCGTAAGATGTATATTATAACAAACAAAATGTTACCAAAGCAGCTCGCTCAGGCCATAAGATGTATAGTATAACAAACAAAATGTTACCAAAGCAGCTCGCTCAGGCCGTAAGATGTATAGTATAACAAACAAGATGTTACCAAAGCATCTCGCTCAGGCCAGAAGATGTATAGTATAACAAACAAAATGTTACCAAAACAGCTCGCTCAGGCCATAAGATGTATAGTATAACAAACAAAATGTTACCAAAACATCTCGCTCAGGCCATAAGATGTATAGTATAACAAACAAAATGTTACCAAAACAGCTCGCTCAGGCCATAAAATGTATAGTATAACAAACAAAATGTTACCAAAGCATCTCGCTCAGGTCATAAGATGTATAGTATAACAAACAACATGTTACCAAAGTAGCTCGCTCAGGCCATAAGATGTATAGTATAACAAACAAAATGTTACCAAAGCATCTCGCTCAGGCCATAAGATGGATAGTGTAACAAACAAAATGTTATCAAAGCAGCTCGCTCAGGCCATAAGATGTATAGTATAACAAACAAAATGTTACCAAAGCATCTCGCTCAGGCCATAAGATGTACAGTGCAACAAACAAAATGTTACCAAAGCAGCTCGCTCAGGCCATAAGATGTATAGTATAACAAACAAAATGTTACCAAAGCATTTCGCTCAGGCCATAAGATGTATAGTATAACAAACAAAATGTTACCAAAGCATCTCGCTCAGGCCGTAAGATGTATAGTATAACAAACAAAATGTTACCAAAGCATCTCGCTCAGGCCATAATTTGTATAGTATAACAAACAAAATGTTACCAAAGCATTTCGCTCAGGCCATAAGATGTATAGTATAACAAACAAAATGTTACCAAAGCATCTCGCTCAGGCCATAAGATGTATAGTATAACAAACAAAATGTTACCAAAACAGCTCGCTCAGGCCGTAAGATGTATAGTATAACAAACAAGATGTTACAAAAGAAGCTCTCTCAGGCCATAAGATGTATAGTATAACAAACAAGATGTTACCAAAACAGCTCGCTCAGGCCGTAAGATGTATAGAATAACAAACAAAATGTAACCAAAGCATCTCGCTCAGTCCGTAAGATGTATAGTATAACAAACAAAATGTTACCAAAGCATCTCGCTCTGGCCATAAGATGTATAGTATAACAAACAAAATGTTACCAAAGCATCTCGCTCTGGCCATAAGATGTATAGTATAACAAACAAAATGTTACCAAAACAGCTGGCTCAGGCCATAAGATGTAAAGTATAACAAACAAAATGTTACCAAAGCAGCTCGCTCAGGCCATAAGATGTATAGTGTAACAAACAAAATGTTACAAAAGCATCTCGCTCAGGCCGTAAGATGTATAGTATAACAAACAAAATGTTACCAAAGCATCTCGCTCTGGCCATAAGATGTATAGTATAACAAACAAAATGCTACCAAAACAGCTCGCTCAGGCGGTAAGATGTATAGTATAACAAACAAAATGTTACCAAAGCATCTCGCTCAGGCCGTAAGATATATAGTATAACAAACAAAATGTTACCAAAGCATCTCGCTCAGGCCAAAAGATGTATAGTATAACAAACAAAATGTTACCAAAACAGCTCGCTCAGGCCATAAGATGTATAGTATAACAAACAAAATGTTACCAAAACAACTCGCTCAGGCCATAAGATGTATAGTATAATAAACAAAATGTTACCAAAACAGCTCGCTCAGGCTGTAAGATGTATAGTATAACAAACAAAATGTTACCAAAACAGCTTGCTCAGGCCGTAAGATGTATAGTATAACAAACAAAATGTTACCAAAACAGCTCGCTCAGGCCGTAAGATGTATAGTATAATAAACAAAATGTTACCAAAACAGTTCGCTCAGGCTGTAAGATGTATAGTATCACAAACAAAATGTTACCAAAACAGCTCGCTCAGGCCATAAGATGTATAGTATAACAAACAAAATGTTACCAAAACAGCTCGCTCAGGCTGTAAGATGTATAGTATAACAAAGAAAATGTTACCAAAACAGCTCACTCAGGCCGTAAGATGTATAGTATAACAAACAAAATGTTACCAAAACAGCTTGCTCAGGCCGTAAGATGTATAGTATAACAAACAAAATGTTACCAAAACAGCTTGCTCAGGCCGTAAGATGTATAGTATAACAAACAAAATGTTACCAAAACAGCTTGCTCAGGCCGTAAGATGTATATTATAACAAACAAAATGTTACCAAAGCATCTCGCTCAGGCCAGAAGATGTATAGTATAACAAACAAAAGTTACCAAAGCAGCTCGCTCAGGCCATAAGATGTATAGTATAACAAACAAAATGTTACCAAAACATCTCGCTCAGGCCATAAGATGTATAGTATAACAAACAAAATGTTACCAAAACAGCTCACTCAGGCCGTAAGATGTATATTATAACAAAAAAAATGTTACCAAAGCAGCTCGCTCAGGCCATAAAATGTATAGTATAACAAACAAAATGTTACCAAAGCATCTCGCTCAGGTCATAAGATGTATAGTATAACAAACAAGATGTTACCAAAGTAGCTCGCTCAGGCCATAAGATGGATAGTGTAACAAACAAAATGTTACCAAAGCATCTCGCTCAGGCCATAAGATGGATAGTGTAACAAACAAAATGTTATCAAAGCAGCTCGCTCAGGCCATAAGATGTATAGTATAACAAACAAAATGTTACCAAAGCATCTCGCTCAGGCCATAAGATGTACAGTGCAACAAACAAAATGTTACCAAAGCAGCTCGCTCAGGCCATAAGATGTATAGTATAACAAACAAAATGTTACCAAAGCATTTCGCTCAGGCCATAAGATGTATAGTATAACAAACAAAATGTTACCAAAGCATCTCGCTCAGGCCATAAGATGTATAGTATAACAAACAAAATGTTACCAAAGCATCTCGCTCAGGCCATAATTTGTATAGTATAACAAACAAAATGTTACAAAAGCATCTCGCTCAGGCCATAAGATGTATAGTATAACAAACAAAATGTTACCAAAACAGCTCGCTCAGGCCGTAAGATGTATAGTATAACAAACAAGATGTTACAAAAGAAGCTCGTTCAGGCCATAAGATGTATAGTATAACAAACAAGATGTTACCAAAGCAGCTTGCTCAGGCCATAAGATGTATAGTATAACAAACAAAATGTTACCAAAACAGCTCGCTCAGGCCGTAAGATGTATAGTATAACAAACAAAATGTTACCAAAACAGCTCGCTCAGGCCGTAAGATGTATAGTATAACAAACAAAATGTTACCAAATCATCTCGCTCCGGCCATAAGATGTGTAGTATAACAAACAAAATGTTACCAAAGCATCTCGCTCTGGCCATAAGATGTATAGTATAACAAACAAAATGTTACCAAAACAGCTGGCTCAGGCCATAAGATGTATAGTATAACAAACAAAATGTTACCAAAGTAGCTCGCTCAGGCCATAAGATGTATAGTATAACAAACAAGATGTTACCAAAGCAGCTCGCTCAGGCCGTAAGATGTCTAGTATAACAAACAAAATGTTACCAAAGCATCTCGCTCAGGCCGTAAGATGTATATTATAACAAACAAAATGTTACCAAAGCATCTCGCTCAGGCCATAAGATGTATAGTATAACAAACAAAATGTTACCAAAACAGCTCGCTCAGGCCGTAAGATGTATAGTATAACAAACAAAATGTTTCCAAAACAGCTCGCTCAGGCCATAAGATGTATAGTATAATAAACAAAATGTTACCAAAACAGCTCGCTCAGGCTGTAAGATGTATAGTATAACAAACAAAATGTTACCAAAACAGCTTGCTCAGGCCGTAAGATGTATAGTATAACAAACAAAATGTTACCAAAACAGCTCGCTCAGGCCGTAAGATGTATAGTATAACAAACAAGATGTTACCAAAACAGCTCGCTCAGGCTGTAAGATGTATAGTATCACAAACAAAATGTTACCAAAACAGCTCGCTCAGGCCATAAGATGTATAGTATAACAAACAAAATGTTACCAAAACAGCTCCCTCAGGCCGTAAGATGTATAGTGTAACAAACAAAATGTTACAAAAGCATCTCGCTCAGGCGGTAAGATGTATAGTATAACAAACAAAATGTTACCCAAGCATCTCCCTCAGGCCGTAAGATGTATAGTATAACAAACAAAATGTTACCAAAACAGCTTGCTCAGGCCATAAGATGTATAGTATAACAAACAAAATGTTACCAAAACAGCTTGCTCAGGCCGTAAGATGTATAGTATAACAAACAAAATGTTACCAAAACAGCTCGCTCAGGCCGTAAGATGTATATTATAACAAACAAAATGTTACCAAAGCAGCACGCTCAGGCCATAAGATGTATAGTATAACAAACAAAATGTTACCAAAGCAGCTCGCTCAGGCCGTAAGATGTATAGTATAACAAACAAGATGTTACCAAAGCATCTCGCTCAGGCCAGAAGATGTATAGTATAACAAACAAAAGTTACCAAAGCAGCTCGCTCAGGCCATAAGATGTATAGTATAACAAACAAAATGTTACCAAAACATCTCGCTCAGGCCATAAGATGTATAGTATAACAAACAAAATGTTACCAAAACAGCTCGCTCAGGCCGTAAGATGTATATTATAACAAAAAAATGTTACCAAAGCAGCTCGCTCAGGCCATAAAATGTATAGTATAACAAACAAAATGTTACCAAAGCATCTCGCTCAGGTCATAAGATGTATAGTATAACAAACAAAATGTTACCAAAGCATCTCGCTCAGGCCATAAGATGTATAGTATAACAAACAAAATGTTACCAAAGCATCTCGCTCAGGCCATAAGATGGATAGTGTAACAAACAAAATGTTATCAAAGCAGCTCGCTCAGGCCATAAGATGTATAGTATAACAAACAAAATGTTACCAAAGCATCTCGCTCAGGCCATAAGATGTACAGTGCAACAAACAAAATGTTACCAAAGCAGCTCGCTCAGGCCATAAGATGTATAGTATAACAAACAAAATGTTACCAAAGCATTTCGCTCAGGCCATAAGATGTATAGTATAACAAACAAAATGTTACCAAAGCATCTCGCTCAGTCCGTAAGATGTATAGTATAACAAACAAAATGTTACCAAAGCATCTCGCTCAGGCCATAATTTGTATAGTATAACAAACAAAATGTTACAAAAGCATCTCGCTCAGGCCATAAGATGTATAGTATAACAAACAAAATGTTACCAAAACAGCTCGCTCAGGCCGTAAGATGTATAGTATAACAAACAAGATGTTACAAAAGAAGCTCGCTCAGGCCATAAGATGTATAGTATAACAAACAAGATGTTACCAAAACAGCTCGCTCAGGCCGTAAGATGTATAGAATAACAAACAAAATGTTACCAAAGCATCTGGCTCAGTCCGTAAGATGTATAGTATAACAAACAAAATGTTACCAAAACAGCTCGCTCAGGCCGTAAGATGTATAGTATAACAAACAAAATGTTACCAAAGTAGCTCGCTCAGGCCATAAGATGTATAGTATAACAAACAAAATGTTACCAAAGCAGCTCGCTCAGGCCGTAAGATGTATAGTATAACAAACAAAATGTTACCAAAGCATCTCGCTCAGGCCGTAAGATGTATAGTATAACAAACAAAATGTTACCAAAACAGCTCGCTCAGGCCATAAGATGTATAGTATAACAAACAAAATGTTACCAAAACAGCTCGCTCAGGCCGTAAGATGTATAGTATAACAAACAAAATGTTACCAAAGCAGCTCACTCAGGCCTTAAGATGTATAGTATAACAAACAAAATGTTACCAAAACAGCTCGCTCAGGCCATAAGATGTATAGTGTAACAAACAAAATGTTACCAAAGCAGCATGCTCAGACCATAAGATGTATAGTGTAACAAACAAAATGTTATCAAAGCAGCTCACTCAGGCCTTAAGATGTATAGTGTAACAAACAAAATGTTACAAAAGCATCTCGCTCAGGCCGTAAGATGTACAGTATAACAAATAAAATATTACCAAAGCATATCGCTCAGGCCATAAGATGTATAGTATAACAAACAAAATGCTACCAAAACAGCTCGCTCAGGCCGTAAGATGTATAGTATAACAAACAAAATGTTACCAAAGCATCTCGCTCAGGCCGTAAGATATATAGTATAACAAACAAAATGTTACCAAAGCAGCTCGCTCAGGCCATAAGATGTATAGTATAACAAACAAAATGTTACCAAAACAGCTCACTCAGGCCGTAAGATGTATAGTATAACAAACAAAATGTTACCAAAGCATCTCGCTCAGGCCATAAGATGTAAAGTATAACAAACAAGATGTTACCAAAGCAGCTCGCTCAGGCCGTAAGATGTATAGTATAACAAGCAAAATGTTACCAAAGCATCTCGCTCAGGCCATATGATGTATAGTGTAACAAATGAAATGTTACCAAAGCAGCTCGCTCAGGCCGTAAGATGTATAGTATAACAAACAAAATGTTACCAAAGCAGCTCGCTCAGGCCATAAGATGTATAGTATAACAAACAAAATGTTACCAAAGCATCTCGCTCAGGTCATAAGATGTATAGTATAACAAACAAAATGTTACCAAAGCATCTCGCTCTGGCCATAAGATGTATAGTATAACAAACAAAATGTTACTAAAGCATCTCGCTCAGGCCGTAAGATGTATAGTGTAACAAATAAAATGTTACCAAAGCAGCTCGCTCAGGCCATAAGATGTATAGTATAACAAACAAAATGTTACCAAAGCATCTCGCTCAGGCCATAAGATGTAAAGTGTAACAAACAAAATGTTACCAAAGCAGCTCGCTCAGGCCGTAAGATGTATAGTATAATAGAAAAGTATGCAGCATCTGCAATAAAATGAGTGAACTTCATGCCTGGATTCAAAGCCACAATCTTGACTTACTAATACTCAGTGAAAGGTGGTTAAAAATTGTCTTTCAAAGATGGAGAAATACTACCACCAGGATATAACATGAAAATAAATGATCAAACCACTAAATATGCCAGAAAGGTAGCTCTCATGTTCCTTAACAGCAAAAACATATGAACGTACTCATACAAAATCCCAAAATTCGATTTTGAAGAGCTAATAATAATCCATCCTAAACTAAATTCACATAAGACAATATGCATAATAGCTGTATACTTACCTCAGTAAATAAACAATATTAATACAGCTGAAAATATAATTAACTTGGTAATTAGCAAATGTTAAACAGGGAATTCTGATCCCCAGTGACCTCAACACAGATTGGTCTGCTCAAGATATTGCCACCTCCCACTGAAATATTAATACAGTTGGTCTGACCAAAATAATTAAATCATACCTTTCAACCGCTTAGAGCATGAAATCTGGACAAAGCCATAAATAATGGGGGGGGGGGGGTACAAATGCTCAAAAATAGGGGCGATTTTTAAATATTGCTTACAAACTTGGAAAGCTGATAACAGATTTTGAACTACCATGAATTTTTTTCCAAAATGTTTTTACTCCTTTTATAGCACAATAGCTTAACAGTATAGTAACAAGAAAAACAAATAAACTATATGCAATGTCCATAACAACTAAAAAAGCAATATACATAGGAGAACATTTAATATTTCTCTAACAGATTAGACAATTTTGCCCAAACAATTAAATGATGGCTTTTGCTGTTAGTCCTTGCTTTTACAGTAGCAATTTCATTTTTACAAATGTATTTCACAAGATGAATAAACTCAACTTTAAAGACAGGATTAGATTGGGATTTCCAATTTCCTTGCTATAGAGAAGATAGACCATAGTAAAAATGTTTGGTTTTTAGGAATGACTTCAGGAACAGGAACATTGAAAAGGATAAGGGAGTCAGAAATTATACAGTTGTCATTCCATACAGCTTTACAAAGATATTTAAAGTCTAACCAAAATGGGGAAATTATTTTGCAATTAACCATATGCATCCAGTCAGTATCAGGGTGTCCACATCTCCAGCATTTCATTTCATCTTTCTTGTACATTATTGCTAGTCTATGTGGTGCGAAAAAACATCTATATAAAAATGTCCATGTGTATACATGCCAGAACAGGGAAGATGTGGATTCCTTCATCGACTGTAAACAGTTTTTTATCTTTTTCTGAGAATACTTGTCTATTAACTTTGCTTGAATAATTCTAAAAAGAAACATTTGTTTTGCTAAAATCATTTCTGAGAATTTTATAAATGACAGATATGAATGAAGTATTCTTGGGTGAGCTATTAATAATTGTTGAGATAAAATCCAAGATTTTTAAGTTACTGTTACTGTATTCCTGCAATGAGGGTACAAGCTTAGGGGTTCCTATTATGCAATCGAAAATCCCTTTAGGTGAATTACGATGATGTTGAACCGTATTGTGCAAAGTACGTAAACCTAGAACATTCAAAACTACGAATTTCAAAATGTCGATTTGTTTTGGTTGGCCCGTCTGTGGTATTACCAAAGCATCTCGCTCAGGCCATAAGATGTAAAGTGTAACAAACAAAATGTTACCAAAGCAGCTCGCTCAGGCCGTAAGATGTATAGTATAATAGAAAAGTATGCAGCATCTGCAATAAAATGAGTGAACTTCATGCCTGGATTCAAAGCCACAATCTTGACTTACTAATACTCAGTGAAAGGTGGTTAAAAATTGTCTTTCAAAGATGGAGAAATACTAAGGGTAAGTGTGCGATAGATAGGACTTTAGTGTTAGGATTTGGGTTAAAGTAAGTGCATAGATAGGTAATTTATGTAAGAGTTAGTGTAGTGTTAGGTCTAGGGTTTTTTTAAGTGTATGTATGTGTATTATTTATTTTGTTTAGGTATATGTCTGTAGGGGATGTGTGCGGTAGTTACGGACCTTAGGGTTAGGGAGGGGTTAAGGAGAGTGCATAGATATTTGTGTTTGTGGGGTTTAGTGTAGTGTTGGAGGTAGGGTTTTGCTGCTTTAGTTTAGGTTAGAAATAGGGTTTGGTTAGTGTATGTATGTGGTTTATTTATTTTGTTTGTGTAGGTAGTATGTAGCAGGTGGTGGGGTTGGCCGACTATGACAGTTCGATATTTTTTTTTTCGCGGTTTAGTGCATTCAGGATTTTCATGGTTCGCGGTATAGCGGTTGATGTTTTTGTATTTGTGCATAGGGTTTTTCGCTTTGGTAATATAGACCCCAAGCTTAGTTTGTATAAAATCCTTACAAGTTTGGATTTCCATCCAATTGCAATTTTGCAGACTATATCTGCTGATTAAATAGTCTGCAGAACTTATTTTATTAGCTGAGAGAAATTAATTCCAATATAATAGGTCACCCTTCTTAAATTCTAACGTTTTCTGAGTATCAAACGATATCAAACATTCATTTGTGTAAGCGATACAAAACATAATTATTAATAAATTCTTAATTAATTGATTAGAAAGCATAAGCTTTTTAAACAGCAGCAATATTTGGTTTATAACAGGTGTTAGAACAAGTTTTGACCTTTCATTTTGAACGTATATTTTTAAAATCCATATAAAGATGTTTGTATGTATTTGACTATATGGTTCAAGCAATGTCCTTTTACAATTAAGAAGTAAGGTTTCATGTATTGATGTATAAGAAGTATTATTCCAAAGCAACACTATGTTAGTAAATGTGGAATTTAAATAAAAATCAATATTTGGAAACCATATATCGTCTTCATTATCATGAGTTTTCTGAAGGGTATGACTCCTGAACCCCAAATGTTTGTTATTACGTTTTGGCTTCAATACTGTATGATTTGCCAATGATTTGCCAGAAAAGTACAAAATCTGGACATTCAGCAAAAATCTGGACAGTTGAGAGGTATGATAAATGTCCAAAGAAATATGATAAAATGCTTCAGCAAAGCTAGCACTCTGGACTGCACACTATCCATTAACACATCATCCCCAAAAAAGCAGACTAGAAACTTCATACTGAAATACCTAACAACCACTATGCAACCAATGTAGTCAGAGACTTCTGAAAAATCAACAAAGACCCAGTACCTGAAGTCTGTGATAAGCCTTACCAACTTCATCAAGGACACTTTCACTGAAACCCTGGAAGTTTGCAACAGGACACCGCTAATAATGCTTCAGCTAAAGGATGTTTTCTCAAACTTCTGTGCCACCTTTCCACAAGTGTTGTACACCTCAGTTGTATAAGTGGCACAAAGTGATAACTGCACCCTGGTTAATAAAAAAAATATAATTAAAACTAGGGATGCTGCTGGGAATAAGAGGCACAGAGACTAAAAACAAAACAATTACCAAAACTACTGTCACCTAAGAAATTTCACAAAAAAAATGTTCTTTGAGACAAAAAAAATTGTTAGGCAATACTACAGACAACATACTTGTATAATCTCAAAAGGTTCTGGTCTGTTATAAACAATTCACTAATGTCAGCCTATCCAAAGTCCTCTTCCTTCCTTAAATAATGCCACCACAGATTGCAAGTTTAATGAGTGCTTTACCACTACAGCCTCTCACACCTGCCAGCATAATGTGGACATAAGCCCCTCTTATCTTAAACTGCAGTAGTAACCTCACAACTTCTCATTTGAACTTGTCTCACTTACTACAAAAAATGAATACTTGAACAGCCCAAAACCCACTGCATTATCAGCAAATAGTAATCCTGCAGAATATTTTGTATTATATCCTGCAAAATAGACGCATGACTGCCAAATTATACACCAATGCAATGTACGAACACATACATAAATGCATGGAACTAGCCATACCCAACAGAACCAAAATGCTCTCCTCAAAAAAAAAAGGAAGCTAGTCTGGTGGTCCCCTGCCATTAGTAAACTCTACAACAGAAGGAAGAAACTGTTGCAGAAAAAGGTGAAGTCCCAAGAATGGAAAAATTCCCTGATTAGCCTCAACAAAAAGTTGAGATCCCTCATCAAAACCTCCAAAGCCAGCTATGAAAGCAGAATTGTGGCAGACACTAAAAACAACCACAAAGCCTATATAGTTATATCAAGAATCTCCATGGGAATACCCAGATTTGCTCTGAGTTACTGCACAATGGTACCTCCTATACAGAACCAACAGATATTTCCAACATACTGACCGACAGATTCAGTGCCAACTTTACCCCCCCCCAAAGGACCAATCTCAATACAGGAAGAATGCCAGGCACCCTGCATTACTGCAGCAGAGGTTAAAGCCAAGAACACAGCTTCCATGGTACTCAGCAATATCCCTGGCTGTGTTCTACATGAATTACAAAGTGAACTGGTGCTACATCTGTGTGCTCTGTTCACTCACAGACTCACCTCAGGCTTTGCCCCTCCCGAATGGCACACTTCTACAGTCATCCCTCTACATAAAGAAGGAGCAACTACAGACCCTGGAAATTATTGCCCCATTAGCCTGATGAGTCTGATATGTAAGGCTATGGAGTGCATCATCATGGACCAAATTAACAAGGATATAGGAAATCTCCAAACTTAAGATCCCACACAATTTGGTTTTGTGAAAGGTAGATCATGCCTGCTCAACCTGGTTGGCTTCTTTGAGTCAGTCACCAGACCGGTGGATGAAGGTAAGGCAGTTCATACAGCCTACCTTGATCTGGCCAAGGCCTTTGATACCATTCCTCACTCAGGAATTATTGATAAACTCACCAAACTAAGCATCAACCCCTATATTGTTAGGTGGGTTGTAAATTGGCTCAGAGATAGAACACACAGTGTGAAAGTAGCGGACTCCAAGTCAGACTGCTGACCAGTCATGAGTGGAATCCCACAGGGATTGGTCCTGGGTCCTCTCCTGTTTAGCATCTATTCTCAGAAGCCCAGGCCAACACAGAGGATCTCTGGCTGACCAAATTTGCAGATGACTGTAGGCTGGGAGCCATTATTAACTACCCAAGTGATGTAGATATCCTACAGAAAGGCCTCACTGAGACCAATGACTGGTGTCGAAACCATGGCTTTAACTTAATGCCAAAAAATGTGCCATCATCCCCTTTGGGAAAACACAGTTCCTATGAATTACCACATCAATGGGAGCCACCCACTGAACACTGAAGGCATCATAAGAGATCTGGGGACAAAGGTTGACAGCAGCCTCTTCTTCGACCACCACATTGCCACTGTGGTCAGAAAGCCCTTCTATGTGGCACATCTCATTACCAAGGGTTTTGCATCCAGGAAGAAAGAGGACATCATTTCTATCTACTCTTCCCTCATTAGACCAATCATAGAGTATAATGCTCATTTGGCATGTACCTCACTAGACACCTGCAACAGCTGGAGAGGCCACAAAACTACCTCACAAAGAGGATCATCAGCCTTAAACACATGTCCTACATGGACAGACTCAAAAACTCCAGCTATTCTCTGTCTCATATCATCTACTAAGAGGCAATCTCGGCTTGACTTACTAAGCCATGTCTGACCCAGCTCTGTTAGAAATGCTACATCTAAAGAAATCCTAATCCCTCTGCACCACACGCTCCAGAGACCTCAGCCTCATTACCACAATCAACAGAACGTGCTGGAGGGACAGATTCATTACCCATAGACTGCCAATGCTCTGGAAAAGACTTACCATACATGTTGGGCAGAGCACCTCACTAACCCTCTTCAAGAGAAATCTTGATGAGTGGATGGGAAATAGAAAGTTCACCCCAGGGATCACTCCAGTGGCTCTACTTGATAGAGGCACTAGGAAATAATAACAGGCAGCATAATGCCAGGGCACTTCTATGGCTAGGCTTGTAAAGGCCCCAGGGCCATTAGCCTAGTACACATCTATGAATTTATGAACCTATGTGCACCAATGTCACTTCTTAGAGGTTACTATATTTATATGATAGTTCCTGTTTATTCTGTTTCAATGAATTTCATTAGCTTTGTACACTGTCCTTTCTTTTAGAGTTTGCATTAACTTTGGTATGCTGTACTTATTTCTTGGTGCTGTTCTCACCAGCCTTCTATTGGAAATGGACAGTGTAACTCAGTCAGACTTTTTCCATAAGCAATAAGTAAATAAATAAATATTTTTTATTTATTGACATTTGTTTACCGGGAAAGTCTGACTGGGCACAGGTGCCCTTTTTCAGTGGAGGCCGGGGGAGAAAAGCTCCAGTGTATCATATTTAATGCAATCAATATTTACAACAACACATTTTATAACACAGTTTCAGTGAATACATAGCATAATAGTCAGTATAATATAATTTGTATTGATATTCACAAACATTACATTTACAAGTCATATACTGAGACTTTACAGATAGGAGTAATTGAAGAAATACAGTGAGGTACTACAGGAGATAAACACATTTGAGTGTTATCAGAGAAGTAGTGCTGGAAGAGTAATTTGTTTGCTAATTAGAAGAAGGCATAGTATTTTAAAAAGTACAATAACATTCTGCTGTTGGTCTCCTGACATAACAACTGGATAATTGTTTCTAATGATTTCCTTTGCTTTTTATCATGTTATTTTTAGTAATGCTTATCTGATTCAAGTTATTTTTGTTATCATTTTATTTTGTAAGTTTAATCTATTTGGTTTCATCAGTTTATGTTATTACCAGAAGGATCTATTCTCCATATTAATCAACATATCCTTATAAGAAATGTACATAACCATAGACTCCCACCTAAAATTTGATAGTCATCTCAACTTAATTAATAAAAAAGTACATGCCATACTGGGATCACTCTACCGTATCAAACCATTTCTTACCAACAACACAAGATCAGCCATTGCTCGCTCCCAACTTCTATCCACCCTACTCTATGCATCTCCCATTCTGACTAATCTCAACAAAACTGAACTAAGCAAAATGGAAGCCTGCTATAACAGAATTGCCCGCTTTGCTGCAAATTGCTCATATAGAACTCATCACTGTACTGCTTTGAGACAGCTCCACTGGCTTGAACTGCCCAACCTCCTAACCTACAATCAGCTCTGCCTCTGTCATTCTAACTATTACCTCCACAATAAGTGTCCTGCCCTCAAAAACCTAGTACAACATCACTCAGCCAAAAGGCCTCTTAGATCATCAAGCAATCTACTAGAAGTCACCAACAGCTACAATAGCTTTGGAGATGTGCTATATAGTAGTTCAGTGGCTAAAAAATGGAACTCTGTCCCCACTAGCATTCAAAACACATCATCCAAAGCCTCCTTTAAAGATCTAATCAGGCAACATCTCAAGCAAAGTTGGCAGTGCCATGATTGCTCCTCAGGCTAGTGAAAGCAGATAAGGTATACATACTAAATCTGGAGTACTTGATAATAGTTTTCAGTCTTACTCACAAACACTGGCTAATCTACAATGTATGTACTGTACCTGTGTACTATGTTCTACCTATGTTCCAAATTTCAGCTGTACACCACAAATCTATAATTACCTTTATTTTTAAATTAATATTTTTTTGTTTGTTCTCCCCACTGTAACTGTTGATGTGCCGCATACCACTGTAAAAACATGTCTCTTGTAATTTGTGTATATTGACCATGTCTAAATAACTAAATGTATCTGTAATTTTTCTTTGTGGAGCTTTTCTCCCCTGGCCTCTGCTGAAAAAGGGCCTTTTTGGCCCAGTCAGACACCCCCGGTTAACAAATGTTAAATAAATAAAATAAAATTTCAGCAATATGTCAGACCTCATTATAGCAATACATAACGGAGGTAAGGAGATACCGCCAATGAACTCTCAAACTATTGACCCATCACAATATTCCACCCACTCTCTGAAGAATAAAAAGTGTATCCATCAGCAATTCCTAAATTGTGTTATGGACAAACATTGACTTTCTCCCTCATAACATGGCTTCTGTCAGAATCACAGCACTGAAAAACCCAAACATGCAACAAAATGTACAATATGCTAATGACTCAGTTCTTGTTTACTCAGCCCCAATCCTACCCCAACAACAATCACCTGACGTCTTGTCCTCTATTAAGACCTGGCTAGAATGACTCTAAGTACTACTGAACCCCTTTCCACCCCCCCAAAAAAACTCCCATCATCCAGCACTGTCCTGAATATGGGGGGGTTAATAAAGCCTACACTTTTTTTTCCGTGTAGGCATTGCACCACGATGCTTACACACACACAAACATTTTGTGATTCAGTAAAGGCTGCTGAACATCATGCACTCGTGTGCAAACACAGAAACGTCTGTGGCATCCAAATCACCTCATAAGCAGGTGAATCTCATGAAAATGTAGCAGGTAGAGTGATCCAACAAGCAGAAAGGCATCTGTTCAGACCCCATGTCAGTGTCCATACTGTACAAAGAAAAATTCCATGTACAGAAATGTAGACAGACAAAAGGAGGTGTAAAACTATGTATATGGGCATACATTCCCTGAAAATGTAATACCACATACATATATGAGCAAAACTATTATCCTGTATGTCACACAGAATAAAGGAAATAAGTTAAATTAAATTTCTTTATAATCTCGGCGTGTTTGTGCTTCATGCTGCAGTGCACAAACATGCTTTATAGAAAAATAAAAAAAAAATTTGCAAAAAAAATGTAATATGATGTGACAGAAATGTATTACAGGAACTTGCGTGGGGTCCCTACAATGGTGTATTGCTGCTGTGGCTAACCTGATAGGGCTATGAAGCATGTAGTTTCCAGGCTGTGAACATGGATATGTATGCAAAGGAGGTGGAGTTACTGAATAGCAGAAAGGAGTAATTATGTCAGCATATCTCCTTTGTGTAGGCTCTTAGAGCCATGTTGTTGTTTACACAGGATGTAGCTAACATCAGGGGGATGTCCACTGACATCTAAGCTCTTTTAAGCTTTAATGCACATTTGCATGATGCGCCACCTTATTGACCATGCCTAAAAACCAGATTTATTCAATTAGAAGTTTTGACTTGTTTAAGCTATGCTGCATGCTGTGGTATTGTCCGTGGCATCGTGCACTGAAATAGGGCCATTAAATGATGTTAATTATATTGTAGGCAGGTTGAATGTATCATAGTTAGCCAATCACACATTCTGCACCTACAGCAGAGCTGTATAAAGTATGCATACACCCTACACTCTGGAGGATATACTTGGGAAGTTTAACTGAGATAATGCTAGGGGATGCTGCAGATCTGCTACATCTGTATGTGATAGATTCTGTAGTCAGTGCTGCTGACAATAGGCCTAGACAGAGAAGGAGAAAAGTGTTCAGGTCCAGAGTAACCTTCTAGGAGCTACATGAGCCAGACATTGTAGAGCACTACAGGGTGGACAGAGACATACTACAAGAACTCACTGAACTCTGCAGTACCTCAGCTCAGACCCAGAGCAAACAGAGGGGAACCCATCCCAGTGGAAACAAAGGTATGTGTAGCTCTTAGGGTACTAGCTACAGGTACTTCCCAAAGACCATCTGAGGACATGATGGGGATCTCACAGGCATCTGCATCCAGAATACTCTACCAGTTCCTGGATGCCATGCTATCACATGCCAGTGAGCACATATCTTTTTCCCTCACCACTGAGGTGAGGTCCAGAAATATGCAACACTTCTACTGTGTAGCACACTACCCTGAAGTACTGGGTGCCATAGACTGCACTCATGTACACATCAGGTCACCACCCAATGAGGAGAGTGGAATCTACGTTAACCACAAGGGGTACCACTCCATCAACTGCCAGATCATATACAAAACTCATGGCATTATCATGAAAGTGTGTGCTGACAGCCCTGGTAGGTATCACAACTCCCATATCTAGCATTTTCACACCTGTGCCAGATGTTTGCTAGGGTGGACATCCCACCTGGCCATTTACTGGGGAATGCTAGCTATGCACTGGATCTGTGGGTGATGACACCCCTCAGAAATGCACATCCACCCACAGAAGAATTCCATAATGAGGCAGACACACAAACTAGGAACATTGTAGAGTGTGTGTTTTGGCTTCTGAAGTCATGGTTCCAGTGCATCAATATATCTGGTAGAGCCCTTCAGTACTCTGCAGCCATACGTGCACATATGTTCACAGTATGTGCTGTGCTACACATTATGATCCTGCAGAAACAGCTGCAGCAAGATCAGCAAAGGGAAGGGATACATAGCCCCCCACCAATGCCTAGGTCACCACAGCTACATTGACAGCAGGACTTGGAGGAAGAACCCTGCTGATGTCCCTATAGACAGACTTAGGCATGCTTAGTATGCCCTGGCTTTGGCTAAGAGACAATGCATAGTACATTCTCTGACAACATAGGGACCTAGGGGCTGACACCTTACTCCTACTACCATACATATACTAAAATTGATGCCAGGCAACCCACACACTCTGTACTTATCCATGTATTGGCTGTGTACTACTTGCATCAGACAGAGTCAGCCCTGAACTACAGTTCTATAAACTGCTGCATTTGCAAGGTAAGTCTCCAACCTACACAGTTCTTGTAAGGATTACTATGCTATGGCATTGTATGTATGGATATGCTGCATTTATGCAAGCAAATATAGTGAGCTATCTCGACAGAAGTAACATCCAAATGGGACTACAGATACCCAGTCCACTAGTATGCGTTCATTAGTCCTCATGGTTGGAATTTTAACTACATCAGTGAAGGGACATGTTAAACAGTGGGATCACATGATATTTGGACTACTGTTTATCCCAGCAGAACATGTGTTGTTTCCCCACCCACAACACAGCTATGTTCCCATATAACTGCTTTAACAGTAATTTATCAATGGTATATCAGCAGTCCAGGCAATCTCAGGGCAGTAACATAGAAATGTATCATACATTGTATGTTTCACTTAATGCAGGAATAACAACATACATATGTATGCTGTTGATTGTGGGATGAATGACTCCTTTCTGTCTGGCAGCTTGTGTGGCTCAGTGGACTAGAAAAGTTAGCATGGGTGATGGTGTTGATGGTTCAAATATGGAAGTATTCACATCTTTGGATGTGAGGTATTATTATGTTGTTTTTTTTTTACAGACTGTCAGTCTGTGTATGGTGTAACAATATTAACCTCCGTCACATATTAATTACATCAGACAATTGGAGAATGTCATGGACGTTTAGAGTGAAGTGCAGTACTGCAGAAATAGGGACAGATGTCATTGTCTGTAACACACAAAATCTCTGACAGGAGTACAGGTAGGTGTGGGCTGGAGTCACTTTATAAATACTGACAACCCCACTGGGCATGCTCATACACTTATGCACAATTCTGTTGCCTCTTGATCAAAATGGCCTGCTACACCTTGGATCCCAGGAACTACCACCCCATCAGTTTGACAAGCTTGATCTGCAAGGCTATGGAACGTATTACCATTAGGCCACCCTCCCAATTATCATGGAACATATAAACAAAGACATTGGCAATCTTAAAACACTGGACCCCACCCAGTTTGGGTTCGTGAAGGGCTGATCTGGTCTCCTGAACCTGATTGACTTCTTAGAATCAGTCTCCAGATCTGTGGACGAGGGTAAGGCAGTTCACATAGCCTATCTGGACCTCAACAAGGCCTTTGACACCACCCCCAACTCTGGAATCTTAGATAAACTTACTAAGCTGGGCATTAATCCCTATGTCACTCGATGGGTTGCCAACTGGCTTACTGACAGAACCCACACTGTAAAAGTAGCTGACTCCAAATCCAGCTTCAGACAAGTGGAGTACCTCAGGGTTCAGTCCTGGGACCTCTCTTGTTTGGCATCTACTTCTCTGAAGGACAGGCCAACACTAAGGGATTCTGGCTAACAAAGTTCACAGATGACTGCAAACTAGGAGCCATTATTGAATCCCCAAATGATGTGGATACTCTACAAAAGAGCCTTACAGAAACAGATGCTTGGTGCCAGAGCCATGGGCTCAAGCTCAATGCCAAGAAATGTATAGTTATCCCCTTTGGGAAAAAACATGTACCCATAAATTACCATATAGGTGGCAGTACACTAAACACCGAAAGTGTGATAAAAGACTTAGGGACACAGGTGGACAGTGGTCTCACCTTCAATAACCACATTGCCATAACAGTCAGGAAATCCTTCTATGTGGCACACCTCATCACTAAGGGCTTTTCATGCAGAAAAAAGGAGGTCATTGTCCCACTGTACTCATCCCTCATTAGACCCATTATAGAATACAATGCCCATTTGGTATGTACTGCTCAAAACAACTGGAAAGGCCGCAGAAATACCTCACTAAAAGAATCACAGGCCTAAAGCAGATAACTATGCTGACCACTTTAAAAACTCCAGCTATACTCTGTCGCATATTGTCTACTCTGAGGTATTCTCTGCTTAACATACAAGGCCATGTCAAACCAGAGCTGTTGGACATGCTACACTTAAAGAAATCCCAATCCCTCAGAGCCACACGCTCCAGGGATCTAAACCTTGTCATCACAATAAACAAAACATGCTGGAGGGATAGGTTCCTGACCCAGAGACTCCCCAGACTCTGGAATAGACTGCCCATACATGTCAAGCACAACGCCCCTTTGACCCTCTTCGAAAGGAACCTTGATGATTGGATGGGAGAAAGGAAATTCATCCTGGGGATCACGTCAGTTTCCCTGCTAGACAGGGGTCTAGGAAAGTAAATAGTGTTGGAAGAAATAGTCAGGGGAATTGTTATGGCTAGGCTTGTGTAGGCCCTAGGGCCGATAGCCTAGTAACAACCTATGAACCTATGAATCTATGTATAGATATATGTATAGATACATACATATACGTATACATATCTGTCTGTCACTATCTCTCTCTCACACATAGATAATATATGTATCTCTATGTATTTACAAATAGATATATACCTATATATGTATATATATATATATATATATATATATATATATATATATATATATATATATATTATTTATGTATTTATTTATTTATTGACATTTGTTAACCAGGTTAGTCCAACTGGGATTTTGTCCCATTTTCAGTGGAGACCCAAGGAGAAAAGCTCCAGAAAATACAATATATAATTACAGTACAAGCAAACAAGTACTACAAACAATAATAGCAAACAATAGAAATAAACAACTACATGTGAAGATTATAATTGAAAGAAAAAATAAATACATTTTTTTTTCCTTTCTTCTCAGGACAACATTCTTTTTTTACTGTACAATGAGGGAAAGTCAAGAGTGTCAGTAGGATCAACTGAGATTGATGCGAGTGTGGGGGAGGGGAGAGCTAAGTAGGGTCATAGCAGGAACATGTTCTGGAGTTGAATAAATGTGTCTTCAGTTCTTTTTTTAAATAGTGGAGTGTGAGAGATAGAGCGTATATCCAGGGGAAGTTTATTCCAAGCTTGGGCCACAGAGTGTCTGTACAGTTGCATACCTACTGACCTATTAGGGTGGTAGATATCAAGTAATTGCTGATTTGAGGTGTGGAGAGATCGAGAAGGGGCATAGATAGAGACTAGAAGAGATAAAGATGGACAGCAGGAGGGTTTAAAGAACATAGAGTGCAGCATGTGAAATTGGTAGAGATGTAGTAGTTGTGGGAGCTCCAGCCATTGTAGAGACTTTAAGGCAATACAGTGGTGCATGTTGTTTGGGCAGTTAGTGATGAATCTGGCTATTTTGTGGTGGGTTTGTTGAAGTTTGTTCAGGGTAGTTGTTTGAATATTTATGAGAACTGGAGCAGCATAGAAGAGAGAGGGGAGGAGAAGTGTTGTCCAAGGGTGAGTCTAGCCTCAGGATTGAGGTATTTTCTGTTCCGATATAGGAGACCTAGTTTCTGATGGGTTTTCTTTATGCATTGCTGCATGTGTTGATTGAATTTTAGTTCATCGTCAATGATGACCCCTAAGTGTTTAGTGTGGGTGTCAGGTTGGATTGCTGTATCGTTACAAGACTTAATGACAAAGAATGATCTATGATGAGAAAGAGAATGGGGCAGGAAGAGCAAGAGTTTGTTTTTTTTGGGATTGAAGATTAGTAGGTTTTTTGAAAGCCATTGTTAGGTGGAAAGTAGAGCTTTTTGGGTTAGAATGTGTATGTCAGAGATGTTGTCGGTTGTAGAAATAATAGTGGAGTCATCAGTGTATTGTATGAGAGATGACTGATTGCAAGAGGTGAAGAGGTCATTGGTGAAGATGTTAAATAAAAGGGGACCTAAGATGGAACCTTGTGGAACACCAGTAGAGATAGGCAGGAATGGAGAAGAGGAGGAGAGCCATTTGACCGATTGTTGGACTCCAGATAGATAGCTAGCAAACTAGCTGAGGGTGGAGGAGGATAGGTGAAAGTTTGCAAGTTTAGATAGAAGTAAAGGATGTGATACTGTATCAAAAGCTTTGGAGAGGTCTATAAAGAGACAGGAGGTAGGTTTATTATTGTCCAGGGATTCTGCAATGGTGTGGGTGAAGGAGAGTAGAGCAGTAGTTGTGCTGTGATAGGGGTGGACACCATGTTGAGTAGGGGTGAGTAAGTTGTGATTGAGAAGGTGATTAAGAAGCTGTGTATGGATACATTTTTCTAGTATCTTAGATAGGGGGATAGAATGGCAATAGGTCAATAGTTGGAAGGGTCAGTGGAGTTGCCTCCTTTATGGGGAGGGGTAGTTTAGAAAGATTTACAAAGAGTAGGAACAGCAGATTCTATCATAGATCTATTAATGAATATAGTCAATAGTCACTGGGTAGGCAATAGAGTCAGCTGCAAGTTTGAGGAATGTAGGAGGTAATTTGTCAGTAGAGGGAGAGCAGAGTTTGAGATTGAGCAGTAGAGATTTCATGTAAGAAGTGGGAAGTGGCTGGTAGGAGAAAATGTGGTATTGGGAGTGGGTGTTGGGTCTGGTAAAGAATAGGAGTTAGGTTGAGAGGTAGGAGATTTTGGATGGAGGAAATGAAGTGGGAATTAAGTAGGATAGCTGTTTCCCCCAGAGTCGTGTTTGGGTAGGGGGATGGGTCAGAGGGAGAGCCTGGGTAAAGGATGCTATTAAGTGTTGACCAGAATTTCCTTGGGTTAGATCTATGTTTATGCTGGCCTGAGCTATAAAATAATTTTTTGTCTATAATTGTCTGTTTTTTATATATGGGTCTACTTCATAAGATCGACAGACCATTTGATCGACATTCATTTGGTCGACAACCAGTATTCAAGGCAAAAACCTGGGAATTGCCCCCTCCCCAATGTTGTGCAACCCTGCAGTTGATATATATAGTTGGGGGGGGGGTGCACCTATTTTCATTTAAAATGTGTAGTTTTTTGTTGTATTTTCATGTTTTAAACGGAAATAGGTGGGGGGCTATATATATATATATATATATATATATATATATATATATCAACTCCAGGGTCTCACAACATTGGGGAGGGGGGCAAATCCCTCTTAAGTGCCTTGTATACTGGTTGTCGATCAAATGGTCTGTCGATCTTATGAAGTAGACCCATATATATATATATATATATATATATATATATATATATATATATATATATATATATATATATATATATTTACATGAATTTCAGCCTCTTCCCATATATCTACATAACACAAATACATATTATACACAAACACAACATATATATATATATATATATATATATATATATATATATATATATTTATATATATATAATATATATATATATATATATATATATATATATATATATATATATATATATATACATATATACATCCCTGTTATATACATAAATATGTGTGTGAATGTCTGTATTGTCCTACATGCCCTAATAATGGTGAGTAAAGCTGCACTATCACACATCTATAATGTTGCTCAAAAGATCCAAAATAAGAGCTCAACAGTACATAATGCACTTGCTTACAGACCCCCTGTGCCTGCTGGATGTCACCACACATACAGCAACAGGTAAGCAGGTGGTGTAATGTATAATGTTGTCACGACACACATGGACAGGTCACATTGTTCCTGCCCACAAGCTTGCCCATCCAAGTGCAAACAGCCACATATGGCCATACTGGTAACTGTAGAAACATGGATAGGATAAATAACAGTCATCTGATTGCTATGATACTAGATGCAGATAACAGTAAGAAGCAATATCACTCTGCAAGTCACAGATGCTGTTCAACACAAGCCAAATTTGTGTACTCCACAAGTAGTTTGCTGGCAATCATATATAAAACAGGCTTAAGCCTTGGTGTATACGATACGTACTGTGATCTATAGTGTGTAAGACTAGATAGGTAGGGGTTCTAATCTCACTCCAGGTCACTTGGTGTGTGTGTGTGTGTGTGTGTGTGTGTGTGTGTGTGTGTGTGTGTGTGTGTGTGTGTGTGTGTGTGCACGTGTGTGTGTGCATGTGTGTGTGTGTGTGTGTGTGTGTATGTGTGTGTGTGTGTGTGTGTGTGTGTGTGTGTGTGTGTGTGTGTTTGTGTGCGCACATGTATCCCCCTGTAAAACAACTGAGAATTCCTCACTGGTTATCAAACTGCAATGGTCATGCACCTTTTTGCCCTATAAGTTGCTGCTGACTTCCAAACTGCACTTTTCTACAAGGCCTGATGGTGTCATCTACCTTAATACTACCATCTGCCATTGTAATATGAGACTTAAGTCATGGCACGTGTGATAAATACTGTGATCTATAGTGTATAAGACTAGATAGGTAGGGGGTAGTCTTACTCCAGGCCACTTGGTGTGCGTATGTCCATACAGCATATATGCAATCACCTCAGTAACCTAGAAATAGGTACAGTTTTGCAGTATTTTATTTGTAGCAGGTGATATGGGCCTCCAAATGCCTGACCACAACTAGACCTGCTGATGTCATCAAGCATAATATGTCCTAAAGAGATAGTAATAGCAGACATGATGTGTGTTGCATGCATGTACTGTGGTCTGTGGTGTGCACCTTTAGATAGGTAAGTGTTCTAATCTACATATAGCCAATTTACACTATGAGTGTGCCATGCTGTGTCCTGTAAGCAGTAATTGGAAGTGGTGCTATCCTCAATGTAGCCAGGTTTGTGTGTGTGGCTGTTAGAACATTTTACATCAGCTTATGAAACCATAGGATGTTTGAACTTCCTAGTATAATGGCCATACAGCCCTCACAATCATAGACAACTTTATACCCTAATTTACATAATCACCACATATTGTCCAAGTCCAATAGGGATACAGGCAGAAACCCTGTGGTGAAATGATGGTCACCCAACCAATCATACAGATGGTATGTGATGAGGTGCACTGAGGTGCTCTGTTTGCCATTAGGCAGGCTTCTGTTTCAAAGGTGTGTTGAAGTCTATTAGATCTCTCCCACCAGCATGTATTAGTAATGTCACATACTAGGTTATTGTCCTTAGAGTGATTAATCCAGGTACCATGCCACCTACAGATATGCAGCATTTACAATTAATCAGGGTCACACATTGCCCCGTATGCAAGGCAGAGATCACCTCTGAGTAGTCTATATGCCACAGGCTACAGTGACACTGATTTCAGATGATCTCCATTGAACACTTACTGAAGACATGAAGTTTCCTTGTGAGGGACCATACTGTTGTGTGCGATTGCAAGTAGTGCTTGGAAAGGTACATTACCAAATGTCCATTGTGCTCAGATATTGCATGCTGAGGGAAGAGTACATGGGGGTTATGAGTATGTCAGTTGCAGGTAACTGTCCCCTCAGTTATGAAATACAATTCCCGTCATACCACTGGGGAGACACAGAGATTTCAGACACATTAGGTGTAAACATGTGTGACCAGGCCTGTGTGCACAGTTGTATCACCCCTGAGTATGTACATCACATGTTGTGACTGATGTGCTGCTTACCAGGTACATACATGTTAGTGATGGAAATGATACTACATATATATTTGCATGGTGTTTATGGCCATTAGTATGTCAACAGGCATCTGTTCATCAATACCCTCTTGTAGGATATTGACATAACTCATAGACTCCATGAGTGCTCACAGTTTGTAGGCATCAGCCAACATTGTTAGCCACAGACAGTCAGTATTCACTTGTATTGTGGTTAAATGGATTCCAAGTAGTAGAGGACCCAGGACTGAGCATTGTTAAACACTGTTTCTTACAGATCAGCTATTGGAGGCAGATGTCCCTACATTGAATGCGTGTGCCATCAATGGGCCACTTAGTGACCCCTACTGTGATATTACCATGGATGCCTAGGTGGGTGCTTTTGTAAATGATGCCTTAGTGGGGGATATAGTCAGATGGCTTGGCTAAGTCCAAGGGGTTATATGCCTTGATGTCCCTTCACTCAGGTCCTTGGTGACTGCCTTGGACATGTCCGCCATGTTTAACAGTCATGATCTCCCTGGCAGATATCCAAACTGTGTATAGTCAACTGTGTGTAGATCATGTATATGTGTGCTGATCAGCTCCATGATGATTTGCCTTATGGGCATACAGATATGGATACTCAGGCAAAGAGGTCTATAGTTCTGATGGTCAGCAAATGCACCACCTCTGTGCAAGGCTATAATAGTTGCCATTATCCAGTCAGCTGGGGTGCAGCCAGTGGCTTCAGCATGATTGCAGAGTGTTCCCAATGGTGTTAGTAATCCTTGTCATATCCCATGTAGGATGCAACCTGGCATGTTAGCATGTCAAATAGATACTGTGTATCCCCCATAGAGAGGCCAGTTATGACTTGCTCTGCAGATATAGAAGGTATGGGACAGGTTGTAGGAATGTCATGTGGCACATGTGGTGGGGACAAGGGAGTGAAGTTGACACAGAACCTGTGGGACTACAAGTTAGCTATGAGTACAGACCCATTAAATGTGGTATCATTACAAACAAGTTCACCAACAATCTAGGCCTGTCCTCTGAGATTACACATATAACTACACTGTGTATTGTGGTTCTGATTTGTGTGGGTGGCTAATTTTGTCACTTACTGTGCCTACATGCTGTCATAACAACACTATGTGCTTGTTGTAGCTAATGAGGTTGTGCATCCATTTTATGGGGACACCCTCACTCCAACTGTCACACAGCAATGTCCACCTCTTATTGTACAACCTGTCAATGGTGGTTATTCACCAGGCAGTTTTGCTATGCCATGAGGAGCCTGTGTCCCTCCTGTCAGGTACAGCCGAGTCCATGCAGTTGTACTGCTGCTTGCATAATGCATGGGTGTAGAGCTCTGCATACTTGCCTGTCCCATCTGAGGGGGGAGGTGCAGACAAGCTATGTAAACCATCCCACAGGAGGTAATACATTGTTTTGTTGAAATATATGTATGTATTGTCTGTAAGGGATGGCTGGTTCTAGTAGTTTTAATGAGACTGATCTGTGGTCAGATCCCACCAGGGAGGACCTTACAGTGGGGGGCTGCAGTGGTCACCCATATTGGAAAACACATGATGCAATACATTGTTTCCCCCTTGTGGGGATGTCACAGCACTTATCCAGGGCATTGCAGTTAAGAATGTGGACTAACTTTTGGGCAAGTGAGCTTTTGCATGACTTGGCAACACAGTTGGTGGTCACTTAATGCCACCCCAAACCGTGGTGTAATGATATAGCTTGATAGACACACGTACATACAGATAAGCACAATGGGTGTCTGGATTCATGGAGCTGCTCCTGTAGCTGGCAATTGCTTGATTATGTGCCCTTTCAGTAGCAAATGGCACCTGCAGTGTCTCCAGGAAATCACAGTGTTTCACAAAATCTGGATGTGTATCCATCCTTAATGAGTATGTATGTATACACCACCTGCATTACCTTCCACACTGTCATTTTGAGGTCTGAACATATGGAAGGATGTGTAGTCTGGTACAGCTGTGGTGCTGTCCACAGCCTTGAACCAGACAGATTCAGGTTCAGTGCTGCCATTCCCAGCATGTAGCAGCATAACCATGATGTTGCATAAAGATGGTGCTCTCATTGCAAAGTTTTACCTCCAGACAGTGCATTTAAAATGCACTGTGGGTGAGTCAGCAGCCTTGGCCAGTACCCCACATCTCAGGGGTGAGAGATGAAGACCATCACTGGTGAAGTATTGTTGTCTGTTGAGCAAGGCATCCCAGGCAGACATGTAGTACATCTCCTTACAATGACACCAAACGCTAAGGCAATTATTGACTTCCATCAATTTCTGTATGTATGGAGCCATCATCCTAGATGAGGGCCAACTGCAGCTGAAAGGTATGCGCATACCCATGAGAGACACCGACTGTCTAAGCTTATCCATGTGTCTGCATACAGTCTGGTGATGTATGTCCCTAATCGTACACACCTACAGGAATTATGATGTCAACAATATATTAACTGATATTCCTTCATTTGTAGCAATGTGTGGTATGGCATATTGTGTCAACCCACAGACAGCTAACTGTGATCTTTCTCATATGTAGCCTGTTGACACAGACAACCTAACATACAGTTTTTGTAGGGACTCCTTGCAGTGAAGATGTGGATGCCCAAGCATGCATAGAGGACTTGTTCAACTTTGCTGACATTACATTGGCCTCACAGGCATATGATGCCTGTTAAGCAACCAGACAGCACACTGTTTTTTGTGTGACATGATGTTGAAACACAGACATGTGTTTCAGGTACATAACTGTACAGTATGATATGCCTAGTACATGTGCAAGTGGACACACATTGGCCAAAGGTGGCCAGCCTGCTGCAGTAGGCCTCCCAGCCATGACTTGCAGATATCCACCATTAATCTGTTGAAGGGCAGGATACATGACTTGCTGTGAAATTGTCACCTGTGATGGATCACCACCACTGTGCTGCTTGTTTCATCAAGCCTTGATATCAATGTCACTGGGAATTGCACATTATATTGTGATGCTTCAGCAGTGCTCCTAATCACCATCTTGTCAGTTCCTTAGTGACATACCACCAAACCTGGAACAGAAGGCATAACACATGCAAAAGCCAACTGAGTGCACAGGTTGCTAATCAAGGCATCTACCTAGAGAAGGGTATGTGAAGCCTACAGAGCCTTCATGATGTAGGACAACTATGTGGATGAACAAACAGGCTGTGTCCTGCTTGTCGTCATGAGCTTCATAATAATATTTGTCATGTGATAGGCTCATAGATTCATAGATTAGTACTAGGTTAACTGTCCCTGTGGACCATTTTAAGCCTAGCCAATTACCCCATGTGAGAATCAAACCCTGCACCTTGGGGCTGTAAGGAGAACGCCTTAACCATTATACCAACAGACAATGTATCAGAGCATGGTATCCTATGTGAAAGTGGTTTTGCTGAGACCAGCATTAGTAGTTGCCAGGCATAAACAATACCATGGACTCCCTGCTTTCCACAGTCTTCACAAGGTAATTGTGTCCTTCCAGTTCACACTGCTTGGGTAGTGTCCAACTGCAGAATACCTGTATAAACCCCCCACCTTACCTTCACAGGGTATACATATTACCCTTCCCAAACATGTCTGTCTGTGCTCTGTACAGACATATTGGATGACTCTCTTCTTGGCACATGATGGAAGTAACTGCAATACATAGTTGCACAAAGGACAACTAGTATGCAGTGCCAAGCAGTATCTCCAGATCTCTTGAGTCATGTGATATGAAATGCCATGAAAGGAGTAGCATGGATATGAGCAGTAACTATGCTGTACACCTACTGACACTAGATCAAACACAGTTTGTTTTGCCCAAGGTCAGATCATGCCTACCTACCCTAACTGGTGGACCCCATTGAGTGTTACACTATACAATGGATGATGGGAATATGACTCAATCCACCAACCATGGCCTGAGAATGTGTTTGACAATATTAGACCAGCAGGCCTTGCTGGAAACTGGGTAGGTTATTTACAGAGTGGTATGTCAGCTGGTGGATAGGCAAGTGTCTGATATTCATAATCTGGGAAGATAGCATTGGGAGACCTATGCTACAATGATGCCAGTCACCAGTGGATTTCCCCAGATATCATTAATCATTCCATTATCTGCAGTCATGGCCACTTTCAGTGACCTCTTACTGACTACATTAGCAGGTGATTGCATATTAGGAGCAGTCACTGAATTCTGCACAGACCCAACAGTTATCCAGGATGACACATGACACACATTCAGTTGTTGTCAGAGCCACTGACAAATAGTAAATGCCAATGACTGCACAATACTATCCTTTGAGAAGTCATCCACCCCTGGAAAATATAGTAGTGTTTGCACGTTTGCACACCGCACACGGTTGAGCCATTACTCATGGAGTTATGGACACAGAAAGTAATGTAGCCTTTGACTTTCACTGTTCGATAAAATGTGGGGATCCATTCAATTTTGTACAACCTATACAGAAAGGCATGGCATGTACATCCCAGACGGTCATTGTTACATTGTATTTGTTACTCGTCACACCCATCATTGAGTGCTGTGACACCTGTGGTGTGTCACTACACAGGCATATCTGACAAATGTTAACAGCCACAGAGGTTCCATAGTAAACCAATGTACAGTATACATAACATGTCCTATGCAGACCGTGTCAAGGCCGTCAATATGTATTTTGTCTCCTGCATGTTTTGAGGGGGATGTGTATGGATGCCATACAGGGAGGTGTCAGATTCCACTGTGTACCTTCTACACATCCAAGACAGGAGTAACACATCTTACCTGTTCCACATACCTTCACCATCACTGTGGTATAAATAGCACATGCTGGAGAGACAGGTATGTAACACAGACACTACACCCTATATGTACCAGGACCCCCATGCATGTGAAGCACACATCTGCTGTAACACACATTGTGCAAGTTATTCAATGGGATGCATAACAAGACAGTCATAATTGGTGTAGTACAAATGTCTGTAATGGACACAGAAAATTTGTAGATGGGTCATCTCCATCACCACAACTTGTAGATGTGTTAGCTTCTGAAACCCTGGTGACACTTATCAAGGGTATCAGACCTTACAGTATCAGACCTTTTCATAGATTAGGGATGCATGAATAGGCTGAATGACACCATTGCCTTTGTTAGCCTGTTATACACATATAAGCCTATGAAGCCATGCCCCAAAAGTGCTGTGCCTTGCTAAAGACATATTTCTTCTATGCTGACATTCCATCCTGTGTTGAGACATCTATGAGTTTATTGCTGCTGTATATCCATAGGTGTCTCCTACAGACTCCTGAAACTGAAACATAAACAGGTCCATGACACACCTTTCATTTTGTAAGTATACAGCCATTACAACATCATACAACATAAGGTATACAAAATGATGTGCCTTATTCATTACAAATGTCAGCATACAGTATCTGTCAGTAGCCACTACAAGTGGCATGGCAAAGCAACACTGCATTACACAAGTGCATATTAATTTATGTAGTCATCCTATGCATCAGATACATAGCTTCATTTCCCTGCAATGATGATGAGGATGACAGGGATGTGGCACAGGTATCATCACTTGCACAGGGTGTTGTGTGCAGGTACAGGAGGCCTAGGCTGACCCAACGGGTTGACAGCATGTGTGTGAGTCAGGAACTGAAGCAGGCTAGATGGACCATGGAAATGTGCCATGTGTGTCTTTAGGTGACCTGAATTTGACAGTGGTGTGTGATTGTGTGAGTGACCTCAGGCAAGCTCAGTAGAAGCCTTACATGTGTGTATGTTGGACAGCTTTGAACCGTGCATGGTAGAGCTGACAGTTCACTGTCTCCACCCCCCCAAATACGGGAACTGGCTCTGCCAGGAGTTGCACTGGCACCTCCATGCCCAAGGTCAGAAGTGGTGCTAGTACCTCACATTGACTGCTCTCTGCTGGGACTGTGTCCTCTATGAGAATGCCCAGGACCATGAGGCCATAGCCTTCCACATCTTGATGTGGACAGCACACTCCCCTCTGGAGCACTGGCCACTACAGGAGCATGATTGTGCATGGCCATGAGTACTCTCAACCGAGGGAGTTGCTGACCTACATCCATGATTCCAACGCTCAACTCCAACCAGATGTTTCAGCACAGGCAATGTGTGTTCCAAGACAGATATTCTGCAATCTGTCTCAGACCCCCTTCTTTCCACTGCATCAGTGAACCGATCCAGGGTGACATCAATATGGTGGAGGCAGTCATGGATGTTGGATGGTGCTGCATCCATAACCCTGAGCATACACCTGGAGTTCCTTTAAGAACATCCGTGTGCCTCCATGATGGCCCAAAACATACGAGTGACCCATGATGTGATACCTGCAACAGGTGATGGAAGGACAGCGGGTATCCTATGATTACCCCTATCAATCCGCCTGTGTGGAACCTGCTAATGCCTTTAATAACTTTTTTACCAAAGCCATCTAATCTCTAGCCAGCCAGCTAACCCCTGACAGCTCCAGCCTCCCTAACCTCATTTCCAGCTCTCTTCCTACTTTCATATTTCAACCCATCTCTACTAATTTCATCTACAAACTCCTTCTAAAACTTAAGCCTTGTACTCCTTCTGCTGACCAGATTCCAGCACAATATCTGCAAAAAGCAGCCAAAGCAGTAGCTTATCCAATATCAATCCTAATAAATAGAACCATTAATGAGGGAACCATCCTAATCATCTGGAAAATCTCACACATTATCCCCCTACATAAAGGAGGCAACTCCAATGAATATCCCTACTATCCCCTTTAGCAAAAATAATGGAAAAATTTATTCATCATCAGCTTCTAGACCACTTACTACAACACAACTTACTTGCACAAAGCCAACATGGCTTTAGATCATACCATAGTACCACTACAGCCCTCTTATCTTTCACTGACACTATTAACAGAAATCGCAATAATAATGCTCTCTCTTCAGCTCTATTTATTGATCTATCAAAAGCTTTTGATATGGTTAACCACACATTGCTTATAAACATTCTTAAATCACTTTCTCTCAATACTCTAGCTGTACAGTGGTTCAGCTCCTACCTAAGCAACCAACAGCAAGCTGTTATGTGGGAAAATAATCTATCATCCCACCTGCCAGTTACACTAGGTGTTCCCCAGGGCTCCATTCTAGGTCCTCTATTATTCTCTATTTTTATTAATGATCTCTGTAAAGCTACTCCTCATGCAACCTGTATACAATATGCAGATGATTCTACAATAATCTGCACAGGAAAATCTTTATCAGAACTACAGTTCCTAACTCAGAAAATGTTTAACACAGTAGAGTCATGGTTCTTAAAATGATGCCTCCTCCTGAATCCTAAAAAAATGAAGCTCCTGCTCTTTACTCCTACCCGGAAGCATATACCTATAGATTTCTCTGTTACTTCTAACAATGGTACCCTCATATCCCCTGATGCTACCACCAAGCTCCTAGGAATTACTATAGACAGCAACCTTAACTTCGACTCCCATATTAATAACACTATAAAAACAGTCAACAGAAAAACTGGCTCCCTATATAGAGTCAAATCTTTCCTCACTCCTATAGCAAGATCTACTATTGCCCACTCCCATCTAATCTCAGCACTTCTTTATGCCTCACCAATCTATACTAATCTGTCAAAACATAATTGTCTCAAACTAGCTACATCCTATAACAATATTGCAAGATTTGCCACTGGTAATCCCTATAGAACCCATCACTGTGAGAATCTAAAACAACTAGGATGGCTTGAACTTCATAATCAGCTTCAATATAGTCAACTTATCATTGCACATAAGATCCTCTACCACCCGAATAATACTCCAGTACTTTAAAACATCATCACCCCTTATGAAAATCTTACTAACTTATGATCATCAAATAAATTGTTAGTTAACATTAGTATGTCAAACAACTTGGCAGGTGATTCTCTGTTCTCAAACACTACTGTGAAAAACTGGAACCTTCTACCTACTGTACTAACTTCTCTTCCTTCTCTATCCCTCTTCAAACAAAAACTGAAAATATTCCTCAGAACAAAATGGCTATGCCCTTGCAACAACCCTGACTAGTTGATTAACTCTACTATTGCCCTCTACTTTCCCTCTTTGACACTATTGTTCTTATTTCATCTGTAAGTAGAACTGTTTATCTTTAACTACTATGATTGACTCTTTATAAATGTTGTATTCTATATTTTTGTCAATAATATTTTAACCATTGTCTTCTATATTTTGTAATAAGTTATTTACCAGTGTGTTTTATATTTTTGTAAATAATTACTAACCAGAGTGTAGTAAAATGTATTTCGGTATTTTTTCTATGTGAACTTTATTTTATTTTGCACAATTTTACTTTTTCATCTGTTATTGTCCTGGAGCTTTTCTCCCCGGGCCTCTACTGAAAATGGACATATATCCAGTTAGACTAGCCCGGTCAACAAATGTAAAATAAATAAATAAAAATAAAAAAATAAAAATGTTGGTCAAAATCTGAGCATGAGATTCAAACTGCAGTTAAACCCCTCTCCCAAAGAACAAAGACCTGACACCCACATAAAAGTATGTACACCCTGACACATTGAATGCTACAGTATTCTAATGTTGATCAAACTAAGCTTACCTGCACACTCCTCTGCCATGGAAACTGTAGAACCCACATGCATGATGTACAGTGTGATGCATGGAATTCCTCAGTAGCTGAGAGTGTTTTTCTGCTGCAGGCCCTCCACTGGTGACACCACAATCCCTGGCTACATCTGCTACTCTTCTGCATGCAGTATTAATCATGTCTGTTGCATGGTGTCGAACCTGCTTATATGTCCTGCTCTGATGAGGTATGGCATTTACGTCACAGACAAGGTTAGCCCACAATGCTGCCCGCTGTTCCCTGTTTTGCCTCCCCTTGGACAGTAGGAGTTCATGGCATTGACAGAGGCCTTCTAGTATTATATCATCCTCTGCATCCATGAAAGGGGCACAGCATCTGCAATACATGTTTCCTGAAAGACAACAAAATGGGAACACATGTCAGGATCACATACGTGGAAGTACACTATGTAGAGATACAGCAAGGACAGAATGGTTGGCAGTATCCATTGATTGATCACACATGTCATATGCCACAGTGTGCAAACATACTAAGCATGTGGAGACAACTAAGATACTAGTGATAGCTATTCCCATATGTGCCATGACAGATAGTGCTGTGTGATCATACACCCAACACTGGAGTCCATTGTAGTGTGCCCCGTAGGGGCAACCTCCCTATAATTGTCAAAACAACAGTGCCAAACAAATAGCAGTGTACTATTACAGCTACTATAAATGGACAGTCTCACAAGACCAGTGTGCCACATTGACAAAAAACATTCCACTCTTGATGTATTGTATGTCCTCTGTAGGTGTAACAAATCTGGAGATCAAAAACATGTCATTATCACAGTTCTAAAAAAAGCTTACTGCAGTAATCTCCATTCCCCTAAGTGTATTCACACATATGCATCATGTTGTAAACAAAAAGATTACATACCTGATGGAGTACAATGCTCCTCTGTTGATATGTGCAGATATATAAAGTTTTTGTCAATGCCCTTACTGTGTGAAGAAAGTCTCATACAGACTGGTCCCCATAGCCAGCTGTTTGCCTCTTTAACATGCCTCTCATTATCAGCTGATTGCCTCTTAACCAATCTGTGGTTCTGAAATGCTAATTGCAGCCATCACAGCCAATATGCAGTATTATTACCTAATTATATGCAACCACTGAACAAGATATAAGGCCTTCATGTAGATTAGAAACCCTTTCTGATAAGTTGAGCTGGACATTACTGGAGTCAAGAGACTACATAATCAAAGAGTGTAGGTCTGTAGCAGCTACTTTTAAATACAGATGTGTGTGCTACAGGCTGCAGTTGATGTTACAGGCAATAGGCATAGGCAGAGAGTGTGAATAGTTTGGAGGACAACAAGCTATATGAGTAAATGTGGGAGATGTGCCAGCCTTGTTGTAGAGGCAGAGCCAGAGTGAGGGTACCATTTCCACTCAAATTAAGGCATGTATTTAAGGTAAATATGTTAGGCAACGGTATCACTAAAAGAGTACTAGGCAACATGCTTGTTGTGCCCTTGAGCAACATAGGAGTTAAATATAACATTAAGTCAACCATTTTGGGCAACTGTCAGACCATGTGTTACAGTGTGGTATTCATTTGGAATGTGTATGCTAGCAGTCCTTGTTACTAGTAGTGGCTTCATATGTGTAGCTGTGCTTATCTATAATGTAATTATGAAATGATTGTATAGGGTGCTCTGATATTAGTGGGCCCCATTTGCATTACCTAAGTTAAAATCCTCTGTGAATGAATATTAATGCATAACCTGACACTTCATGCATTCTAGTGCTGCTATAGGGATATGTAAAGTATGTTCGTATCTGCAGGCCTGTGACTTCCATCAGTGAAAAGCAGACATTTTGTTTAGAATGAACTGTGTGGATAAAGAGTGCATGACTCGGTCATTAATTGCTGGCTTCACAATAATGTAATTTAAATGTTACACACCACTGGCTTTGAACCCAGGACTGTGTGTGTCAAAACTTACTGTTTGTACAGCATTTAACAAACTGAGCTACTGAGTCACTGTTAAAGTAGGTGCATTTGTCAAGATATAAATGCACATATACAGGCTGTGACATACTTTTTTATTACATCCATCATTATGTAAATAGCTTTATATGGATGTATTTCTCCACCAGAGTCTCAGTTAAACATTTATGTTGGCATTAATGCTTTAGCAGATGTATTTCTAAATGTTGCTGATAAATGTGCACATTTATCTGCTATTAGAGACCTGACTTATATCCATTATTACTTGTCTGGCTTTCTACTGGTGTACTCTTGCACCAGACTCCAAGTTAAAATCCCATTTTTTCATTACTCTTTAAGCATGTTTGCATGACATGGTGTGATGTGCGGCTCTGCTTAAACTCACTTAATGACTGTAACTTGCAGTTACTATATTTTGCTTAAAGTATCTGTTTTACTTAACAGCTGTGTGATGTGGCATGTTAATGCAGTAGTCTGCAGGTGCGATGGTCTTGGATTTGAACTAGGGGGACACATGTTTGTTATCATTTAAAACACATATATCAATATAGCTCCATTTAGCTGAGCTTAGCAAAGCTGTGCAACCTGCCGGGTTCTGCAGTGTAGCTCAAAATATATTTAAAGAAAAGAAAAATGGTGAGCTAGGAAGGTGGGGAAATGGGGTGCAAGCAGGTGGAAAAACATGGCGAAATGCAGGTAGGTATATGCAGGAAGGGTATAGGAAAGAACCATAGCTATCTATTTCTTGTACGGCAACAACTGTGCACTTTGACAGAATTTGTAAATGAATTTGGACTCTCACCCCAGAGAGAGAGGGGTGAGGCCAAGATAACTGTGTTGTCAAGCCAACTGAACCAAATTACATGTCAAGTGAACACGTGTGTGAAATGGAGAGCTATGTATAGGGCGATATTTTTTTCTTGGGACAGGTGCCCATTTTTTTTTTTTAAGATGAAAGTGGAATGTTGGGGAAGGGACATAGGTACATGTGGGGGAGGTAAGATAGCTAGGTGAGGAAGCTTTTGCAGACAGACAAGACAGACAAGACAGCAGACAAGGGTGGTGTGTGACACAAGAGGGGGTTGAACACTATGGATGGGGAGGGTGTTGAGAAATTGTAGTCTTATGTGCCTCCATAAGGTCGAAGTGTGATTCAAGTCTCCACCCATGGGAATATCGGCACTGTTCTGTCAAGGCCCCTGGCGTGGCAATGGTGGAGGCTGGGCTTTGAGGTGATCCTGCTCCACCAGGGCTGCCAGCATGCTCTCCATCTGATGCAGGTGGCATCCAAACTCACAGTACACGATCCTGCTCACCAAACCTGGCAGTTCATCATGGGTGACAACTCCTCCTCCACCACTGCTTCCAGAGGGGGACCAGGCCCAGCCTGTGAGGCAGAACTACCTGACACTGCAGGTAGTGTTGAGGGAGCCAAGGGGGCACCACCAAGCTGGGTCACAGACATGCTGGGCCCCAGTGCCATGGCTGGAGGAGGCAAAGTAGATGGATCACCTGGAACTGGCCTACCTTGATGGGCTTAAGTAAATTAGTTATAACAATAAGTTAAGGTTAGTAATAACCAAACCAATATTAGTATTAACATAATGGAACATAATATTGATTAATCCAAATACATATTAAGGTATATTATGTGGAACACAACATTAAATAACATAATAATAAGTGTGTTAACATCAGGACAGTATGAAATAACCCATAAGGCCAAAAACAGTTAGTTTAACAGAATATATTAATAATAAATCATAATAATAAATTACAATAATAAATTAAAGAAAATAAGGTGTGGAGAGAGAGAAAAAAACATACCATTAGTGACATCACAGATATTCCTAAAAAGACTGCCAATACATAATTCTACAGGTGTGCAATGTCAGTTGTGAGTACAGTCACTAAAATGCCTCTATAGATGATATAGCACATACGTACCTCTCAAGCTGTGGACCAAGCACTAACAAATGCAAGTATACAACTACATGGAAGTGTTTCAGATAATGAGCATGTACATGGCTACCAAGGTGTTCTGTAAACAGATTTGAAAATACATTGCAGTCCAGGTAATCATTTATCTACTAATCATGCACCAGACAGATTGGGTGGTTGTATTTACATTACGTAAAACTGTGACAGTTGAGAGGTATGTCTGTGTACATTAAGTAGACTAGACAGCTGTCATGCCTTAGTTGGCAGGCATGGGAGTAGAACCCAAAAGCTGTAACTGCATTGGACATCTGAAAATAATGTAACAATTGACTGCAGCAACTTAGAACAGACATGCAATGAATACAACCCTACTGCAAGTATTTAGACACATTTAGTTATGGTACCTAATCCTGCTTTATATTTTATTGGTATTGCTGCTAAGTATCTGTGAAGTATACATACAATATCTCCCAAAAAAGTGGGCTACCTCATCCATATACTTTGTTCCTGGAGTGGAAGGAAAATAGAGCATGGAAACAGCCTTGAATCATACTGTGGGTTGTGCAATAAATTTATCAGGCAATTACTTTTGCATTCTACGGTTATTACAGTTTTAGAGTTGACTGCAGTAACATTAGAACAGATGTTCAATGAACATAGCCCTGCTGCAAGTATTCAGACACATTTAGTTATGAAACCACAATCCCTCTTTATACTTTATTGGTATTGCTGCTAAGTATCTGTGAAGTTTAAACAAGATATATGCCCATAAAGTGGGCTACCTCACCTACATACTTTGTTCCTGGAGTGGGAGAAAAGAGAACATTATGTGACTGAAAGTGGCCTGGAGACAGCCTTGAACAATACTGTGGGTTGTGCAATACATGTATCAGGCAATTACTGTTGCATTCCACAATTATTGCAGTTTTACAGTTGACTGTAGCAGCATTACAATAGACTTGCAATGCATACAGCTCTACTGCAATTATGTTATGACACAACAATCCTGCTTTACATCTTATTGTATGCTGCTATTGGTACTGTTTATTGGTTATTGTTTATTGCACTACCGTTTTTATTGTTTATTGCACTACAGTTATCATAAAATATGCTTACCACACTCACAGCACATCCTGGCCATGTGCCTGGCATGAGACTGCAAGTTGCAAGCCCTCTCAGCTGCAGCTGCTGGAAGAGAAGCACACTATTATGCTTACCACTTTTGCACAGATTCAGCTTGTATTTTAGTGAAGTTATGAGAGAAATACATATGTGTGGGGCATGCGCATCTCAGGCATCTTTGACCCAGGTGTCCAAGGTACTCCTCTTGCATTGCTTCAGGTCATCATAGTAGTGAAAACACTGCTCACCAGTGTGGGGGATACCAGTAGCACTGGTAAGATCCCTGGCCAACCAATCCCTGGCCTCATCCTTACATTCTGAGCCCTGGTAATTGCCCTGCAACAGCCTAGGTTCATAATTATGTACCAGGAGCCCAACAAACACTCTGGACTCCTGCACACCCCACATCTGCACCTAAAAGCACCCATCCTCACCAACACTGCTTGGCAAAACAAAAGTTAGTAAGACTCCAACAAATGGTGCAGAATTCCTGCCTATTGGCCTTAATATAGGCTGTTTTCCTGCCCTTACATGTCATACTGCAGCATACAAGAAAGCTCTGCTTTGCTTAGCATCATGCAAACCTACTTAGTAGAGCTGAGCATCATGGAAACTCGCACAACCATGGTTTTAGCGAAGCCTAGCAACATGCAAACAGTAGTAGCCATTAACCATGTTTAAGCAGTGCTTAGCACTGTGCAGCTCTTCCAAATGCAATGCATTTTTTTTAGTTAAACAAAACATTCACTTACATTACAAAAGGGGTATGACTGCTAGGGACTCAAACCCAGGATCTACTAAGCTATAGGCTATGAATCTACCCATTTAGCTACTTGGATATTATGTAAACTAGTATACCTTCACATATACTACTAAGGTACCTATTAGCATTGCTAAGCACTACGCTGCACTGCAAAAATGGGCTTAAACATAACTAGAAATAAATAATTAATTACATCTGGTTTCTATTTTTAGAGATCTGGCAGGTGAAAGCTCTGTATGTGTAAGCACAGCTTGGCTTTGCTGCACTCTGCACCATGCTGCGCAAATGAAGAATAAAAAAAATAAAAACAGATATAATAATTAATTACATCTGGTTTCTAGTTTTATATGTTTAGCAAGTGTCAACAGTATAGATGTAAGCACAGCTCGGCACTGCTGTGCTCTGTTCTGTGCCGGAAAATGGACATTAAAAAAATAATAAAAAAAATAAACTTTAGAAAATTAAAACACAAAATATTAAGTCACACACATTTCAATACTAGCAGGGCACATTACAGGGATTCTTACCCTGTACATAACATCTGTCTATGAATTCCTTGGACAATCTGCAACCATGGGATAGCCACTACACAACTAACTACATGGATTTAATATGCTCTCCCTCAGCAGTGCATCATGATTAATATTCATGGCATCCTGCTGAGGAGAAAGCGTGGCCATGTACAGAGGTACAATTCTGTGTAGGGTCTACACAGAGTCTACATGGATTTTTTTGAATCCTGTGGATAGTCTCTTCTAACAAAACAAAAACAAAACAGCTCACCCATACCAAGTTATTGAGTGTCATCATAGATTACAAGTTTAAATTTGACATAACCATCAATGTTGTTACCAAAAAGCACTGCACATTAGGGCTGCTTTACAAAGCAAGGCCATCTCCCACTGACCACAGCAGAAAAATAACAATAACTCCATCTCATTTCCAAGCAGGTAGTATGCATCTATGATTTTCTTTAATCTTCAGACTACACTAATGAGAAACTTAGAACAGTGCTATAATAAAATAAGTAAAAGTGCATCCAACTTCCCATACCAAACACATCAATCCATTCCCCTGAAGAATCTGAACTGGTTAGGACTGTCACAGCAGTTATCATACACTCATGTCATAATAGCACTTATAATACTCCACCATCTCATAAATACCACAGCTACAAGTAATATAATAAACTGGTGCAATCCCAAAAGAAACCTTCAATCAAATTATCAACACCTAATAGTATCCCAAAAATCCAGCAACTAAAATAGGAGACTCCTTATACTCAGCAAGCATAGCTAAATGATGTAATAACATTCCCTTCACCATCAGCAATCCTTTTTCTTTTGAAACCAGTTTCAAACTATATTTAAATTACATCAGAATCTGTAACTATTCTGAATCTCCAGGATAAAATCAAAAGGAATGCAAACCTGCTGCTATTGCCACAACTTGATTGTTTTCACTTTTCAAACACTCTCTCTCTGTCACACACACACACACACACACACACACACACACACACACACACACACACACACACACACACTTCTGCTTTCATGCATGCATTCACTCACACATGCAGACAGAACATAAACACACATGCACTTTTTTCTGTTTTTACACTCACTAAACAGCAAAAGTGAAGCTTAGTGAGTGTAAAATAATAGTGCGATCAATCTTTCTCACTCTCATTGTTGTTGTCTTTTGGCTTTTCCCAGTTAGGGGTTGCCACAGCAGAACTCCAGACCGCTAATGATTGGCAGTAGATTTTCCCAAACGCCGAGGTGCCAGCTCGATGTTCAACCTTCAGCGCAGGCACGCCCATTTACGCATGTCTTTCGAACACCCAACAAACCACGGCGAGGACATGCAGACTCCACACAGAAAGCACTCCCTGCACTCCAGCCAGGAATCAAACGGGAGAACCTCTTGCTGTGAGGCAACAATGCTACCGCTGCACCACCATGTAAAATAATGGGAGCAGTTAGGTAACTTTCAGTCTGAGCTCCACAGCAGCTTGATAGGCTGCGGTGAAGCAGTGGACTAATTTTTCATCTGGTGTTATCTATAGATTAGCACCCTGCTGGAGAATGTTCTCCAATCACCATGCAATTTGGAGGTCGCTCATTCTCTATTAATGTATATTACATTACTTTAGCTCCCATATATCTGATATTCTCTTTAGTAATGCAGCTATACATATTATAATTTCATGCTAAAGTTCTTTGAACTTACTATATTTATATCTTTGTATGATAGTTACTGTTCTTTCTGTTTTAGTTAATTTCATTAGCTTTGTACATTACCCTTCGGTAGTGTTTGTCGAAATGTTGTCATATTGTATGTTAGTTCTTTTCACCAGGCTTCTGCTGAATATGGGTGATGTAACTCAGACTTTATACCAAAATAAATAAATACATTTCTTTTATCAGTTTAACTTGTTTTCTATTCCTTCTGCTGTGATTTCCAGACCTGTCAACAACTGGGTAATTGTTTATATTGATTTTCTTTGCGTTTTATCACTTGTAAGTCATTTTAGTAACTTTTTCAAATATATGTTTATTGAATTTTGAAATCAAAACTACACAAGGTCAAATAACCATAGAATAACCATAGTATAAAAGGAACAACAACAAAAAAAATATTTACAAAAGTTTACAACAAAATTAGATAATACTAAGCCATTATTTATTGAATAAGTAATTTAATGTTAGCCAATATCTATCTATTTTTATGAGTGATATTAGATGTTTTCATATTTAATGTTAATAATTCTTTCTTGCAAACATCTTTAGCCAGATATATGAATCCAGTAAAAGGTAAAGCAGTTTTACATTCCAGTTATTTAACTACTTTTCTTGCTATGGCTAAGATGGACTACATGAGATGCACCTGTGACTTAGGGATAGAATCAGGAATTGGAGCATTAGTTATAATGCATTTATCTGACAACAATGCTTTAGAAAAAATTCTAAATTCAGTCCAAAATGATGTAACCATTTTGCATTTCAATGTCATATGAATCCAATATGCAATAGAATCATCATTACACCTCAAACAACTATTTTTTTTCAGTTTTGTAAATTACTTCAATTTAGGGATTTAAAAAACTCTATGAAGAAATTTCCAGGTATAAATTCTCCAATACAGGGAAGATGTAGTCTTTATGCTAGAATCAGCCTTTTGTCATCATTAGAGAATTCAGTGTCACTGATTTTTAAAGGATAATTCCAAAATACAAAATACAAAACTGTGAACTCTGTTCTTAAGATCTTATTGATAAATAAGATTTATTCTTATATATCTTACTGTTGATATTAAAAAGAAACTCCAGAATTCTAGGAATACATTTTTCTTTGTAATCCATAAAAAATTGAATCTTATCACTTAGAATTATTTACAACTCTATATATTTAACTATTTTTTTCTAGACAGTATTTTGCAACATGAAGATCTGTAGTATACATTTTATTTCCATTTATAAATTGATGCCAAAATATTAGATTTGTTTCTTTCAATTCTAGCATTTTACTTGTATTGAAGTCTCTATACAATCATTAGTATTAGGTATAGGAAATAACAGAAACAACAGATATTTAACAGTATAGTTGTAATTCATAAATGTTTCAAACATATGAATATTAGAATCAATAAAAAGAGTAGGTATTAATTTATTTCTATCATTTAAACAAACGTCTTTCAAAATCTAGTAAAATTTATTTACTCTGAATATAGATTGTGTATTTATAATATGTCTATTATTATTAAGTAATCTTTCATGAATGCATTTCTATTTAGATTGATAAGAAGTGTTTGACCATAGTGATATTATATTAAGAATGGTAGATTTAGCATACAGTTCAATATTCAGTAAACCTGTACTACCTTCCTGACAATCTTTAGTATGCCAATTAAAGGATATTCTTGGTTTGTTAGGAAGCCATAAGAGCTTAACTAGCATAGTGTTTAATTAAAAAAAAAGTAGGGAGAGCTAATAATGACTGTACATAAAATAGGATTTTTAGCAATACAATCGTTTTTTATTAAAGTAAGCCAGTCTTATATTGTAGAAAAAAATCCAAATGTCCTTTAATTTGTTTACTTTATCTATTATGTAATTATAATTTATTACAATTGAATCTTTTACAGTTGACTTAATAACAACTCCAAGATAGTAAATGTGTGTATTATTCCAATTAAACATTTTAAAGTCTTTTATTTAGTAATTTTTTTGTTTATTAATAAAGCTTTTGTTTTATCATTATTAAATTTTAAACCAGAAGTTTTCTCAAAGTAATTATTAAGTGCAGTTATCCCTGCCATGATTCCTCAATATCTCCAACAGTTATTAAAATATCATCTGCAAATAGTTGGATTTTGCAACTATAGTTATTATCTATTGAGAATCCTTTAATTTTATCATTGGTTCTAAAGTAACTTGCAAAAGGTTTGACATCTAAAGCAAATAGCAGACAGGATAAGGGGATCTCTGTTTTGTACCCAGTAAGGTCTTAAATGAGCTAGATAAAAAATAACTAATTTTAACAAAGAAGTTATTACTATAAAGGTTTGTGATAAGATTTATAAATTTTTCAGAAAAATATATTCTCTAAGTACTTTAAATAAGTAAGACTAACTGATAGACTCAAAATCTCTATTTAGATCCAAACTCATTATTAATAATTGTTTTGTGTTTTTATTAGCTATATCAATTAGAGTATTATGTCTAATAAGGTTATCTTGAACTTTTCTATGTAAAATACATTCCGTTTAATTCTCATTTATTAATTTTGGGATAATGGAAGTTAATCCTTTAGCAAGAATAGACATAAACATTTTATAATCCTCATTAAGTAGTGATATAGATCTATATGAGGAGCAGAGTTTGGGATCTTTGTTTTGTTTAAGAATAGGAGAAACAAGAGAATAATGCCAAGAGGGAGTAGTAGTTAATGTAGTCTTAACTTGTTCAAATACTTTTAGTAATATACGCAAAGTATTATCTGACATCAGTTTATATAGTTCAAAGATTAATCTGTCTAGACCTGGTGCTTTGTTTTAATATTATTAATTTGATCTTTTAATTCTCTAAATGAAAATGATTGGAATACTAATTTTTTTGTTCTTTGGTTAATTTATATTGAGTGTTATTTTTCAAAAAAGTTATCAGTAATACTATTATTTTCAAAAGTTATTTCTCTACTATTTATTCTCCCATATTTTCTAAAACACTCTATGTATTTTAAATCAGTTACTTCTTTAACTCTCTCCTTGTTTAAATACTAATCCCCTAATATGATTTGTGTTTATTTTTTCTTGGATCTGATAGCTAATTTATGTAAACTTTTGGGATTTATGGATTAGGAGTGTAATTTCAGTCATTCTAGGTTTATTGAGATTATATGATGAAGCGTATCAAGGTATTCTGATTCAAAACTTTTAATTTAGAACTTGCAGCCTTGTCATTAGTTTTATGTTCGATTTTAGTTTATATATGCTAGACTGCAAAGATTTTATTTCTTTTTCCCATTCCTTTCTTTTGCATATATATCAGTTTTTTAACTTTCCCATATAGCTATGCGTTTAGTGCGTGCCACATAACTTCAGAAACTTTTCCATTATTGTTTATATCAATAAATTGATTTATTTCTTTTAAGAACCAGTCTTTAAAATCTTTTATTTTTACTATGTTGTCAGGGATTCTTTGGCAGTGGATTAATTTATTAGGTTTTAAAGTAATAGTAAACTTTATAGCATTGTGGTCAGACAATGGACATGATGTTATCAAAACTTCCTCAGTTTTGGCATATAGGCTACTTGAAGTAAAGACTTTATCAATATTAGTTTGGGTGTCAAATCTAAATGAATAATGTGTATAATTAAGGGATTTTATAGATTTTAAATCAAATGCATTGCGCATATTAAAACCAGTAACAATGTTTTTTAAATGTTTAGCTACTAAAGTTAATGTTTGTTCCTGTCCATTTGTAGTGTCACTACTAGACAGGATTCAGGTAAAATCATCTGCAAGTATTAATTTGCCTTTTGTATACAAGGTAATAATATCTAAGAGTTTTTTTTAGCAATTTTTACCCCAATTCCAGGTATTCAATATTTGTTTACAAATGTATAAAGTTGTTTGTTGATCTCTACTACAACTAATGCCAACAACCTATTCTTATCAGAGTAAAGATTTATGATTTCAGGCATAGGTAAAAATGTCTCCATAAAATCAAATTGCCTTTTTGATTTAAAATAAGAGCTCACTAATATTGAATAATCTTTCAACCATATTTTATCAATATAAATATTTAGTAAGTTTGTTTCCTGTAAAAAAATGTGGATTTATGCAAATTCAACTAATTATTTAAACTGCTTCTCTTCAAAGGGCTATTAATGCCACTGTTATTCAATGAAAGACAATTATATTCAGACATGAATGAGAAATAAACAACATTGGACCTAGAATCTGGTGGCTCATTAGGATGATTCAATACCAACAACTTAGAAATATTGTGTGGGCAGTATCAGTAAGACTAATATTAAACAAACTGAACTTATAAACAATTAAACCATCAATCATGGAATCTAAAATTGTTGGTTTGAAGAGGAACTCAGTCAAACTACTCACTAACTAATTCATATCACAACTAAAAATATAAAACAAATGCTACTACTTCCAAAATATAACATTATAATATTAGAAAACTAGAAAATTAAGCACACTGTTATAAAAAAACATGGCTAACCTTTTAGCTTAATAGCAAAATGAATCCTAACTTTATTGTTATATTTAGTAAAAGGGCTTCTAATAACATACTTGAGAGAGACAGCTATCTTACTGTAGATGAAAATTCATATTTTTTTTCTCACTGCACACTTTGCATTGATAAGAGTAACTAGAATAAATAAAATATGCAATTTAGTGATTCATAAATATAATTATATAAGTGTTTTATTTTAAATAAGATATACATTTATTATACACAGTTAGATATAGTAATTTGGTGCTAAACTACCTTTGTGGAGAAAGACAGAGAGAAAAAGCAGATAGCATTGTCCAGGCATAACCTGGACCAAAAGGCACTTAAATATTACAATATATATATATATATATATATATATATATATATATATATAAATACATACACATACATATCTATATATATATATATATATATATATATATATATATATGGTTCCCCTTCATATGACTGAAGTAACATAAGCCTGAAACTCATAAGCCTGAAAACAAAAGCCTAAAAAACTCAAAAGCCTGAAAACTCAAAAGCCTGAAACTCAAAAGCATGAAAACACAAAAAATACATATACTAACTTTAAACAACATAAACCATATTAATTTCTACTAAGTATAAGCAGGGGGCAAGCCCCACTGGCATCCCCCATGTGGGGGGCTACACCCCCACACCCCCTGCTACTTAAATATACCACGTCCAGGAATGCACTATCCTGGAGTTGATATATTTAAGTAGCAGGGGGTGTGGGGGGCACAGGGGGGCTTGCACCCCTGCTTATGCTTAATGGAAATTAATATGGTTTATGTTGTTTTAAGTCAGTATATGTATTTTTTGTGTTTTCAGGCTTTTGTAGTTTCAGTCATATGAAGGGGAAATTCAGTATTTCAAAGCTATAACATCGAAACCATAAAACAACAAAAACTCAGAAGTGCGAAATTCAAAATCTTGCACTCTGGAGATTTTGAATTTTGCGCTTCTACTCCACACACACACACACACACACACACACACACACACACACACACACACACACACACACACACACGCACACCTTCCTCCCAAAACACAAACACATGCTCTCTACTACATAAAAGCAGGGGGCAAGCCCTCACAACCCCCCTACTTAAATATTCTAACTCCGAAGTCACACTACATACAAACACACACACAAAACACCACCACACAAGCTACATTCTCCTTGTACACACACATCGCAGCAACAAAACACACTAACACACACCACAGCCCCAACCCAAAACCCTTAACACAGACGCACTTACCTGAATCCATAACCACAGCAAAACCTCAGAAGCACGAAATTCAAAACCGGTGGTATTCCAGGTTTTAAATTTCGTGCTTCTGAGGTTTCGATCTTTTCAGGATTACACTTCTTTTTTTTTTTTTTTTTTTGTACATATTCTAAGGCATCTGTGCAATCATATAAATAACACAATGAACTTTCACTTCCCTCAGTACTACCTGTGCCATGTTATAACAAACAACGAACTTACTGTTCCCTCAGTATTTATTGTGCTACCTGTGCCATGTTATCACAAACAGAATGAAGTTACTGTTCCTTCAGTACTACATGTGCTACCTGTGCCACCTTATAACAAACACTGAAGTTACGGTTCCCTCAGTACTATATGTGCTACCTGTGCCATCTTATAATAAACACTGAAGTTACTGTTCCCTCAGTACTACCTGTGCTATCTGTGCCATCTTATAACAAACACTGAAGTTACTGATCCCTCAGTACTACATGTGCTACCTGTGCCATCTTATAACAAACACAATGAACTTAATGTTCCCTCAGTACTACCTGTGCTACCTGGGCCATCTTATAACAAACACTGAAGTTACTGTTCCCTCAGTACTACCTGTGCTACCTGTGCCATCTTAAAACAACACTTAAGTTACTGTTCCCTCAGTACTACATGTGCTACCTGGGCCATCTTAAAACAACACTGAAGTTAGTGTTCACTCAGTACTACATTGCTACCTGGGCCATCTTGTAACAAACACAGTGAACTTACTGTTCGCTCAGTACTACATGTGCTACCTGTGCCATCTTATAATAAACACTGAAGTTACTGTTCCCTCAGTACTACTTGTGCTACCTGTGGCATCTTATAACAAACACAGTGAACTCACTGTTCCCTCAGTACTACATGTGCTACCTGTGCAGTCATATAACAAACACAATGAGCTTACTGCTCCCTCAGTACTACATGTGCTACCTGTGCCATCTTATTACAAACACAATTAACTTACTGTTCCCTCAGTACCACCTGTGCTACCTGTGCCATTTTATAACACAATGAACTTACTGTTCCCTCAGTACTACCTGTGCTACCTGTCCAATCTTATAACTAACACTGAAGTTACTGTTCCCTCAGTACTACCTGTGCTACCTGTGCCATCTTATAACAAACACAGTGAACTTACTGTTCCCTCAGTACTACCTGTGCTACCTGTCCCATCTTATAACAAACACTAAAGTTACTGTTCCCTCAGTACTACCTGTGCTACCTGTGCCATCTTATAACAAACACAGTGAACTTACTGTTCCCTCAGTACTACATGTGCTACCTGTGCCATCTTAAAACAAACACAATGAACTTACTGTTCCCTCAGTACTACCTGTGCTACCTGTCACATCTTATAACAGACACTGAAGTTACTGTTCCCTCAATACTATCTGTGCTACATGTGCCATCTTATAACAAACACTGAAGTTACTGCTCCCTCAGTACTACTTGTACTACATGTGCCATCTTATAACAAACACTGAAGTTACTCTTCCCTCAGTACTACCTGTGCTACCTGTGCCATTTTAAAACAACACTGAAGTCAGTGTTCTCTCAGTACTACATTGCTACCTGGGCCATCTTATAAGAAACACAGTGAACGTTCTGTTCCCTCAGTACTACATGTGCTACCTGTGCCATCTTATAATAAATACTGAAGTTACTGTTCCCTCAGTACTACCTGTGCTACCTGTGCCATCTTATAATAAACACTGAAGTTACTGTTCCCTCAGTACTATCTGTGCTACCTGTGCCATCTTATAAGAAACACAGTGAACTTACTGTTCCCTCAGTACTACATGTGCTACCTGTGCAGTCATATAACAAACACAATGAACTTACTGTTCCCTCAGTACCACCTGTGCTACCTGTGCCCTTTTATAACATAATGAACTTACTGTTCCCTCAGTACTACCTGTGCTACCTGTCTCATCTTATAACAAACACTGAATTTACTGTTCCCTCAGTACTACTTGTGCCATCTTATAACAAACACAGTGAACTTACTGTTCCCTCAGTACTACCTGTGCTACCTGTGCCATCTTATAACAAACACAGTGAACTTACTGTTCCCTCAGTACTACATGTGCTACCTGTCACATCTTATAACAGACACTGAAGTTACTGTTCTCTGAGTACTCTCTGTGCTACCTGTGCCATCTTATAACCAACACTGAAGTTACTGCTCCCTCAGTACTACCTGTGCTACCTGTGCCATCTTATAACAAACACAGTGAACTTACTGTTCCCTCAGTACTATCTGTGTTACCTGTTCCATCTTATAACATGATGAACTTACTGTTCCCCCAGTACTACCTGTGCTACCTGTGCCATCTTATAACTAACACAATGAACTTACTGTTCCCTCAGTACTACCTGTTCTACCTGTCACATCTTATAACAGACACTGAAATTTCTGTTCCATCAGTACTATCTGTGCTACCTGTGCCATGTTATAACAAACACTGAAGTTACTGTTCCCTCAGTACTACCTGTGCAACCTGTGCCATCTTTAAACAACATGAAGTTACTGTTCCCTCAGTATTATCTGTGCTACCTGTGCCATCTTATAACAAACACTGAAGTTACTGTTCCCTCAGTACTACCTGTGCTACCTGTGCCATCTTATAACAAACACTGAAGTTACTGTTTCCTCAGTACTACCTGTGCTACCTGTGCCATCTTATAACAAACACAGTGAAATTACTGATCCCTCAGTACTCATGTGCTACCTGTGCCATCGTATAACAAACACAATGAGTGTACTGTTCCTTCAGTACCACATGTGCTACCTGTGCCATCTTATAAGAAACACAATGAAATTGCTGTTTCCTTAGTACTACCTGTGCTACCTGTGCCATCTTATAACAAACACAATAAACTTACTGTTCCCTCAGTACTATCTGTGCTACCTGTGCCATCTTATAACAAACACAATGAACGTATGTTTTCCTCAAAACTACCTGTGCTACCTGTGCCATCTTATAACAAACACAATGAATTGACTGTTCCTTCAGTACTACATGTGCTACCGGTGCCATCTTATAAGAAGCACAATGAAATTGCTGTTTCCTTAGTACTACCTGTGCTATCTGTGCCATCTTAAAATAACACTGAAGTTAGTGTTCTCTCAGTTCTACATGTGCTACCTGTGCCATATAATAACAAACACAATGAACTTACTGTTCCCTCAGTACTATCTGTGCTACCTGTGCCATTTTATAACATGATGAACTTACTGTTCCCTCAGTACTACCTGTGCTACCTGTGCCATCTTATAACAAACACTGAAGTTACTGTTCCCTCAGTACTACCTGTGCTACCTGTGCCATCTTGTAACAAACACAATGAACTTACTGTTCCCTCAGTACTACCGGTGCTACCTGTCACATCTTATAAAAGACACTAAAGTTACTGTTCCCTCAGTACTATCTGTGCTACCTGTGCCATCTTATAACAAACACTGAAGTTACCATTCCATCAGTACTACCTGTGCTACCTGTGCCATCTTATAACAAACACAGTGAACTTACTGATCCCTCAGTACTACATGTGCTACCTGTGCCATCTTATAACAAACACAATGAACTTACTGTTCCTTCAGTACTACCTGTGCTACCTGTGCCATCTTATAACATGATGAACTTACTGTTCCCTCAGTACTACCTGTGCTATCTGTGCCATCTTATAACAAACACAGTGAACTTACTGTTCCCTCAGTACTACCTGTGCTACCTGCCACATCTTATAACAGACACTGAAAATACTGTTCCCTTAGTACTATCTGTGCTACCTGTGCCATCTTATAACAAACACTGAAGTTACTGTTCCCTCAGTACTACCTGTGCTACCTGTGCCATCTTATAACAAACACTGAAGTTACTGTTCCCTCAGTACTACCTGTGCTACCTGTGCCATCTTATAACAAACACAGTGAATTTACTGATCCCTCAGTACTACATGTGCTACCTGTGCCATCATATAACAAACACAATGAATTTACTGTTCCTTCAGTACTACATGTGCTACCTGTGCCATCTTATAAGAAACACAATGAAATTGCTGTTTCCTTAGTTCTACCTGTGCTACCTGTGCCATCTTAAAATAACACTGAAGTTAGTGTTCTCTCAGTTCTACATGTGCAACCTGTGCCATCGTATAACAAACACAATGAACTTACTGTTCCCTCAGTACTATATGTGCTACCTGTGCCATCTTGTAACAAACACAATGAACTTACTGTTCCCTCAGTACTACTGGTGCTACCTGTCACATCTTATAAAAGACACTAAAGTTACTGTTCCCTTAGTACTATCTGTGCTACCAGGGCCAGCTTATAACAAACACTGAAGTTACTGTTCCCTCAGTACTATCTGTTCTACCTGTGCCATCTTATAACAAACACTGAAGTTACTGTTCCCTCAGTACTACCTGTGCTACCTGTGCCATCTTATAACAAATACAATGAACGTATGTTTTCCTCAAAACTATCTGTGTCACCTGTGCCATTTTATAACAAACACAATGAATTTACTGCTCCTTCAGTACTACAAGTGCTACCGGTGCCATCTCATAAGAAACACAATTAAATTGCTGTTTCCATTGTAATACCTGTGCTGCCTGTGTCATCTTAAAATAACACTGAAGTTCGTGTTCTCTCAGTTCTACATTTGCTACCTGTGTCATCTTATAACATGATGAACTTACTGTTACCTCAGTACTACCTGTGCTACCTGTGCAATCTTATAACAAACACTGAAGTTACTGATCCCTCAGTACTACCTGTGCTACCTGTGCCATCTTAAAACACACAATGAACTTACTGTTCCCTCAGTACTACCTGTGCTACCTGTGCCATCTTAAAATAATAAATAAAAATAAGTGGTCAATGTGCCCAAACTCACACTGGTAAACTCAAAAGACAGGCACAGCAGATCAGTAAGAGATGTTTATTTTCACTCCACGAACAAACCTCACAGAACAGAAACAAAAACAATAATGCTGCTACAGTTCTCAGTGCATTTTTGTCGACATGCACTTCATCAGAAAAGCTAAACAGTGCTCAGTGTGCTAAATTTATAAGTCAGATGTTATTTGAATCTACCAATGGTGTCTCCTAACTAATTAAAATGTTAATACATTCAATTAACATCCTTGTTGAAATTGCAGATTTCTTAACAAAATCAAAGAAACAATATCACCATCTAGTGGTGAAACAAAAACTTATAGGCAGGAATACATAGTAAAAATGTATTTAAATATTGTATGCTCCAAAAACCATTTTAATTAATACATAAAAAATGTACCTGTGTGCAAAATGTTTCAAAAACATATAAAAATGTATGTATGAAAAATATGAAAATGTGTATAAATATATATATATATATATATATATATATATATATATATATATGTATATATATATATATATATATATATATATATATATATATATATATATATATATATATATATAAGTACAACTGATATATGGGTGAGGGGTTATAACTTGGCTGATCTCAACTTTAATACAGGAAAGCAACCCAAATTTGTCAACAAGATAGGACAGAATTTGAAAAATAAATTATATATAAGAAATGCATATAATCAGCATAAAAGGACAGGAACTGTAAAATGTGGGAGATGCCATTATTGTTTTGCTATTTTGGAAGAACCAACTATACAGGTTAAAAATCAGAACAAGTATAGGATATATTTCATGAAAGGAAACTGTCAAACTAAGAATGTCATTTATTTTGCATTATGTGACAACTGTCCAGCATTTTATGTAGGAAAAACTGGTCGACATCTGAGGAATAGGATATACGACCATTTATATGCTATTAGAAAAGGTGATGTCAACAATGCCTTATATAGACATATTAGGGACAATCCAGGATGTCATACCTTCAGATTTGCTTTATTAGAAGTATTACATCCCAATCCTAGGGGTGGAAATCTGAAGGTTTTATTAAGCGAGAGAGAGGTAAAGTGGCAAATCATTTTAAATGCCACAGTTAAGCCTGGTATTAATGATAATATATCAATTAAGCCTGTCCTAGAAGCTAGGATATGTGTATGAATAGGTGGGGAGTTGTTTTAAATCAACATGTTTTTAACATGCAAATATATAATTTTTAATGGATCATATTTGGTATTATATATTTTTGCATAACATTTACAACTGATTTTTCTGTTTTTAATATATTGTGGAGGGATTTTTCAATGTATTTTATTTATTATTTTGTAGGCTAATGTATTTTTATTAACCATCATGTTCAGAGGAAGTGATGGTATCAGGAAGTGGGCTGGGATTCGAATACACGGATCTTATTGGATTCAGTATGCATTTACATCTATTTAAATGGTATTATTTCCTTTATTTTCTGTTCTGATGAAGTCTAGTGTTACTAGATGAAAGCGCTAAACCTTTAATAAATACTGTGTATTATTTTATGTGCCAGCGTTTTTGTGACTTCGGTCAGTAGCTATTTGGACCAGTTTTATTCTGGATTGTTGTTGCTACTTGGACATTTTTTATTTAGCAACTTTAATACAGGTTATTGAGAGAGATCATTTCATTTAAACCTGGGTGACTGCTAGCCTCAAGCATTAATTGCCAAAATAACTCTCTGTATTCTAAAGAGGCCTCCCAAAGACCACCCCTGGGATCGGGGGGTAATACCTCTATGATGAAGAATAGGAATTTTGCAGATTTACATGTTAAAGTATGTTTAAACAAAGCATTGTTAGTGTTTTCCTTCCTTATGTCATATAGGTGCTCATACACCCTTTGTCTCAGCCTTCTCTTGGTTTTCCCTATATAAAAAGAATCGCATGCCTCACAGGTCATCATGTATACCAAACCACAAGTATTGCAATTTGCAAATCCTTTAGTGGTGATAATTTTGCCTCCACTTTTCAAATATATTTTCTCACCTTCATTGATGTTGACACAATAATGACAGCTTCCACATTTATGTGTACCCAACTTGTTTGAGAGATGTGTGACCTGTTTTCCACCCTCAAATATGTTCTTAATGTTACATCCTTTTTTAAATACTACTTTTAAGGGTTCTTCAAAGTTTAGATTCAAATCTGAAAAACTGGCAAACCTATTCCACTTGTCATTAATAATATTTTTAACTATGTTGGTTTCGTCATTGAAAGTAATAGTCAAAGCTGAATTGTAGTGTTTTATATCTACTGGAGAATTGTTTTTAGTGTTAGTGTTGCCAAAAACTTTTGTTGAATTCCCCAGGATAGGCAAAAACCTTGTGGTCCTTGCTGTTTTAACTTCTTGCATCAGTTTTTCTAACAAATCATCGGGGTAACCTCTTTCTCAAAACATACTTACAATAAATTCACATTCGATCTGGAAATCTGTCTCATCTGAGGTCATCCTGCTAGCTCTTACTAGCTGTCCCTTGACAATTGCCTTCTTTTGATAAGGGGGGTGAGAACTAGAAAAATGCAAGTATGTGTTAGAAAAGGTCTCCTTCCTATAAATTTTAGATTTCAACCCCTGATTTGTTCTCTGTATGCTCACATCTAAAAAACTAAGTTGAGAACTGTCTATTTTGTAAGTAAATTTTAGAAAATCGGTGGTATGTGAGACATATTCGTAAAACTCAAGAAACCGGTCAGCAGTGCCATTCCAAAAAAGACAAATGTCGTCCAAAAATCGACCATAGTAATTCCACAAAATTTTGAAATGGTAATTGAAAACAAATATATTTTCCCAACTGAGTAATATAATGTTGGCATATAAGGGGGCACAATGTGCACCCATGGCTGCACCCTTTAATTGTCTGTAATACTCACCCTGAAAGTATATAAAATAATTTTTCAGAATTAAGTCCATAAGAATCAAACAGGTACGAAAATTGTTAAAAGAAATGGAAATTTGATCCTCCAAAAATCGAAGGAACAGGCAGTGGAAATAAAAACTGTAGAAGACATAATTATTAATGAATGTGTATACAGTTATAAAGGTTTTTAAATATTTAAGTACACTAATCTCACTGTCACTAAAACACATTTCAATTTGTTTTCTAAAGGTTTTACCTACATTCCCAGGGTCAAAGCCAACATGGTTGATTTATTGGTGGATGTTAAAATGTTTGTGAGACAAAAGAACTTTGAGATACTTTTTAATGGTTTAGATAAAAGAGAGAGTACTAGTATTTTAAAGAAGAAGAGCACCTTTAACCCACCGTTACATCCGCAGCTCAAAAATTTTGAAAATGTTTTAGAGAAGATGAGCTTAAATTTAATAAAGTACCTGTAATCTGACAAAGGATGAATTCAACATCCTTGATTCTTGTAGAACAGACAAGAACCTCAGAGTTATGAAGCCTGATAAAGGAGGAGGGGTGGTTCTGATGGACCAAATAGACCATGAAGTCAAAATGCTAAACATGTTGAATGATGAAAATACATATGAAAGAGTGTCCTTGAATGAGTTTAACATTGCGAAAAGGAAAGTTTCAGTATGTCTTAATGACTTACTTCTTGAGGGGCTTATTGACTTAGAAACTTACAACTACTTACATGTCGAGAAACTAAAAATTCCTTCTATTTTTGGTATACCCAAGGTCCACAAAAACCATTTGAACCCACCTCTTAGACCCATTGTTACAGCAGAGGGCTCTTTGACAGCCCCCCTAGCCAAATATATTGACTTCCATTTGAAGCCATTTATATTGGAACATTCCAACATTTTAAAAGACTTGTGGGATTTTTTAAAACACATTGATGCCCTACAGAAAACAAATACCCTATTTTTTATTTCTTTGGATGTGGTGGACCTATTTACTTGTATTCCTCATGAAACAGGTCTTTTATGGTTTGAGCAATTTTTGGAGAGTCAAATTTCCATTTCTTTTAACAATTTTCGTACCTGTTTGATTCTTATGGACTTAATTTTGAAAAACAATTTTATATACTTTCAGGGTGAGTATTACAGACAATTAAAGGGTGTAGCCATGGGTGCACAATGTGCCCCTTTATATGCCAACATTATATTACTCAGTTGGGAAAATAAATTTGTTTTCAATTTCCATTTCAGAATTTTGTGGAATTACTATGGTCATTTTTTGGACAGCATTTGTCTTTTTTGGAATGGCACTGCTGACTAGTTTCTTGAGTTTTACGAATATGTCTCACATACCACCGATTTTCTAAAATTTACTTACAAAATAGACAGTTCCCAACTTAGTTTTTTAGATGTGAGCATATACAGAACAAATCAGGGGTTGAAATCTAAAATTTATAGGAAGGAGACCTTTTCTAACACATACTTGCATTTTTCTAGTTCTCACCCCCTTATCAAAAGAAGGCAATTGTCAAGGGTCAGCTAGTTAGAGCTAGCAGGATGACCTCAGATGAGACAGATTTCCAGATCGAATGTGAATTTATTGCAAGTATGTTTCGAGAAAGAGGTTACCCCGAGGATTTGTTAGAAAGACTGATACAAGAAGTTAAAACAGCAAGGACCACAAGGTTTTTGCCTATCCTGGGGAATTCAACAAAAAAATTTGGCAACACCAACACTAAAAACAATTCTCCAGTAGATATAAAACACTACAATTCAGCTTTGACTATTACTTTCAATGACGAAACCAACATAGTTAAAAATATTATTAATGACGAGTGGAATAGGTTTGCCAGTTTTTCAGATTTGAATCTAACCTTTGAAGAACCCTTAAAAGTAGTATTTAAAAAAGGGCGTAACATTAAGAACATACTTGAGGGTGGAAATCAGGTCACACATTTATCAAACAAGTTGGGTACACATAAATGTGGAAGCTGTCATTATTGTGTCAACATCAATGAAGGTGAGAAAATATATTTGAAAAGTAGAGGCAAAATTATCACCACTAAAGGATTTGCAAATTGCAATACTTGTGGTTTGGTATACATGGTGACCTGTGAGACATGCGATTCCTTTTATATAGGGAAAACCGAGAGAAGGCTGAGACAAAGGTTGTATGAGCACCTATATGACATAAGGAAGGAAAACACTAACAACGTTTTGTTTAAACATACTTTAACATGTAAATCTGCAAAATTCTTATTCTTTGTCATAGAGGTATTACCCCCCGATCCCAGGGGTGGTCTTTGGGAGGCCTTTTTAGAATACAGAGAGTTATTTTGGCAATTAATGCTTGAGGCTAGCAGTCACCCAGGTTTAAATGAAATGATCTCTCTAAAACCTGTATTAAAGTTGAGATCAGCCAAGTTATAACCCCTCACCCATATATCAGTTGTACTTTATATATATATATATATATATATATATATATATATATATATATATATATATATATATATATATATATATTTTTTTTATATACATTTTAATATTTTTCATACATACATTTTTATATGTTTTTCAAACATTTTGCACACAGATACATTTTTTATGTATTAATTAAAAAAGTTTTTGGAGCATACAATATTTATATACATTTTTACTATGTATTCCTGCCTATAAGTTTTTGTTTCACCACTAGATGGTGATATTGTTTCTTTGATTTTGTTAAGAAATCTGCAATTTCAACAACAAGGATGTTAATTGAATGTATTAACATTTTAATTAGTTAGGAGACACCATTGGTAGATTCAAATAACATCTGACATAAATTTAGCACACTGAGCACTGTTTAGCTTTTCTGATGACGTGCATGTCGACGAAAACACGCTGAGAACTGTAGCAGCATTATTGTTTTTGTTTCTGTTCTGTGAGGTTTGTTCGTGGAGTGAAAATAAACATCTCTTGCTGATCTGCTGTGCCTGTCTTTTGAGTTTACCATCTTAAAATAACACTGAAGTTAGTGTTTTCTCAGTTCTTCATGTGCTACCTGTGTCATCTTATAACAAACACAGTGAACTTACTGATCACTCAGTACTACATGTGCTACCTGTGCCATCTTATAACAAACACAATGAACTTACTGTTCCCTCAGTACTACCTGTGCCATCTTATAACATACACAATGAACGTATGTTTTCCTCAAAACTACCTGTGCTACCGGTGCCATCTTATAACAAACAGAATGAACTCACTGGTCCTTCAGTACTACCTGTGTTACCTGTGCCATCTTATAACAAACACAAAGAACGTAGTGTTCCCTAAGTACTACCCGTGTTACCTGTGCCATCTTATAACAAACACATTGAACTTACTGTTGCTTCAGTACTACATGTGTTACCTGTGCCATCTTATAACAAACACAATAAACTTACTGTTCCCTCAGTACTACCTGTGCTACCTGTGCCATCTTATAACAAACACAATGAACTTACTGTTCCCTCAGTACTACCTGTATTACCTGTGCCATCTTATAACAAACACAGTGAGCTTACTGTTACCATAGTACTACATGTGTTACCTGTGCCATCTTATAACAAACACAGTGAACTTACTGATCCCTCAGTACTAAATGTGCTACCTGTGCCATCTTATAACAAACACAATGAACTTACTGTTCCTTCAGTACTACCTGTGTTACCTGTCACATCTTATAACAGACACTGAAATTTCTGTTCCATCAGTGCTATCTGTGCTACCTGTGCCATCTTATAACAAACACTGAAGTTACTGTTCCCTCAGTACTACCTGTGCTACCTGTCACATTTTATAACAAACAGAATGAACTTACTGTTCCCTCAGTACTACCTGTGCTACCTGTGCCATCTTATAACAAACACTGAACTTACTGTTCCCTCAGTACTACCTGTGCTACCTGTGCCATCTTATAACAAACACTGAAGTTACTGTTCCCTCAGTACTACCTGTGCTACCTGTGCCATCTTATAACAAACACAATGAACTTACTGTTCCCTCAGTACTACCTGTGCTACCTGTGCCATCTTATAACAAACACAATGAACTTACTGTTCCCTCAGTACTACCTGTGCTACCTGTGCCATCTTATAACAAACACAATGAACTTACTGTTCCCTCAGTACTACCTGTGCTACCTGTGCCATCTTATAACAAACACAATGAACTTACTGTTCCCTCAGTACTACCTGTGCTACCTGTGTCATCCTATAACAAACAAAATGAACTGACTGTTCCCTCAGGCATCTTCTAGTGTATTGAAGGTTTTTTGTCCATCAGGTAATGAAATCCTAATTTTGGCAAGAAAGAGTAATTGAGCTTTAATATCCAGTTTTATAAGACTCTTTATAAATGGGACACAGGCTTTTTTTTGTCATGACTGAAGAAGTGTAGTCATTATCAAATCTGATGATGTTATCTTTTATTTTAATTGGAGAATTAGCCCAAGCTAATTTTAGTACCAAGTCTTTATCCTGGCTAGAAAGGAATTTAAGAATTGTAAATCTGGGGAACTGGAGGATTTTTTTCAGTGACGAAGTTGAAAGGAATCTTTGAGGTCTCACAATACTGAAAGAGAGATCCTCTGGCAGATTAAGAGTTTTTGTTATCCAGTTGTTTAGTAACTGCAACATATTATCTCCTTTCTTCCTTCTCAGGAATTCCATACATCCTAATGTTGTTTCTTCTAGACCTACTTTCTACAGCTTCTTCTTTCTTCAGTAACAAAGTGTTTTGGCCCACAATAGTTTGTAAATCCTTTTTTATTGAGTTTTCCTGATGGTTCATTTTGTATACAGGTTCAGTAATATTACTGAGAAAAAAAAATTAAAAAAAGAGTTTAATAGGTTTCAATTTTCTTCCAGCTATCTGAGTTATAAGCAGGCTCAGATTTTATAAAAAAATAAACTTCTTTTGAGTTTACAATCCTGTCAGGGAGAATATAAGAAAGCAGAGCAAAATGTTGTGCTGCTAGCTGATCACCATCTTGGCCACATTTTAATAACTTTTTATCTGATTCAAGGTCTTTTGTTATCAGTGTATTTTGTATGTTTAAGCTGTTTGTTTTTATCAATTTAAGTTAGTTTTTATCAATGTGTTTTTTCAGATCCTCTAACAACTGGGCTAACTGTTTTCAACTATTTAAGCTCTTACAAATTAACCATGAAGCTGTAATACATGAAGACTTAAATATAGACTGGCAGCTCATAAATTCCACTACCCCCACTGAATCCACAAACTTGTACAGCTTCAGACAATTAATAACCGCACCTACTAGAAGCAATAAAATTTCAGGGAGACACTCAACATTAGACTATATTCTTACAAACAAACCAGACAAACTGACAAAAGTAGGCTGCCTCTCAGATAGCATAAATGACCACATACCAACATATGCTATTAGAACTAACCATAATGAAGGTAAACATATTATCTATATCAAATACAAAATACAACCAATTTCAAGAAAGATATTTTCAATGAAACACTAAAACAATGTAACTGGAATGTACTTAGAACAATGCCACTAGATACTGCTGTAGAACACTTTAATAACATGTTTTTACAGACATTAAATAATCTAGCACAGTATACAATAAAAGAGTAAAGTCCAACTCCACACCATGGCTGACAAAAGAAACAAAAAATCATGATAAAAAGGAAAAATGCCTAGAAAAACTGGTATAAAAGTAGAACTCAAAATCACTTCCGGCAATTTAGACATCTTAGAAACCTTGCACAACTCCATGTCAAACAGGATAAGCAAACATACTATACCAACCTACAAGACAAACATAAAAACAACTAAAAATTTTTTGATCATTACACCATCCTGTAAGCCGTGGTGGTGCAGCGGTAGTGTTGTTGCCTCACAGAAAGAGGTTCTCCCATTCGATTCTCAGCTGGAGTGCCTTCTGTGTAGAGTCTGCATGTCCTCCCCATGGTCGAGTGGTGTCTGAAAGACATGTGTGAATGGGCGTGCCTTCGTTGAAGGATGGGAGTTGGGTTGGCACCTCGACACCATAGAAATCTATTGCCAATCATTAGCGGACCGGAGTTCCACTGTGGCGACCCCTAACCAGGAAAAGTCAAAAGAAGAACAACAACTAAAACTACTCCATCTTGGCAAGACTAGCATTCCCTCTCCATAAGCACACAGTATAACAGACTCTATTCCTACACAGTTTAATTCTTATGTTATACAATCAATATTATCTCTCTTAGACACTAATACATCTGGCCCCTTCTCTCTACCCCTGTCCAATCAAAACCACTCACAGCTCCTCAGTTTTAATTTAGTACCCACCTCACTCATAATAAAGTTGCTCCTTAAAATAAAATCTACTTCCATAGCTGTAGACCAACTACCATTAGAATTCCTAAAAATTGCCACAGAAATCATAGCCTTCCCTGTGTCCATACTAATTAATAGGTCCATAGCAGAAAGGCACATCCCATCACTGTGGAAAAATCCTACATCATACCACTGAACAAAGGTGGCATATCTATAGTTTAATAACTACAGACCAATAGCGAGTCTCTCTCCCTCTCTCCAGAATATTAGAGAAAGGCATCCATATGCAGCTGATGCAATACCTCAAATAACCTGCTGTGAGAAATACAGCATGGCTTTAGACCCCAGAACAACACCACTACTGCACTACTACATTTTTCCAATATAATAAACCAACATAAAAACGATGGACTGCTTCTGTCCACTATGTTCTTAGCCTTGACAAAAGCATTTGATACTGCCTCACACCAGCAACTGCTCATTCAATTCTCCTCGATAGGACTTTCACAATACTCCTTGTTGTGGTTTCTTAGTTGGCTATCTGGAAGGCAACAAGCAGTTAAACAGCAACATACCTACTCATTTCAACTAGTTACTACAGGTGTCCCCAGGGCTCTATCCTGAGTCCTCTCCTATTTAATATATTTATTAATGAACTCAACATCTCCATTCACCATGCTAGTTTAGTTCAGTATAGTCAGCTCAACATTAATAAGGTCAGCCTCAACAATACATAAGCTCCAAGACATTACCCATAAATCTTTCTCCTCTGTAGAAACCTGGCTCAAGGAATCAAACCTTCTACTCAACCCCAAGAAAACTAAGTTAATTCTTTTTGCCTCAAAATGTTGCCAAAATAAAAAGCAATCCTTTATCTTAAAGTCAGCAAACAATACTGTCATTGAAACTGTAACTCACAGTAAACTTCTAGGTATTATAATAGATGACGAACTCAAATATGACCAGCATATACTGCACACCATTAAATCTGCACACCAGAAACTATGCTCCCTTAATAGGATAGGATCAATGGATTCCTTACAGATACTGCAAGAAAAACTGTAGCTGCCACCGTCTCATTGCTGACTCATTTATACACTGCTCCTATACTAGCAAACTTAAACAATACACAAAGAAAGAAACTGCCTCTTTCCAGGGCTGGTGCTAGCATTTTGGGGGTTCCCAGCAAGGTTCAAGTTGGGGGCCTACTCAGGAGAATATCAGGTGTGATCACATTGCCATCACACCCCCTTCCCTGTCAAGCTCATCCAGCACGATTTAACCCCTATAGTGTCACCACATTCAGATCATTAAGAACTGATGGGCCAAGGTACATACTGGCATTTACTACTAATGTTACATTAGGATAAATCCCTGTACCACAGCAAGGTAGCGACTCACAGGTGCACACACTGACTGACATTTAGTGCCAGTGTTACATTACGATAAACCCCTGTACCACAGCAAGGTAGCGACTCACAGGTGCACACACTAACTGACATTTAGTGCCAGTGTTACAATATGACAAACCCCTGTACCAAAGCAAGGTAGCTACTCACAGGTACATGTACACACTGACTGGCATTTAGTACCAATGTTACATTATGACAAAGCCCTGTACTATAGCAAGGTAGCTACTCCCAGGTACATACACTGATTGGCATTTAGTACTAATGTTACATTATGAAACCCCTGTATGACAACAAAGTAGCGAATCACAGGTGCATGTATACATTGAAGGGCATTTAGTACCAATGTTACATTATGACAGACCCCTGTACCACAGCAAGGTAGCCACTCACAGGTACTCAGACTGACTGGCATTTAGTACCAATGTTACATTATGAAACCACTGCACTACAGCAAGGTAGCCACTCACAGGTGTACACACACTGACTGGCATTTACTACCAATGTTATATTATGACAAACCCCTGTACCACAGCAAAGAAGTGACTCATAGGCGTACACACTGACTGGTATTTAGTACCAATGTCACATTATGACAAACCCCTGTACCACAGTAAAGCAGCAACTTACAGGTGCATGTACACAGTGACTGGAATTTACCAATGTTACATTATGACAAACCCCTGTACCACAGCAAGAGTGCCACTCAGCTGCACACACACCAAATGGCATTTAGTACCACTGTTACATTATAACAAACCCCTGTAGCACAGCAAAGAAGTGACTCACATGTGCACACACTGATTGGAATTTAGTACCAATGTTACATTATGGACAAACCCCTGTACCACAGCAAGGTAGCCACTCACAGGTCAGATACTGACTGCATACTCAACTGCTCAGATTTTCACAGAATGTCCAGATTTGACTCATGTTTGGTCTGTTCCTCAAAATTTTTAGTTTTCTGTATTTTTTGTGGCACATTATTGATGACTGAATTCACTAAATGACAGGCATTTCAGTTTAACTTCATATCCTTGTGAACATGCATGGTAACACCTTTTATTCTAGAAACTTTTTCAGTTTATAAGAGCAATATTTAAAATTTGCCCAGATCTTTGGGGCTGTAACCTCATTATATGTGGCTTTGTCCAGATTTTGTGCCATGAGATTGAGAGCTATGACTGCCATTTAATAGCAATGTTGTTACATTATGACAAGCCTCTGTACCGCATAGGGGTAGCCAGTCCCACAGATGTACACAGAGACACCCACACCAACTCCCCACAAAGACACCCACACTGACTGGCATTTAGTAGCAATGTTGTTACATTACAACTAGCCTTTGTACCGCATCAAGGTAGCCAGTCCCACAGTGACTCCCACACAAAGACACCCACACTGACTGCCATTTAGTAGCAATGTTGTAACATTACAACTAGCCTTTGTACCGCATCAAGGTAGCCAGTCCCACAGAGGTACACAAAGACAAATACACCCACACTGACTCCCACAAAAAGACACCCATAAGAGAAAGACAGCAATGCAGTAAGGCTGAGCAGAGACACCCACACAGACTCCCTCACATAGGACAGAAGCACACTAATACAGACACTCTTGCACACAGGACAGACACCCACACATGATAAAGACAGCGTTATAGCAAGACTGAATGGTGACAAAACAGCTACAATGGAGACAAGACAGCTACACACCTTGCACAGAGGACAGGTACCCACACATGATAAAGACTTCACTACAACAAGACTAAACATTAACACCCACACAGACACAGGACAGAGGCACCCATTCCCACAGTAAAGAGGCAAGACCAGGAAAAATCTACTGCAAGACTGAACATAAACCCACACAAGATTAAGTCAGCTCTACCACAAAACAGAACTGAGACACCACTTCCAAACAAAAGACGTTAACAGCAATACAGCAAGAATGAAACAAGCAGGATTAGATAAACTGACATCACTCAAGATAATTACTGACATGCAGAACAGTCACACTGCAGACGTACACAACACAGCGATGGGACACAGAAAGACTACAGACACAACATACAAGGGAAAGCCATGAGGATTACAGAGCCTGAGGCAGACTCAAACCCAAGCAAACCCAAAAGAAAGCCATGGGGATTACAGAGTCTGTGGTAGACTCAAACCCAAAGAAACCCTACTTTCTGGATTTAAGTATCTTTGCTTTTTTTTCACTTGGAATAGCTTCTGTAGCTTACCCTGAACTAGACTGAGCTGTTTTTTAACTGTTTGCTGCATTATTTTAAAATCTGCACTTAAAGTTACATTTTAGTCGAATTTGATCGAAAGTTTGTTTGTTTGTTTAATTTAACTGTTGAGGCTGCCCACTAAAGTGTGCTAGCCTGTGTAACTGATTTTTCACTGTTTCTGCATTTTCTGTGTGTTTCTATCATATAAACAAAAAAATAATCCTTGTTTTCCCGCCTCTCCTCGACTAGTTTAGACCAGTTTACAGGCATTGCTGTATTCTGGGCTGTGGTGTAGTTCCTGTGTTGTCCATTACCTTACTTGGATAGAAGGAAGTTTCTTTGCTCACCAGTGGGAGTGGGGAGCCTTGAGCAGCCTACCTGTCCCTTTTGGAAGTGACCTCAGCACAAGAAGCTGTAGTAATTGGTTGTTTTGGACCATTTCTAGCTCTTTTGTAGTTCACTGTTTAAAATCCGCGTTTGCACGGCTTTGCGTGGTTGTGCACATAGCGCAGCACCGGTTAAACAAGGTTAAACTTCTTCTGGCTCCGCCAGGTCTGCTCTTCAAATTTTCCCTTAAGGAAGCTCTACTCTTAGTATAATCAGACTACTCACTATATTATAAGCCTAGCACTTGTTCTCAATACTTCTCTACTAAGTAAGCACTCTCGTACTAAGTAAAGCACTACATCTACTTACCACCCCTGTGAATATCCACTTCCCTTAAAGGTACAGCACTCCCTTATACTGTTCTAGCATGTCGAGTGGTAGATTACTGGCGTCGTCTCCAATTCAGCTGGTCAATCTGGGTATCTTGAGACAATGCTACAATTGTCTCATGTACACAGACAACCCTCTCCTCCTCCCAACAAACACAAATACATGTGAGAGATGCAACTATATAGCCAAACTGGAGGCTGAACTCTCTCAACTCAGGGCTGGCATGACCAGACAGGAGGAGATGGTAACCACACACACAACAATCCCAGTCCCACATAGACCTACCACAACTGCAAACCAAACACATAAAAACACAAAGACATACTCGGAGGCTCTAATAAAAAACTTACCAAAACAACAGAGGCTCCCAAAGCAGACATCCAAAAATCCACCACCTCAAAACAAAACACATGCAACACATACTTCAATAAATCAGTGTGTCAACTAATCACAGCCCTTAAGGCCAAACACCTTGCCTGGTACACTAGTAATAGGTGACTCTATAGTCAGACACACTGATGTCCCGCTGACCAGGCTGAACAAGGAGAGGGTGACTGTGAGCTGTCTATCGGGAGCTAGCATCCGCCACATAGCACACGCACTCAAGTCACTCCAAAGCAAGTACAAATATGACTCCGTCATTGTCCATGCTGGTGTGAATGACCTGAGACGTACCTCCCTGGACTACATGAAAAGAGACATAGAGGAGCTCTCCGATTATGTAGCCCAGGCTGGTATGACCCTGACCCTGAGCAGCATCTTGCCCTCACCAAGAATGATACCACAATACAAAGACAAGATGATCAGCTTTAATAATTGGCTCAAGTACTGGTGTCATTCTAAGGGGATCCAATGTCTGTCTGCCTGGGATGACATGTTGGACAAGCCACGCTGCTTCGCAAGGGATGGCTTACACCTGTCACCACTGGGCTTCTGGATATTGGCTAAGGCTCTTGCCACCCCCATAGTGCCTTTTTTAGGCAAGGCTCAAAAGACAAACCCACCTCCTTAGAAAACAAAAATGGAAAAAAACTAAGGGTAATGCTGCTCAACGCCAGAAGTCTAAATCTCAAGATGCAGGCACTTGATGCACTCCTCAGCATAGAGAACATCGACGTCTGTGCAGTAACTGAAACCTGGTTCAAGGCTCCTGAGAGCACCCCAGCACTACCAGGCTATACCTCGTATCATGCTTTTCGGCCCCAAAACCCGGGCCAAACCACAAAGGGAGGGGGAGTGTCCATATTCATCAAGGACACCCACACCTCCAAGTTAGTAGCAACACATGAAGCATCAGAGACCATACAGGTGCAACTAACCATAGGCAAAACTGCTATACAACTGGTAGCATATTACAGACCACCCTCCCAATCTCAAGAACCCCACTCAGCCTTCCTAAAGACATTGGAGGATATGAATGTATCACAAAATACCATCATATTGGGAGACTTCAACTACCCAAACATAGATTGGGTACATTATTCTAGCCCTAATACCCTAGCCCAAAGGTTCCTGGAATTCATAAATTCAAATGCACTGGAACAACTAGTCACCTCTCCCACTAGGGGAGATAATATACTAGACCTGATCATCACAAACATGGGGACAAAATGCTCCACACCGGAAGTATACCCCTCACTAGTGAGATCTGACCATAAACTAATCACCCTGGATATACATATCCCACCTCCACCCCCAGCACAAAAGACCACAGTGAAAAACTTCTCAAAAGCAGACTTCACTCTTCTTAAGACTGAGATGGTATCCTTTAAGCCCACTGTGCCAGTGGATACCACATCCCACAATGCCGAATCCTTCACAAATGCTTTCTATGGACATCTCCAAGAATGCATGGATCATGCAATCCCAAATAAATCCAAGTCCCTCTCCACCAAAGGTAAGCGTCCTGTCTGGTGGACCTCAGCCATAGACAAATTGTATAACAAAAGAAGGAAGCTACTGCATGTCTGAGCAAAATCCCATGAAGGGAAGACATCTCTGATCAACATTAGCAGAAAACTACGTTCTCTCATAAAAACATCCAAGGCCAACTTTGAGAGAAAAATCGCTAAGGACACTAAAGATAACCACAAAGCCTTCTCCAGCTATGTTAGAAACCTGGCCGGAAACCCTCAGATATGCTCAGAGTTGGTTCACAACAACAAAAAATACACTGAACCCACAGATATTGTCAACATTCTGGCTGACAGGTTCAGTGCAAATTTCTCTCCTCCCTCACTCCCAAAAGAAGAAATACTTATCCCAGCTGAATTTAATCTCCCTGTCATCTCAGATGTCCAAGTGAGAACCACCCTAAACAAAGCAAAAAACACAGCATCAATGGGACCTGACGGTATCCCGGGTTGCGTGTTACGTGAACTCCAAGAGGAGCTAAACCCACACATAAAAATGCTATTTAACCTTAGCCTTACTTCGGGATATGTACCTGAACACTGGCGTACAGCAACAGTGGTCCCACTCCACAAGGGGGGTGCCTCTACAGACCCTGGAAAGTAGCCCCCCATAAGCTTAACCAGCCTGGTCTGCAAAGCTATGGAAAGAATCATTATGGAACTCATAAACAGAGACATAGGGGACCTACAGACACTGGACCCCACCCAGTTCGGCTTTGTGAAGGGCAGATCCTGCCTTTTAAACCTGGTTGACTTTTTCAAAACAGTCACTAGAGCCATTGATGAGGGCAAAGCAGTCCATACAGCATACCTGGACTTGGCTAAGGCCTTCAACACAATACCCCACTCAGGCATCATAGATAAGCTCAACAGCTTAAAAGTAAACCCTTATGTCACTAGATGGGTTGCAAACTGGCTAAAGGACAGAACCCATAAAGTTAAAATCGCTGGAGCAATGTCAGACTCAAAGCCAGTCACAAGTAGTGTCCCACAGGGATCTGTCCTGGGACCCCTCTTGTTCGGCATTTATTTCTCAGATGTTAAAGTAAACATGGGAGGGCTGTGGCTGACAAAGTTCGCAGATGACTGCAAACTAGGCGCCATAGTCGATACACCAGCAGACACATACATCCTACAAAAAGGCCTCACAGAAACAGACAACTGGTGCCGGAGTCACGGCCTTAAACTAAATGCCAAAAAATGTATAGTCATCCCCTTTGGGAAAAACAAAGTACCCACAAATTATCACATAGACAGCAACCCACTGAGTACGAAAAAAGTAATCAGAGACCTAGGGACCCAAGTCGACAGCAACCTCTCATTTGACACCCACGTTGCCAAAGTGGTTAGAAAAACATTCTACCTTGCACACCTCATCATGAAGGGATTCACATCCAGATCCAAGGATGTCATTGTACCCCTATATTCCTCCCTCATCAGACCCATGATTGAGTACAATGCCCCATTTGGTATGTACCTCACCCGGCATTTGCAACAGCTGGAAAGACCACAAAAGTACCTCACCAAGAGGATCAAGGGTCTCCAACATATGTCTTATTCTGTCAGACTAAAGAAAATTCAGCTCTATTCAGTAGCATACCGCCTGCTCAGAGGTGATCTCTGCCTGACGTACAAGGCTATGTCCAATCAGGATCTGATGGACATGCTCCACCTCAAAAAATCCAAATCCATCAGGACCACGAGAGCTAAAGACTTAAACCTCGGCACAAGTATAAATAGGACATGCTGGAGGGATAGATTCATAACCCAGAGGCTTCCCATGCTTTGGAACAAGATCCCAGTTCGTATTAGGCAGAGCCCCTCACTGACTCTCTTCAAGAGAAATCTTGATGAGTGGATGGGGGATTGTAAGTTTACCGCAGGGGTCACATCTGTGTCACTGCTAGACAGGGGCACAGTAAACTAATTCTATTATATAAGGGGACCTTCATTGTGTCACTACTAGACAGAGGCACAGTATTCTAAATTTATTCTGTACATTTTTTGTACCATTTCATGGGGTGGCAAAAGCCACATCACTATGGCTAGGCTTACAAATGCCCCAGGGCAGATAGCCTAGTACTATACTATGAAACTATGAAACTATGAACCCAAGAGAAAGCAATGGGGATTACTGAGCCTGAGGCAGACAGACTCAAACCCAAAGAAACACAAGAGAGCCATGGGGATTATTGAGCCTGAGTGAGACTCGAACCCATGCACAACAGAGCAATGGGGATTACCAAGTCCTGCCATTCCTTGCTGCCTTTGCCTAGCATCCTGCTAATTCCATCTTCATGGTCCTTCCTGTTGGAATAAGCAAAAATAAAAAGTGAATACACAGCATACAAGCCACACTAAGGTGCTACCTGACATGTATTGCCTGACAGCATTATAAAAAATTACTGGAAAGGAAATATGAGCACATACCTAGAGTTTTACTGGGATCTTACAAATTTTCTTCCAGTCAAAGTCTTCAATGAGGCTGCCATGTGATACACTTTGTCCCATTTCATGCTCAATGTACAGCACAGCTAAGCCTGAAAGTCTCTCCTGACTCATTGATGAATGCAGGCATGTCTTTATGAGTTTCAGCTTAGAAAAGCTGCGTTCTGCAGTAGGCACTGTAATGGGTGCAGTCAAATAAATGCGCAGTGAAACATAAGTATATATATATATGGATCTACCTGAGAAGATCAAAAGCTCACAACACCGACAACCATATGGCCGACACCATATGACCGACAGCTGAAATCTCGACATTGGAAGAAGACCATAAAAAAGGAAAATAAAATTTCCTTTCAACCTACACCCTCGTAACTTTAATATACCAACTCCAAGATCGCACTACAGTACAGGAATGGAAATCTTTCCATTCTGCACTATAGTGAGATGCTGGTTCCGCATTGTCGGCATTCCGAATGTTGGTCATATGATGTCGGCCATATGGTTGTCGGCATTCTGGACTGTCAGCAATGTCAGGTAGACCCATACATATATATATATATATATATATATATATATATATATACATGTCTTATATGTCTTTCAAGTGGTTGTGAATGAGGAAATTTAACACAGTCAGTGGTGATGATTCATTATAAGGCTTTTCAGTTCTTGTCCATGGTCAGAGTCATCAATATCACAGTGGCCACTTATCCCGTCGGTTAGTTTTTCTTTCAGAGCCTTGCAGTGTTAGAGCAATATGTCATCTGCAACATCACTCAAGGCTTTAATATTTGATAAAAATCCAAAGGCCTTATCAAACTCTGAAAGCAACTCAAACTGGTCAGTAAATGATTGGATTGTTGTGTCCAGTAGCACACTGAAGAATTCTACACGTAGTTTTACTACTGAATCCTGTACAGTCTCATCTTCTCCTTCATAATTAAAGAACTGCTTTACTTTCCTCTGCCAATTTTCTTGAAATGTGGTGCCAACATCCAGTTCTTCAGCTATCTTGGAGGCTTTGCCCATGGCAGGTTGAATCCCTGTCTCTCTGTAATTCTTCAGCAGGTCCATAGTTGATGTCAGCACTTTGACACATGTCGAAATATCAACAGATGGACTCTGCAGAACTTTGCTTGCACGATTTACCTCTGTCAGCACATCATACCAAACCACTTAACATACAATGAACTGGTATGACATAAGTTCTGTGCACAGTCCCCTTGCTTGTTGATATGTTACAGCATCACTTGTACATACTGCTTCACCTATCTCCTGTAATGCTTCACTGACTACCTTCAACTGAAATCTTACTGCCTTGACAGAGTCTATCCTGCATTCCCAGCAAGTCTCAGACAATGGCTTCACAGTGATGTTTGTGTGCCGTTTCAAGATATGCCATCAGCTCATTGATGCTGAACAGAGTATGTAATTGTTCTGCAGACATCCAAAGAATGACACTGCCTGGAGAGATGAATGCGCTCCATCACTAACTATAAGATTTAAATTATGGCAGGCACATAGCACATAAAAAGCCTTTTTTGATTTCTCTGTTTTATCTGGGCCTGCACTCCAGCTCGTTTTCCCTTCATGTTACTGCCATTGTCGTATCCTTGTCCTAGACAGTCGTTAATGTCCAGTTGATGATTTTGTAGAGTCTGAAGAAGTGCTTCTGTAAGTCTTGCCCCAGTTGTATCATTCACAGGCACAAATCCCAGAAAATGTTCCTCAACTCTGGCAGCAGTCCTTGAAATATCCACATACCAAACTACTACAGTCATTTTGCTCTCAATTGCTGATGTCTGGCATGCAATCAAGAATCATGGAAAAGTACCTAGCATCCTTCATCTTCCTTACAATGGTCCTTAAAATAGAATTTGCAATCAGCTGGATAATTTCATTCTGTATGTCCTTCCCAAGATAGTGATCCATTACCTCTTTATTCCTAATATGACGCAAATGTTCAGCCATGACAGAATCAAACTGCGACAAAATTTGCACTTGGCGTAAGAAATTGCCATTGCCATAGGTACCCAGGGCATTACTTGTACAATGAAATACCATGTTCTGTTCCGCCAATTATTGGACAATAGTAATAATGCATTCTAAAACACCATGCCAGTGAGTTATCTGCTTTTCAACCACTGCTTGTCTCTTATCATCCATAGTCTGTCTACTAATTCTATTGTCCAGTTCCTTCCACTTCAGCATGCATGCTGTATGCTCTGGTGCTCAGTCATGGTTGTGTAAAGCTTTGGACATCTCTCTCCATGCTCTTTAACACCCTGACCTGAGAAAATTGTTAGAATGTCCAAACAATTAGAATGCAAAGCAAAATAGGGCATCCTTTGAGACTGAATATGTTAGCCAAGTGTGTTTTTCTGTCTCTCCATTAGGCAGCACATGGAAATAGTTCTCAGATATAAATCTTTTCTGCTCATTGACTGGGAACTGTGGCAACATCACATACACAGGTCCATGCTGATTGGTAGCTACCCTAAACTCTTCCCTTATCAAGTCTGGCCAAGTTCCTAGATCCTCAAAAGATATACCTGACACTCCCTGCAAGTCATAGGCTACACCTGTCACTATGGAAGCATGGGATCTTTCTGTATCAAAGTCTAGTGATCCAGGCAGCACCTCTACAGTTGAATCTGCATTTGCTGACATGCTTTCACCCATGGCAATGGCTGTAGGTTCACAGGAGGTAGCCTGTGGTGTAGCTGCAAGAGAGTGATCACTTTCTATCAGAAGGATGCTGGTCTCACAGTAGGCAGACTGTAATGCAGAACCATTGTGTTGTCCTGAAGGCAGACTTTTTCCTGAATCTCCCCCTCTGATGACCCACAGAAAAATTTCATAATGGAATCCTGTCTCTTTGCATCCTCATTTCTCTGCTGCTGAAGTTTTCTTTTTGCTGCTCCTGACAAATACGTACACTTTATCTCTAACTGAGAATGGAGGTAAAGCAGAATTACTACACATGCAGACATTGTGTCCTTTTGTCATACTGTTAGTAAAAAGCATTACACTTCAGGTACATGTTATGTCACTTTCTTTGACCTACCTGGAATGCATAATGACAAACGTTAGCATTCCTAACACATTCTAAGGATGACATTACACTGTAGGCAGAACTGAAGAGAAACAAGGACCAGTAGGCAAAAAAACTGCAGTACAGCCATATAAACCAGAAAAATGGATTAGGTTCATAGTCAAGTTACTATGACTGCAGGCACAAAAGAATGAGCAACCTAATACTGAACGCTGTTCATAAACAAGCTATACAGTATGCAGTATTGTACCATAGGCTGAAGAACTGCTGAGTAACAGTAACCAGTGGTGAAAAACTAATGTAGGCAATAGGTACAGATGAAGTGCATTACAAAATACATATTGCATAATGACTTGCATTGACATCAGTCACTATTGCACCGCATGCAGAAAGACTAAAGAATGACTAACCAGTAGGTACTGAAAAGTAATGAGAAAGGTCCAAGTTACAGTTTTATGTTAAACAGCTAACACTGAAGGTGAACCTCAGCTTTTTCTATATAATTCTTCCCCTTTCATCCCCCCAAACATCTGAAGAGACCACAAACAACGTAAAATATTGATATTACAAGCTCTCTGGAACAGACTAAAGTTTGAAAGAACAAATGATTAGGAGAGGCACAAGTTTGAAAGGGAACACACCAAACTATGAGGCAAGAGAAATGTTATGGAGCAAAAAAGACTACACCTGTCCATTACCTCTCAGTCTCTTGGCACACTTGAACAAACCAAAATCACTGGTTGAACAAAGGAGTACAATCATGGATTTGGTAGAAAACCTCATTTGTGAGGGATGTAGCAGTACCACACATCAGGACACCCCCCCCCCCCCCCCTTAGCACAGGACCTGTGGACAAAAGCATAAAGCCAGGGAATGTACCATGCATTACATGGAGGATATCAAACATGAAGTCTATTTTTGTTAGTAGCTTCAGACCTCTGCATTGTGCTATGCAATCATTTTGTAAGAGAAAACGAACCAAAAAACAAAAACATCTGGACATTGTGCACATTCTTGCAGGCCCCATCAACCTCCTAACCTCTCAACATATTTCAGACAGCCAAAAATAACTGCAGAACAAGCCATAACATCAGGGATAGTTTAAAACATTACTATAAACTTAGATAGCAGAACAGTGTTTGCATTAGCATGCATTAAGATAGTACATTATGCAGAATTCTCACCCTCTCCCAAAGTCTCTGCACAATTCTGGATGAAGTGAAAACAAAAAAACAAAGGGTGTAGCATTAACAATGCGCTTATACAGTACGTGGCCCCACACTAAAAAAAATTCCAGGCAAACATTGAACACTACAATTTTCTCACAGCTGCTAATTACCCTCCCAACATTAGGCATTTTAAACAAAGTACACACCCCATCAATCTCCAAATAGCATACGTCATACATTCACAAATAACTGCATAACAAGCTGTAACATCAGGGATATTTAAACAGTACTATAAACCTAGACAGCAGAACAGTGTTTGCATTAGCATGCATTAAGATATCAGTACATTCTGTGGAATTCCCACCCCCCCTAAAGTCTCGGTAGAATTCTGGATGAAGTGAAAACAAAGGCGTAGCATTAACAATGTGCTTATACAGTACATGACCCCCCCCATTAAAAAAACACCAGGCAAACATTGAACACTGCAACATTCTCACAGGCCCTACCCACACTCCAAACCTTTCAACACAATAACTATGGACAACGGAAAAAGTAAAGTCATTACATTAGTACATTGTTGGTATACACAATAGCAGCATAACAGGGTTTGCATTAGTATACATTCAAACATCTGTACCTTCTGCAACATTCTCACAGCTGCTAACTACCCTCCCAGCATTAGACATTGTAAACAATGGACAGGTCCCATCAATCTCCAAATAGCATAATAACTGCAGAACATGGCGTGACATCAGAGATAGTTAAACAGTGCTATAAACATAGATTGCAGAGCAGTGTTTGTATTAGCATGCATTAAGCTATCAGTACATTCTGTGGAATCCCCCCCCCTAAATTCTCAGCACAATAATTCTGGATGAAGTGAAAAAAAAAAAAAAAAAAAAGCAAAGGTGTGGCATTAACAATGTGCTTATACAGTACGTGACCCCCCCATTAAAAAAACTCCAGACAAACATTGAACACTGCAACATTCTCACAGGCCCTAACCACACTCCCAAACTTTCAATGCAGTAACGGTGGACAATGAAAAAAATTGAAGTCACTGCATCAGTAAGTTGAACATTGCAGTTATACACAATAGTAGCATAACAGGGGTGCATTAGTACACATTCAAAACATCGATACCTTCAGCAACATTCTTACAGCCACTAACTACCCCTCCAACATTAGGCATTTTAAACAACGTACAGGCCCCATCAACCTCCTAACCTCTCAGCATAATTCAAACAGCCCAAAAACTGCAGAACTAGATGCAACATCATGGATAGTTTAAAATGATACTATAAACCCAGATAGCAGAACAGTGTTTGATAAACTCATAAAAAATGTAAAACCTACTGCAAATTCAGCTGATAATCTACCAGCAGAATTTCAAAAAATAGCAGCTGAAGCCAGTTCTTAATTACTGAGCAATATGTCCCAACCATTTGGAAAATGTCACACATTATACCCTTGCACCAAGGAGGAAACTTAACAGAACTTACAAATTATAGGCCCAGAGCAATTATCTCCCCAATAGCTAAACTCCTAGAGGGACGCATTCATTCTCAACTTCTGCAGTATGTCACAACCAATAATTTACTTGCCAAATCCCAACACAGCTTCAGGCCTCTTGCTGCAACTTCCCTCCTCAGTTATACCAACACTATCAAAAAATGAAGGTAAAATAGGATTATCTGTCTTTCTCGATTTGTTAAAGGCCTTTGACACAGTCTCTCAACAAACTACTAACTACTCTTGAAAGCCATAATCTCATTCCCCTAGCCCTCAACTGGCTCCAAAGCTGCCTAACAGGTCGAAAATAGCCAATAAAATGGCTCTAGGATCTACCTCCCTCTACTCCCAGTCACATTAGGGGTCTGACAAGGCTCCATCCTTTGCCCACTTCAGTTTAGTGGAATTATTATCAACCTCAATACTGCCACATCCCTAGCACCCACAATCCGATATGCTGACACCCATACACTTGTTTCACATCTAGCATGCAACAGGTCATGTCCTAATCCAGGCTGAAATAAGCTAATCGTCACCACTTACCCCATACACCTAAAACTATTCACTTAGAGATCACCTCACAAGACTGCCCACCTATCCCTTCTCCAGAAAACTGCAATATCCTTCTCTGTCCCGTTATTTATCTCCTCTCCTTTTCATCACCCATGTCACATTCTCTCTACCTTTTACATATACAGCATAGATACTACCTATAAAAATAATGAGCCAGCTCTACCGCTTGCCCCCAATAACTAACTCACATACTCTCCTAAGCAACTGGTAATCAAAATTCAATGTACATTACAGCTCACATTCCCTTATATTGTCCCTTGCACAAACAGATAAACCATACTTATTTTACATATTGCTAGCACTTGTGTACTAAGATAAGCTTTTCTCCCCAGGTCTCCACTGAAAATGGGTTCTATCCAAGACAGACTATCCAGTAAACAAATGTAAAATAAGCAAAATAAAACTGGTACACCCACAGCACTTCACCCACAGATCCTCTTAGCACAACACGTTGCTGCACAAAAGTAAAATAAAACTAGTATAACCACAGACCCTAACCCCCCAACCTCTTAGCACAAGAACGCTACACAAAAGCAAAATAAAACCTCCTCAATCCTCATAGTACAAGAACACCACACAAGTGAAATAAAACTGGTAAATCCACAGTCCCTCACCCCCCCTATCCTCTTACCATCAGAGCACTACACAAAAATAAAATAAAACTGGTACAACCACAACATCCCCGATCCTCTTAGCCAACAACTCTACACAAAACCAAAATAAAACTGGTACAACCACAACCCTCACCCCCAAACCTCTTATTACATTAAATATGCCAAAAAAAGTAATACAATCACCTCCCACAAAAAATGAAGTTTAAACTAAACCCCAAAACGTACCTTTTATGCTTTCTACAGATGGCTGCTTCCAATACTCTGCTCCCTCTTCATGACTGAAGGCTCACCTGCTCTGCTTGCTTTCCTCAGACCAGTCAGTCCTTTTTAAATTGCCTTTAAAAGGACATTTTTTCAGACCTTTTGATAAATTTTCCTTAGAAGGACAGTTGAAAAGGGTATCCTCCAATGACCATGACCATGTCCACGACCACTTCAAAGGCTTGAATCCACCATTGATCCATTCGCTGATTAGTCCATCCTCATGCTGTTCCAAACCTGGCTGAATCTCCACGATCTGCTGCTAAGGAAAACTCCTCTGTTTAGAAACAAGAGAAGTGATCCTTATTACCCACATGTGCATTTTTAAAGACAGTTTATACAGGAGGTGCTTTGCAAGGACCAATCAGGTCCTTGCTTCATCACTTCCTAGTTTAAAAAAGAAAAAAAAAACAAGAACTTAGTTCCCAGGCTGCTGCAGCCAATCAGATCCCTTGTTTGAGTGGACCTGATTGAGTGCAGCTTGCCAACAAATCAAAAAAAAAAAAACCCGGGGAAAATAGTTCCGATTTTCAAGGTGACATCGGGACAGTGCGGACATCCACAAGGAGCCGAGCCAAGGAAGTAACGGTCAGAGTAACCTGCGGCTGCTGGATGGGGGCCCTCATTCACAGGGAGGTAATCGGTGGCTCCCTGCAGCTGCGGGATTCGCAGATGCCTAATGCTGGCTATGCCTCCTGCTACAATAAAATAGCTAAATTTGCCACCAATATCACTCCTACGACCCATCATTGTCTTAGCTTAAAGAATTAACCTGGCTTGACTTGCACAACTACCTAACATATTCATAATAATCTACAGCACACTCATTCATTCATCATCCAGGAAAATGCCCACCACTACAAATTTATTACTGCCCTAGTGTCCAGCAAGGGACCTCTGCTCTAATAACAAAGTCTTATTACTTACAATTAAGTCAAATAATGTTGCAGGAGACTTGCTCTACTCCCAGTACATTGCTAAACTCTAGAATAGTATCCCTACACTAATAAAACTCTCCAACAAACTCAATAGTTTTAAACCACTGCTTAAACAACATCTTAACCAATCGTGGTCCTGTAAATAATCATTACAAGTTTAAGACTTAGTGTTCACTGAACGATAGTCTCCAAATACTTTCCTTAATCAAAATACCTTCAACCTTTCATTGAAATGGCAAAACAATCTTTATACATAACTGCTGCATGTACAATCCATTAAGTTGCACATGCTCTTTCTCTTTAGTAATTTTCACCTCTGTAAGATCTTAGAATGCATTAATCTAAATAATGTTTGTGTATAAATGTAAATAGAAATGTAGCTACTCTTGGTATAGTGCAATGTAAGCAAATGGAGCTTTTCTCCCTGGACCTTCACTTCTCGGTAAACAAAGACAAATAAATAAAAATAAATAAATTTGAAATTCCAGTTACTGGTCACCTGTAATTTTTCTGTTATGTGTTATAGCTGCCTTCTTTCTTGTGAGTAAAGAAAGATCCAGGTAAGTTCAACAGTTTCATTGTTTGGAGGTAGTTTATAAGTGTAATTGTTATTAGCTGCTGAGTTCTAAGAGATGTTTTAATGCTTGGCACTTATTTTAAATCTATCTACTTTTTGTTTCTAGGCCTTCCAAATTGATCCTGTGTTCCAGGCCTTGCAACAAATTGAAAAGTGTTTTGAGTGATTTTATTTGTTTATCATCAGTTTTAAATTATTTTTAGCAGTTGTTATCTAATTCAAGCATTTTTATCATTTCAGTCATCATTTAAGCTCTTTTTTTTCAGTTCAGGTTGTTTCTCCTTGTCAAGTCTGGAGTTGGTGCAGTGGGATAAAGCTGTGAGCTACAGTTCCTGTGATACTGAGTTTGATTTCCTCAGCCCTTGTCTGCTTACTTTATTACTTGAACAAGTCCTTTAAACAGACAGTGTTTGGGGGCAACTGGGAAAATTTGGGGTAGGTCCTTCAGTGGTCCCCTGGGCAACAAGTCTAGTAACTATGAAAGCCCTTATTTTAACAATTTCTAGTTAATAGCTGGAATGTATTTTTCTTTTAGAATTTCTTTTTTTTTTTGTTATTGCTGTGATGAAAATAGACAGAGTCAGGCTACTTCAATAATTTTGATTACTTGAAGATGGTTTATAAGTACAATTGCTTCTGGTTGTTTTGTTCACAGATATTTTTATGATTCTTTGGTGCTCACTTTAAATCCATCTACTGCTGTTTTCTAGGCCTTGCAATAACCAAATAGGTGCTTCTTGTAATTTTTCTTTGTTTTTTTTTTTGTTTTTTTTGTTTTTTTATCAGTTTTGATTTGTTTAAGCATCCTTTACCTCATTTATGTTATTTGTCTTTTCAGTTTAAGTTATGTTGTCAGTTTAACTATTTGTTTTTATCAGTTTAAGCATTTTTAAAACCATCTGTGGGTGGCTTCCAGGCCTTCCAACTCATCTGCTGATAGTTTCTAGGCTTTAAAGCAATTGGATAATTGCTTCTATTGATTTTGTTTTATTTTTATCGGTTTTATTTATTTATTTTTTGTAGTAGTAGTTTGTACCTCATTCAAGTTCATTTTTATCATCAGTTTAAGTTATGTTTCCAATTTAACTATTTGTTTTTATTAGTTTAAGTTACTTTTAAAACCATCTACAGGTTTCCGAGCATTACAACCCATCTAGTGCTGATTGCTGGCTTTGCAACAACCTAGATAATTACTTTTATTTATTTATTAATTTTTGTTTTTTATCAGTTTTTAGTTATTTTAATGGCTCTCATCTGATTCAAGTTCTTTTTGTTACTCATCTAAGTTGTTTTAACAATTTAAGCTTTTTGTTTTTATTGGTTTAAGTTATTTAAATTTTTATATTTTATTTTATCATTGTGCTAATCAGGTTCCTCTAAACAACTAGGTTAAGAGTTTTAAGCTTTTTTAAGCTGTTATATCGACAAACTCCAGTTAACAGCTTCACTGTATTTTTGTTGTTTAACTGGTCTGAGAGCCAGGCAAATTCAAAATGTTTGATTGCTTGGAGGCAGTTTCTAAGTTTATTGCTATTAGCTGTTGAGGTCTGAAACTTTTTTTTTTGAATTTGCTATGTTTGCATGTATCTACACTTCACACAGTGGGGTTGCAATTTGCACTGTACAAACACAGGTGACTGGATCTAACTATTGACCTAGCTAGCGTCTGCACGATTCTCCAAAACTAGTTTGAATTTGTCCTCCGTAGCTGTGGGCAGGTTTCCCTCAAGCTGCAGCCATTATATTGGTATTTAATGCCTTGAACTACAACTGCTCCAGTATAAACTGAAACTAGTCATGACGTTAATGAAACCTGAATACCTTGTCTAACTTTCACTCATTCCCTGTTAATAGTTTAGATTGTACTCTTCTTCAAAATTTGAATAAAATTGAACTACTTGTTTACATTTAAGTTATCTGCGCACTTCTTCTCCATGTAATACTTGAAGAAATGGAACTTGTGGACAGTCAGCCAACTTCTATCCCTTCTGTTCCAAGTCTGTTATTACACTGTATCCTCTGGCACTGTAGGATCTGCATTATGGTCACTGTCAGGAATTTCGTATTTAACAAAAATAATTCTGTATGTGAGAAGTACAAATATTTAACTAATTTAGAGGCTTCCATCTCACCTAAAACCATGCACAGTAAGTCTGAAACACTTACATCCTCACCACATTCTCAGCAAAATCACATTAGAATGTTATCCACTCTGTCCATTGAAAATCTCTATGGAAGCTTCCTAGAACTAGTAAGCATTGTTCTCAGCAGAAATTCTCAAATTCATCTCATCCATGCACCCAATTGTGCACTCCTAAACATTCTACAAACAAAAACATCTTAGTGATTGCTGATACAATTGTTATGCATACCGATACCTCATTTACACAACAGTCAGGTGCCTTTAGAGTGCCAAGATCGGTAATGTTATAAAGGCCCTAAAGACCCTTTCCTAGGGCAAACATGACTGCATCACATTGATGGCCCATGTAGGAGTGCATGACCTGTACCACAAAACCCTGAGGGTCTTATAGGGAAACATGTCAGAATCTTCCATGCATGAAGAAAATGTAGGCAAAACTCTGGTCCTCAGTGGAATCTTTCCTTCACCACAACTGATGCCCAGGACCATGAAAAAGATAATAGGCTTCAACAATTGGCTAATTAGATGGTGTCATTCAAAATGAATCCAGTAGGTGTCAGCACTGGTTGAGATGACTGATATTGAAACTTGCATCACAAGGGATGGCCTGCATCTCTCATTCAAAGCATTTGTCCCAATGGTTAAACCACATAGTGCTTTTTAAGGCACAGTCCAGTTAATGGACATTCTAATGTAGCAAATTCATTAAACCGCAATACTGACCACATTAAGGTGGCTCTTCTCAATGCTAGAACACTCAACAACAAATTGCCTGATATTAGGCTCTCCTTAATTTGGAATGCATTTGTGCTTGTGTAATTATTCAGACTCAGTTTAAATGTAAAGAAAGCAGACCCACCATTGCTGGATTTGCACCTACCATGCATTCAAGCTTGACAGTAACTGTAATAGAAATTTCATAGCTGTGAAGGATCAGAACACCTTCATATGAATTCCAAGAGACCCACAAACAAGGACCAGAACACCTTCATATGTATTCCTAGAGACCCACAAACAGAACTCATAGTACTCCAGACCATCTTAAGTAAGAACAATTTCCTTTTTATAGTCTGCTACAAGACACCCTCCATGCCACCAGATGATCCTGGTAGATTCCTTAAAGAATTTCATCAACTCATTATTAACAAGAACTTTATTTTGGGAGAATATAACAACCCCACAATTAACAGGAACACCTATATCTCCAAAGGAGGGCATACCCAGAAGTTCATGGTATTAATTAACAGTGCCCCAAATAGAGACTTAATAAACTCACCAGAGGACATAATACTGTAGACCTAGTCCTCATGAATATAACCTGTATGTGTACTATTCCCTTAGTCTGTCCTTTCCCCATAACATCAGACCATAAACTTGTGATATTTGCTTTCAATACTACTTCCCAGGAAGCAGATTGGGGCTAGTTAATACAACTTCTTAGGAAGCAGCTTGGGACTAGTTAATGCTACTCACAGGAAGCAGCTTGGGACTAGTTAATACTACTTCTCAGGAAGCAGCTTGGGACTAGTTAATAATATTCCCAGGAAGCAGGTCAGGGCTAGTTAATACTACTTCTCAGGAAGCAGTTTGGGACTAGTTAATACTACTTCCAAGGAAGCAGTTTGAGAGTAGTTAATACTGCTCACAGGAAGCAGTGTGAGACTAGTTAATACTACTTCTCAGGAAGCAGTTTGGGACTAGTTAATACTACTCACAGGAAGCAGCTTGGGACTAGTTAATACTACTTCTCAGGAAGCAGCTTGGGACTAGTTACTACTCACAGGAAGCAGTTTGGGACTAGGTAATACTACTTCTCAGGAAGCAGTTTGGGACTAGTTAATACTACTCACAGGAAGCAGCTTGGGACTAGTTAATACTACTCACAGGAAGCAGCTTGGGACTAGTTAACACTACTTCTCAGGAAGCAGTTTGGGACTAGTTAATACTACTTCTCAGGAAGCAGCTTGGGACTAGTTAATACTACTTCTCAGGAAGCAGTTTGGGACGAGATAATACTACTCACAGGAAGCATCTTGGGACTATTTAATTCTACTTCTCAGAAAGCAGCTTGGGGCTAGTTAATACTACTTCTCAGGAAGCAGTTTGGGACTAGTTAATACTACTTCTCAGGAAGCAGCTTGGGACTAGTTAATACTACTTCTCAGGAAGCAGCTTGGGACTAGTTAATACTACTTCTCAGGAAGCAGCTTGGGGCTAGTTAATACTACTTCTCAGGAAGTAGCTTGGGGCTAGTTAATACTACTCAGGAAGCAGCTTGGGGTTAGTTAATACTACTTCTCATGAAGCAGCTTGGGGCTAGTTAATACTACTTCTCAGGAAGCAGCTTGGGGCTAGTTAATACTACTTCTCAGGAAGCAGCTTGGGACTAGTTAATACTACTTCTCAGGAAGCAGTTTGGGACTAGTTAATACTACTTCTCAGGAAGCAGTTTGGGACTAGTTAATACTACTTCTCAGGAAGCAGTTTGGGAATAGTGTTACTGTTTTGATTCTGGTGAGAGAAGAAGCAAATTGCACTTTCAATTATTTTAGAGTTATGTTATTTTTGCCACTGCATTTAAACTGCTGAATTCTACATTCTTGCCTATTTGCTGCCTGAGTTGCTGTGTAAGTTGATTACTTCCCACACTTTCAGATAAGATTACTGTTCAGGTTAATTATTTATTGTAGTTCCAGGACCCTTCATTGATTTAAAGTTGAAAGAGTAACATCTGCACTCTAGTAGCAGTGGAAAATAGATTGGTCTCATGTGTTGAAAATCACTAAGAACACCTTAGAATGTGCTTATTGTGATCGGCAGAGGGATGATTAGCGCTTATTGTGATTGGCCAGAGGGGATGATTAGCTTGTTTACTTCTCCGAGAACACCTTAGAATGTGCTTACTGTGATTAGCCAGAGGGATGATTAGCACTTATTGTGATTTGCCAGAGGGATGATTAGCTTGTTTACTTATTTTCTGAGCCTGTAACAAACTACCTCTGAAATTAATCAGTACTTAGTTGCACAAATAGCAGCTAGTTTGCTTATTGAGGAGTTTCACTCCATACATTTAGTCTTAGTATTGATTTTTATTTCCAGGGTAGCCAGCTGTAAGCCCCTCTAGTACTATCACCTTGTTGATCAAGTAATAAGGATCTGAAATCATGGATACACACTTTCCTATTATCTCTGCAGCTGGTTTGGTTGGTATGGGTGTCCTGAGGCAATGTAGCAAATGTCTATTGTTTAATGACATCCACCTAATTTTTAAGCAAACATATGGTATGTGAAAGATGTAGTTACATAATGTCATTGGAGGCAAGGCTTTCAAATACAAACACTTATAATACCAAACAGGTTGCCAGAGATGCACACTGTGCCAACCACACATAGTATGAACCAGACACACAAACCCACATATGCTGAAGCTCTTAAATGTAATCATCCTAAACTTCAAAGGTCTCCCAGACATTGCACTTACAATAAGCAGTCTCAGGAATCCCAAAAGCACTCTAAGAAAACAACACCCAGAATGACACATATGACCATGTATCATGGCATCTCAGTGTCTAAGCCCATAAGGTAAACCAACAGATAACATGATATTTTTGGTCATAGCAGATGCTCACCAGGCAGAGTAAGAGGGGAGTCACATTCAGCTGCCTATCCAGGACCAGGATCCACCACACATCATTGCAACACATGTACCACTATGGCAACCTGAGATGTACCTATATGAAGAGAAACATGATGGTGTTCTTGGACTATGTGTCCCAGGCTGGTCACCTTAGCATTGAGCAGCATTCTACCCTCTCCAAGGATGATGCCACAATATGAACTGGAGATAATTACTTTTAATATTTGGAGCCATTCGAAGGAGGTACGAAATTTATCAGTCTGAGAGGATATGATTGACAGACCATGTTTCTTTCCTAGGGATGGCCTGCACCTGTCCCTTCTATGTTTTCAAATATTTGCTAAAACTTTGCTCACCCCATAGTGCCTTTTGAGGCAATGCCAACCTGATAAACCTACCAAAAAGAAAAAACAACCAAAGAACATCTAAAGGTGTTACTGCTCGATGTCAGGAATCTAAACAAGAAACTCCACTCCTTGCAAGCTCCCTCACCATGTAGATATCTGCAGTTACAAGCACATGGTTTAAAGCCACAAAGAACACCCCAGAAGCATAAGGCTATAGTGCTTTCCACACATTTAGATTAGCTACTACACAAGAAGGGGTAAAAGGTGGATGTGTCTCAATTTACATTAAAAACAAACATATCTCAGGGTTGGTCAAACAATAAGATGTGCTTGAGTTTTTCCATGTTTGAATTATCCTAGGCAAATTCCCATACAATACCATATCTTTGCAAGCTATAGGTCCCACTCTTCAACCAAGGATACCCATAACACATGCTTAAATATACTGCTGAAATTCCCCATTCAATGCAACATCATATTCATGGGCAACTTTTACTACTCATCATAAACTGAGAATTGTACATGACAGCAGACATGTAGGCCCATAGATTTCTGGCTTTGTAAACATGAACGACCTGAACCAGCTAGTCTGTACACCCACTAATGGTGCTAATATCTTTGATCTAGTCCTCACAAACATGAGAGAATATTGCACCTTCCCCACAAGTGTAATGTCCTCACTGTGCAGGTCAGACCATAAATCTGTCTCCTTTGAAATAAAAATAAAAATTTGGACCCCAAGCTAAGCCTGGAACATTTAGTAATTATTCTAAGGCAAACTTTCTGCTATTAAGTGGCATGCTTGAACAATTTCTAGTCCACATGAGAACACCACTGCCTATGCAGAATTGTCCACAAAAACCCTGTACAAATATGTTAATGGATACATAGACACAGGTATATCTATCCAGAATAAGCACATGACCAACTCACAACACCAGCCTCCCTAGTGGAACCCCAGCATCCATAGGTTGTATAACAAAAAAAGGAAGAAAATCATGGCAAAATGTAACAAATGCACTGCTGAGCAAGAAGAAAACTCCCCCAGCAATCTAGATAACTCGGGGGGGGGGGGGTAATCACATCTACTAAAGCCAAATTTGAGGTAAAAGTAGCCTCCTAGGTCAAGGACAATTCCAAAGCATTCTTAAGATATGTCTGAAATCTCAAATGCAATAAACAACAATGTGCCAAATTAATTGCAAATGGACCCATCTGCACTGATCTAAAGATATAGCGAATCTATAGGCCAAGAACTTAGCAACAACGTTACCCCCCCCCCCCAAGACACCCCTCTACCCTGAACCATAACTCCCCCAACCATCACTAGGAGACAGTTCCTCAATACACTCTCAAAGACCAAGAACACTGCATTTAAGAGCCTGATAATATCCCAGGATGCATCCTTAATAGCAGGAAATAAAACCTTTCAGAAACACTAGAATACTATTTAATCATAGCCTCCAGACAGGCTCCATGCGAAGTAAATGGAGGACTACAGCTGCCATCCCTTTTCACAAGAGCAGACAACTAAAGACTCATAAGTCTGACTAGTTTGATATGCAAAGCCATGGAAAGAATTATCTTGAACCTGATAAACAATGACATAGGAAAGCTTAGCCACTGAATTCAACCCAGTTTGGTTTCATCAAGGGCAGGTCATGCTGACTTAGCCTGGTGGACTTCTTTGAGAAGGTCATCAGAAAAATAGACGGTACATACCACCTACCTTCACCTGGCCAAAGCATTCAACATGATACCCCGCTTGATGACCTTGATCTGGCCAAAGTGTTTCACCCAATACCCAATTCTGATATTGTAGGCAAATTCACAAAATTAGGTACATCTCCCTATGTCACCCACTGGAAAACCTGCTGATGCAAAGATAGGACCCAAAAAGTTACTATAGGTGAATCTACCTCTACACAAGTCAGTCATTAGCAGAGTTCTTCAAGGATCAGTGGTAGGGCTGCTCCTTTTTGGTATCTATATCTGTGAAGTCAAGACCAACATCAAGGTCTTTAGCTGGCCAAGTTTGCAAATGATTGCAAACCAGGAGCAGCCATAGAATCCTCCAAAGATGCAAATACCCTCCAGGAATGGCTGACACAGATCAATAACTGGTGCCATTGTTACAGTCTAAACCGTAGTGCCAAGAAATGCATAACAGTATCCTTTGAGAAGATGGCTTCCCTCAGAAACTAACACATTGGTTATACAGTCCTAAGAGCAGATCCATGGGAATGCATGTAGATAGTAACGTAGCCTGTGAACATGATGTGCCTGCAGTAATAAGGAAATCTCTCTATGTTGTGCAACCTATAAGTGAGATTATGACATCTAAGTCCAATGATGTCATTGTTTCACTGTACTTGGTCCTCATCAGATCAATGATTGGGCATAACACCCCTCCCCCACTTTGGTATGTACCTGACCAGACATTTGTAACAGCTAGGGTATTAAAAGAGGTTTCTCACAAAAAAAAATATACAAGGTGAAATCAACATGTCCTACACAAACAACCTCAAAGACCTATCCATGTACTCTGTGTCCTACAGACTGCTGAGAGGTGATCTATGAATGAACTACAAAGCATCCCCTGATCCTACACAAACAACATCAGAGACCTATCCCTGTACTCAGTGTCCTACAGACTGCTGAGAGGTGATCTATGAATGACCTACAAAGCACCCCCTGATCCCACTCTGACTAAAATGTGGCACATCTCCAAAACAAATGGCATCAGTATCACACATGATCTAGGAATCTAAACCTCTACAACATAAATAGGGCATGTTAGAGAGACAGGTATGGGCCTCAGAGTCTACCCCTTCTCTGGAACAGGATTTCTATCCATGTGAAGCAGAGCTCTGCTCTAACTTGATTCATGCATAACTTAGACCAGTGTATGGGGAACTGGAAATGTACTCCTGGTCTAATACCTATATCTCAGTTATACAGAGGCAACCTGTAAATACTTGGCCTACATATACCCATTAAAATAATCCTAGGGTATCAAAACTTGTCAGATACATTTGGGGAGCATGACTGGGGCTTAAAAGCTTAAAAAGCACCCCCCCCCTGAGTTGTTAGTGTAGTAATCACTTATGAACCTATAAAACCTGTGCTGTGATGTAGTTTATATACACATATCTTCAACTTTTGATAGGGCCATACAAAAAATACTGCTCAAGAAATTATAACAACTAGGTACTAATGTAGTCTTGATAAGATGGATAGCTGCATGGATTGCAAATAGGACGTGGAAAGTATCATACACCAATTGGACAGGTGATATTTAAAGGTACAGTAAGGGTGTCTGGGCTCTTTCCTAGGCCCAGACTTGTTTAGATTGCATCTTTCAGACCTATTATCTGATGTGTTATGCAGTCTGTTTCCAGATTACTTGAAAATTGGTAAACTGATAAAGCTATTACAGATAGAGCATGTGTACAAAATCACTTGACTAAATTGACCATCTGGGCACAGGAAAATAACATGCTGATAAATGCATGAAAAACTAAACATATGCGCTGAAGGATGAATATTTAATACCGCACAGTGTGACTGAAACTGTAGATTCATTTAAGGAATTGGGTATATGGGAAGATCCAGGTTTGATTTTTTTTTTAATCATATCAACCAATTGGTGAATGATAGTTATAAAATTCTAGGCTGGAATAACAATTTAGAAACTTTAAAAGAAAACAGTTATGAGTAAACTGGAAAGAATACAGTGGAAATATACCATGAGCATCCATGTATGTGAACATTTAAGTTATTATGAAATAATAAAATATTTTAACTTGAACAGTGTTTCATTTAGATATTTAAGAGGTAAACATATTCAGGTATGTAAAGCAGTTAGAGACAACTACCTCTGGTAATGTTTGGGGAAGTAGAGAATTATCATTATAAGAGATTATATAGGAACGAGAGATGTGCTAATTGATTCTCAAAGACAGTAACTAATGCATGGAATAGACTACCATATTATTTTAAAACAAACACTGGTTTGATATCTTGAGGAACAGCTAGAACAATTCTGGGAATGATTGTTTTGGTATATTGGCAGGGTAGAACAGCATTATTGCCCATGCCTGAAATAATTGTGTATATGTATGTAGAAAAAATATAAGAATTGTCTGGGTCCACATGGTCATTCTGTAATTTAGTCTCACAAATAACTTAATGATGGCCAAAACATAGTTGACCATGAGAGACAGTCACAAGGTCACATACAAGAATGACCAGCATGCATCTCGGGTAGAGCTCCTCCCAGTAAGGAGCAGGCACTGGAAGTCGAATCAGGGACTGAAAAGTCATTGTCAATGAAACAGCTGGCCCCAGCACAAAGCACTGTTAGGCTATGATGAAAGCGGAAGGAGAATCCACCCTTAAAGATGCATGAAGTGCACCAAAGAAAATGAAATCAGGGAAGGCAACAGGCATAGGTGAAGTCACTGCAGGTATGATCCAGATTCTGAGTATGTTAGGAGAGGTATGGCTTCTAGGGATACTTATCTAAGTATTGACAGAGAGGTGCATCCCAGATGACTGGAGAGTGACCATTTTAGTGCCACTGTACAAGAATAAAGGGATATTCCCAGTTGCAGGCAGTAGAGTTATCAGGCATCTATTACAGTGCATGACGGTGCTGGAAAGGGTGACTGATAAATCAGTACACAGAGAAATAGAACATACGATGGGAAGTGACCCATTTAGATTCAGACAAGGATACAGTATAAGTGACCTAATACTTGCCATGAGACGTATAGTGGAGAAGAAGCTAGAGATGAGAAATGAGAGTGAATGTCTTTTGAGGCATGGAGAATGCATATAAAAGGTCAAAAGAAAGCTTATATAGGCAATTCTTTAATTGTTTGAAGTCTCAGAAACATTGGTAGGATTTTTACAAGCTATGTATAAGGACCCAATGACACAAGTATGAACAGTGTTCAGTTTCTCTGAAGGATTCCCAGTGGGAATGGGCATACATAAAGGTTCAGCTTTGAGTCCACCCCTGTTCATACTGGTGATGACTTACATCAGCAAATAGGTAGGAGGGGATAGATAAACAAAGCTGTTGTATGCAGACCAGAAGGATAGCTGGCTTGAAGCAAAGGGGGGGGGGGGGGCAGCTGACCTGGGTGCAAGCTGTTTGTGGGGTACAATTGGTATATGCCAATTAGTTGTTAGTACAGTACCAGCATTCATTTCTGTATGGAAATGAATTCCAATACTGCTTTTGCTGTAAAGATCAAAGGGCTTCCTTCATCGATTTATGTATTGCAGAGTTCTGTTGTAGCAAGCTGCTTGCTACAAATGTTGCAAGTAGTTTGCTACAGGTTTTGCACATTTGTAAAATTGGAAGTTTTTTGTTCTTCTATTCAACTTGAAGTTAAAGGATATGAAAGAATATAGGACAGCCAGTTTGGAAAATTCTTTCTTTTTGGTTCATTGCCTAAAATTTGAGGGAAGCGTAGAATGGGTCAGAATGGACCAGGCTCTTATTGCTTTTAAGTGAGGATTACCAGAATGACATTCAGACCTCTTTTTTTTTTCTCAGCTTATAACTGAGGAGCACCAACTTTAGGAGTGGCAGTGGGCAGGAGATGAGCCACATACAGCTCTGATGCAGATGATGTGGCACTACAGGCAGACTCTGAACAGGAACTTCAGCCAATCATAGGGAACTGGAGTGCACAACTGAAGGATCATGGGAAGGAAGCAGAAAATGTATTTAACATTTGTTAACTGGGAAAGTTTGACTAGGCTCCACAGAGCCTATTTTCAGCAGAAGCCCAGGGAGAAACACTCCAGTTGCATGTCTTTAGAATGTGGGAGGAAACCGGAGTGCCTGGAGGAAACTCACATGAATGCAGGGAGAACATGCAAAATCTGCACAGAAGGCACTCCAGTAGAGAATTGAACAGGAGAACCTCTTGCTGTGAGGTGACAACGTTAACTGCTGCACCACTGGGCCACCCAAAAAGAAAAGAGTGGTGTGATAGCAAATGAGAAAATCAGAACAAACTGAAAATTAAAACAGAAGGGAAAACAGTGGGATAGGTTAGCAGCTTCAAGTATTTGGGAGGTTTAATTGAAGAGAAGAGAAATCTGAAAGACAAGATCAAAGCTAGAATCAGAAATGCTGCAGTCAAATTACACAAAGTATGAAGAGTAGCATGTGACAGAAGAATGACAAAGATGTTGGAAAGTAAGGTGGACAAAACTGTAGTGTGACCAGTGCTTATGTATGAGGTAGAACCTGGCAGTGAAGACAGAGCAGCTGAGGAAGCCAGAGTTAATGGAGATGAAGTACCTGTGGTGGGCAGTAGGGCGCACACCACAGGAGAGACAGAAAATGGGAATATCAGAGCTGGAGCCACAGTCGCCTCAATTACAGGGAAGGTCAAGGAGAACAGATTATGGTGGCTTGGTCACGTGCAGAAGATGCTCTGGTAAAGCAGATTTGGGAAATACATGAAAAGGTAAGAGGAGGGGAGGACATCCAGCTTTAAGATGGAAAGATAGTGTGAAAGAAGACCTTTGGCAGTAGGGCATGACTGCTGAAAAAGGTAGGAGCATAGATTAGAATCGAGAAAAGTGACAAGAGTTGATGCAGCACTATGATCCCAGGTAAACAAAATGGGAAAATGGTGTTATTTATGATGATGATGATGAAGTATAAAGGCAACATTTTTTGACTTTCATCATGGGCAGCACTACACTGAGGCATACAGATGCATGGGAAAATGTGTGCCATAGTAAGTGTCCCAGTACTTGATACAATAAATATATATTTTTTAAAGTCCAGTGCAGTGTTTCTTTTAAATAAAAGCAGTGCAGCAGTTTTTGGCAATAAAAAAGCATGGCCTTTATCATGGGGTGGGTGTGTTTGTGTGTAAGTATGCATGTGTGCAGATGGCACAGTTCTTAAACGTCTCTGAAGTTTTGCTCATATTTATGTTCTGTCACTTGTAAAATGTGTAGTTTTCTGGTAAAGCATTGTGGACTGTAGTCACCTAATAATGATGGGAGTTTCAGACTTTATACTTTTCAGAAAATGCTTGCTGACAGATGGGGCATGACCAGGATGCTGACAGGATAGCAGCAGAACTCTTCTACTCTGCTATTATATACATATTTATGACAATAAATATTAATTTCTCTTTATATTTTTGGACTTATTGAAACAGTTCTAGATAAATTAAACTGGCTTCTAAGATAGAATAAAAAATTGTTATTCTGAATTTTTTCTATCAAATTCTTTACTTCAAAAATCTTCACATACAGCTTGAAGATGAGCTATATGCAAACAAACTCACAGGATTTATCTTCTAGGAAAGAACTTCAGTCGATTATCTCCAGTATTCAGAAGTTATCTTTAAAAATGGACAAATTAGATACTAAACCTATCATTTCAAAAAGAAGTGTTCTAAACAAACGGATCAAATCTATGAAGCATTACAACAGCAGAGAGTTCAAATATCAGGCATTGAGTACTTGATGAATGATATAGAAGGGAGACTGAATGAAGATGAATATAACATTGAATTCTTACTAGAACAGAATACTTCAATTCTCAATAAAATTGATGAATTAGAAAATAAATCACAGAAATAACATCAGGATATTTGGTCTACCAGAGAAAATAGAAGGAAGCAACTTGGCAATTTTTTTATGTTCTTGGTTACCCAAAATATTAGATTTGCCCAAAGCATTGTCATTTGATATAAAAAGAGCGCACATATCTTTGGCATTAATTTCTCCTACAAAGAACAGCACTTCTCCAAGAGCCACCATTGTAAGTATTTTCTCTTCACAGAACAAATAACTAGTTTTAAAGACAGCTTTGTCCGTCTCCTAGTAAAACAGAAGGAAGAATTATCCAGTTTGATAATGACTATTCTTCTTTGATTACATCTAAAAGAAAATACTTTTTTCCACTAATAAGAGAACTAAAGAAAAAAAACGAATAAAGGCTTATCTCTTATTCCCTGCTCAATTAAACATTTTTCTCTCTAATTAAATCAAAATGTTTGAAGAACTGTATGCAACATTAACATACTCGAAGATTAATAAAATTTTAGAACAAACAGAAGACATGCATTAGAACAGTGCTTCCATAAAGAGACAAACAGAGCGCTCCAGTTGGAAAACAATTGAAAAGAAGAAGATGTTAACAGACAAATAAATTGGACATTAACTAGATTCATTATTTAAGTAATACTGATTTGTTTTGTTTGCTTCAGAATTTCTCCCTTTTCTCTCCTAGCTACAACCAAAGCGGTCTTGTTTGATAACAACCTGATATTAAAGGGAGACTCAGATATATCCAAATTAAGGTAAACAAATTTAATTAATTAATTATATACTACTTTGGTTTAAAAACTAATTTCTTAAAGTTTTTCTTTTCTTTTCATATTCTCTCTCTCTCTCTCTCTATATATATATATATATATATATATATATATATATATATATAATCAATTAGCTATTTGGATAGCCTAGTCTCTAATAAATATGAGATAGTAATGGCCATTTTTTCCATTAATGTCTTTACATTACTTATCAGAATCTATTCCTGGTCTCCTTATATTTCTATTTCTGTCTCTCTCTCTCTCTCTCTCTCTCTTTTTTTTTTTATTTGGTTGACAAAAAGAATGGCATTGGTGTGGATATCCAACCACTGCCAAACAATTAATATGTAATGCCTGTGCACTAGCCCAGCAATCAAGGAGCCTCAATCCTCACCACTAACACCAGTGAGGGGTGTCTATATAGGGAAAGGATAATAAATACACACACAGTAAAGTACAATTTACCTTAAGAGCACACAGAGATCACAGTCAGTCTGGGGCTGGTTTCTACCTTTCTCTCTACGTCTCCAATAAAATTCCCCACTGGCACAGCTATAGAGTCCAGATCTCAGCCTAGTGGGTAAGCTAAAACCTCCAGCACCCTCTCTGTCCAACCAGTGCTTTGTGTCCCTGCCCGAGTAGCTGGCACACACACACTTTGAGATAAGAGTTTATACAACCACACAGACATTCCTGGGGAAGGCTGGCACAGGTTCTCCAGCTGTGCCCCTTTTATCCAGACTATACAATAGAAATCACTGCCACCACCCAGCTAATATGTATCAGCTACTCAAAGGCCCTTATGAAAGGGTGTCTGATTATACTGTGCAACATTATTATCCAAATGGTAAGTGTAACCGGTCAAGACTTATTTGGAGTGACTTGGTACAGTATCACTATATACATGCAATATACTCTTAGAGGTTAAATTATCTCTACACAAAACAGCCACAGTTGAAAGGTTTAAAAATATTTAATAATAAATAATAAAAACATAAGACAATATTTCTTACTACACAGTGCTAGTCAAGAGTTTAGAGATCACAGAGAAATACTTAAAATAATACAGTAGAAAAGTTCCTACATCACAGAAAAAAACAAACTAGTCTAATCTTCCTATTTCCTAGCTATATCTAAGAGAAAACACAATTCTAAAATCCTACTTACATATAAACACAGGCAGAGTGGTGAGTTGGATGTTATCAAAACAAATGCTCTCATTCTTTCTGTCCTTAAATTGATAACACAGCACCACTGATTCATTTCAGATTACATCATTTCTTTCTGGTTCCCAGGCAAACAAACACTCAGAGGTTAATAGCCTTTGGTCTTGCAGCTGGTCAGGAAGCCAGGGCAATAAAAGAAATTATACATGCAAATTCTAGCCATTAACTCTGGCCTCAAAACAATAGGCAGACTGCCTTTATTTAGACATCTCAGCTCCAAGTTTTGACATCAAAGAATTGACTAATAAGTTTTGTTACAGCAGAGTGCACTGTTCTTACATTTTTGCAGTTCCACATTTAACACAATTTTTCCCATTTAAGAGAACAAGCCTGTGGCATATATTGATATTTACAAATGACAGATTTATCCACAAAATTCTATCTAGCTAGGCTGGCAGCCTTCACTATCTTCACAAGGACTACTAATCATAATCTGGACCAAATTGATCATATCACAGGAGGCACTAGGATAATAGCAGGAGACTTTAATTGTATTTTAGAAGATGAAGATTCTGGTACCACCAAAAAGAGAAGACTTTTGGTACCAGCTAAGGAATTAATAAAATGTGTTGATTTATTTCAACTTAACTCATTCACTTCAAAGCAGCTCAGAAAATATGCTCTACTTACCTCCACCATAGAAACAGGGCAGCCTAAGATATTTTTCAGATAATCCATTTGCAATACCATACAGAAAACAAATGTTCATAACTCTTTAACCATAAGAACTAGACTATAAATGTAAATGTGAAAGTTGTTCAGCAGACACTGATCTTTCCAACTGTGTAAATGATGGTAATGTGTATCTAACTTATTATTAAATATTTGCCAAGGAATGCTGATGTTATGCATATTTTTTTACCTTTTGGTAAAACAAATTACAGTATCTTGGTGAATGTATCATGTAGACCCATGTAATTCATTTGTTTGCATGAATGTCAGCTTTAAAATGATACCTTAACCATTACTGTGTGATGTTTCTTTACTGAGATATTCACAGAAATATGATTAATATTATATTTCTCATAATCTGATAACTAAACAAAGTATAATATCTCATCACCTGTAATAGACAGAGACTACATATCACTTTACAAGTTGTGTGGCTTAATATCAGCTTTAAAATGTTACATCATGTGTGTCATCACCATGCTCCTTTGCAAAGACATGGGCATAAAAATGAGAAATATTCTAATTTCCATAATATGATAAATAAGCAGAGTATTTTACTTCTGTGCTTGTCATAGATGAGCATTAATTTTTTTGCAGAAATTGATGTTTGTTGGTTCTGCTGTGAATATTACACTTCACCCCGACCTTGTCTTACTTCCTTGCACACATATTCACAGAAATATGGCAAATATATTCATTTTCATAATCCTACATGCAAACAAATTGTGATAGCTGTCCATGTATGATGCTCGTAATTCATATTATTACATGAAGGTGTACATTTTGATAGTGGCTTCAAAAGCATACACCACTCATCACTTTACCATCTTTACTAGCAGAGTTATTTACCAAAATATGAAAAAATATAATATGTTTTATAACCCGACTCATAAAGAAACTATGATATCTGTACATGTGTACAGCATACAGATACCGTCCTTTTTACCATGTTGAAAGTAGTAATAATCTCTTCAAAATTATGTCTTACTTAGCATGTTGACATATTCCGTAGCAGTTTTTACCAAAATATGAAAAAATATCACAATTTTCATAACCTGAGTCATAAGCAAACTGTGACATTAGTACATGTGCACAGCACACAGCTACAGTACTGTTACAATTTTGTAAGTACTTATACTGTCTTCAAAATGAGGCCTTACTTAGCATGTTGACATGTTCCCTAACAAAGTTATCAAAATATGAAATTATATAATAACTTTCATAGCCTAAGTCATAAATAAACTGTGATGTCTGCACATGTGTACAGTGCACAGATATAGTTTGTTTATCATTTTGCAAGTACTAATACTGTCTTCAAAATGAGGTATTACTTAGCATGTCAAAATTTCCCTAGCAAAGTTATCAAAATATGAAAAATATCATAATTTCATAACCCATGTCCTAAACAGCTGTGATATCTGTACATGTGTACAGCATACAGATAGTTCTATAACCATTTTAAAATGAGGTTTTACTTAGCATGTTGACAAGTTCCCTAGCAGACTAAAACAAGATATGAAAATAATCATAAATGTTCATAACCTGAGTCATAACATGTAATATCTCTACATATGAGTACAATATACAATCACAGTTCTTTTACTGTGTTTTAAGTAGTTAAAAGGTTTTCAAAAAGTTTAATAGAGTTTTACTTACCATAGTGGTCCTACTTCATCGTGGTTGTTTTCCATCTTTTTCACTAGGTGGATGTTGCCAGTATATCATGCACTGCTGCCATCAGGCCATTGCGCACATAAGTCAAGAACAGATCAGTGCCATCTTCATTTAGGTGAAGTCCATCACTTCTGAAAAGGTGAACATCTTCTGCAGTGATGCTGTTATGGCTGATTATGATGCGTTGACCCTGTGCATCAAGCCATGCATGAACCCATTTCTCACTTCTGGAGGCATGGCTGGCAGTCCAGTGAATGTAGGATGGACCACACACCCACATTCTCATTTATTGTTCCCCTGGTCTTGAAGCCATGTCACTGTCACAAGGTGGAAGCACCTGCTCAGGGGAGAAATGCAAATAGCATACCTGGGATGTTTGAGGCATTAATTAGATTACTACATATATATATATATATATATATATATATATATATATATATATATATATATATGTATATAATATGCATTATCTTGTTTGTCAGTTCAAATCTTCAGTCCTATCCACAGTGGCATTATTCTTTTGATAAGGTTCCTTATTTGCAATGATGATGCAGAGGTAAATACCTATCAATCAGGAAAACACCAACTCGCACACACTATTAGATTGGCAGTAGGCACAAATCACTGTAAACAGAAACATTCTTGCTCTAGCCAAAATACTGCATGAATGGATACTGACAAGGGGCTACAGAAAGGGCACATGTAAAGATAAAAAGCTGGGTAAGGACCGCCACTCCACTAATGAACCCAGGACAGGCATGGGGCTTTGGTGGCACTCTAGGGCATCTGAAGTGTCCCATACCTGTACTGGCTACCCACTCAGACTGCTGATACCAGCACTGTCTCACAACATCCTTCAGTGTCAGCAGTCTGCCTTACATCTGCCTTTTCCCTTTACATGTGCCCTTTCAGCAATGGACATAAGGAATCATAGGGGGAACTAATCTAATGTTTCTTGCCCTGACATAAATACATTTACTTTACCAGTGGGAAGGGAGGGGGACAAGCGAGCTAAACAAAGAGCACATGAGAGATGTGAGGGATGTGTTGTCTTTCACCTGAAATTACAGCTGAAAAACACAACAGTACAGAACAATCTGATGTTATTTACCTGCACTGAGGCATTTGAACAGCAACACAGCAGAACACTATATAGTGAGTGTGTGATACATGAAATACGATGTGATACGATGTTCAATTGCAGTATTTCAAAAAATATGAGCCACGTAACCACAATGGATACCTTCATCTGTATCTTACAATAGAAAAAATGGTAAAAAAATGAAAGGAAGTCACTGGGGGGGGGGGTTGAGGATGACTCCACATAGACAGAAACCAAAATGATGTGATAACGACTTCTAATAATGTGAAGAACACTGGAAGCTGCCTTTGAGTTTTCCTTGACAAGTGATAATGACTCATTGTTATACTGTAACTGCATGTGTTGTAATGTCATAATGTAATAGTGAGTTGCATTTCATTACTGCATGCTCAGACAAAGGTGATAGTTGCTGCACATAACCTGTTGAGCAGACATGCATTATATTCCTAGTACAGGTGAATGTAAGACAGAGTCATCGCCATCTATTAGGAAAAGACCCGAGTAATTCAGTGAAAGTGGTACAACACATATATTACTGAGCCATGCCTCTCACCTCAATTCAACACATGACTGACAAAGCCAAATATTGTCCAAAATATATGGTTGCTCCATGCTGGAATTATCTCATTGAGGTATCCTCGATTAGAACCAGACACACAAATAACAAAATCAAAATATTTAAACTATCTAGTTGATACGTGTAAGAATTAGTGCAAAAGTAATAATAACTTTTATCTCACTGAACCATCCCTCTGATTAGAGGAAGACACAGAAGTGACAAAGGCAGAAATATTGTACACAAAATCTGGTTGATTAATGCTGCAGTTAGTGTAAAATCAGTGATAGCATATATCTCACTTAGCCTTCCTCTCACCCAGGTGTATTTGACATATCATATCTAACTTATCCACTTCACATTTTCCCAATGTCATGTGCTCACTAGTGAGGTCAGATCATACAACTATGTCATTTGAAGTAAAAATTAACCCAGAAAATCCAGATAAACCAATAACCGTTAGAAACTATTGAAAGGTTAAGCACATCCTATTCATTGAGTCCCTATACAAACATGTGAAGGGCTGCTTTGAATCTGCTGTACCTACCAGAAATTAACCCATTACAAATGGAAAAAAAACAAATCTCACTGAGGAAATCCCCTCCAACAAACTTCCCTCAGCTATCAGCAGGGACCATGTGCTAGCAGCACTCACTAAAGCCAAGAACACCGACATCCTGGGTCACTGACAACATCTTCAGTTGCCTCCTGTGCAGTGTAAAACATGACCTATCAGAACCACTTGAAACACTCCAACTACAGCCTTGAAACAGGTTATGTTCCAAGTGAATGGACGATGGCAACAGTCATTCCCTTCCACAAGGGTAGACCATCAACTGACATGGGAACTACAGACCCATCAATTTAACATGCCAGAATTAAACACCCAAGTGTCATGGGCAGCAGCACAGACTCTACATTAGGCCTGTCGGGAAAAAGTTGTATAGACCATCTGCTTTAGGCATCAACTGTGGTGCACAGCATCATATAGATAGGACAGCATGGATCACAGACCGCATATTATGTCAGGACTAGCCACTTGACGGTGTAAAAACTGGCTTTAGCTGATTTAGTCACAGTGATTAATTTCACCAAAAATGGGCATGGGTATTTGTCAATGATAACTGAGCCACATGCTAATGGTGGGAAGGATCTATGTGCTTCTATTGGCCCGAATGTGACCATCATACAGTCAAACAGCCTTGGCTCAATAATGTGAGAAAAAGGCATGGTGACAAAAGGATTTTGCCAAGTGGTCATGTTGAGTTAAGCATTTTCTTCAAAATACCCGTTCACTTAAGATTTTCTTGCCACTAAAACAGAACTAGATTCACAGACTGCAACAATTACCATACCAGCAAGAAATACTGAAGGTGTTATTGGATTTCTGCATTCAAATTAATGTTCACAGTCCAATCATAAGTAACAACATGCTTGATATTAATAGACATTGTTGTAAATATCCTCTTCCTCATACAGTAATTCTGTGTTACTATTAAACCACTGATCATGACGCCATCATATTTGTCATATGAGCTCATTAACTTGAAAGTGTGGTCTCCTTTCTTGAGTACACTGATGGTGATTAGATGGACGTCAATGCACTTTTCTCTAGTAAAGGCTGGACCATAGGATTAAATGACTGTTATATTAAACTGCAGTAAGTCTATAGTAATTTCAGCAACATTACTATATGTTGTATCAAAAATATGTACCAGTGGGGTCAGTAAGATAGATATTCAAGTAGTCTGTTATGACACATCTACCTGCAAATCCTGCAAACATGATAAAATTGGTGATATCACAGTATCAAATTGGAATATTTCTTAAAGCAGAAAACAAATAGAAAACAATTGCCAGGCGTTTTTTAGAAACTCAAAAAAAAATGCCCAGCTGTGCACCAAGGTTATCTCTAATGGTATCACCCACTTTAATACTCTGAACTGTCCATTCCACCCAATACCCACTTATAATCAAATACTAAAAATGCTATGCAAGGGATCGGTCTATGGGTTTAGAAAACTCATTAGGCTATTTTAGGGACAAAATGATATCCCATCATCAAACATGCTTATTAAAATACACAGCTGCAGTCTCTATACTTGATAGGTGCCAAAAGCCTGTAAACAACTTTCATGTTTCCCATTAACAAAGGAGGCTTCCACAGACCCTGTAAACTAAAGTCCTATCAGATTCATCAGCATCATTTGCAAGGCAATGTAGTTCACTGTCATGGTTCCAATAAACAGAGACCTAAGGAAACTACAGTCCCTATCCTAATCAATTTGGATTTGAGAACAGTAGATCATGTTTGAACTTGCTGATTTATTTGAAATAAAAAAAAATAAGAAAAGCCCTACGTGAAAGTAATGTCATGCAAAAGGCCTAGCTAAATATACAGAAAACTTTTAACACTATGCACCACTCTGGCATCATTGACAAATGGTTCAAACTCAGTAAAAAGTATTATGCAGCATGCTGCATTTTCATCCGATTTACTGCTAGACATTACTATATTACAGAGAGATAATGGCACGATGTCTTTGAAGAGACTTGTCACCAGTGGTGTACAGCCATTTGTTTGTTTTAGGACCACATCTATTTGGCATCTAATTTTGTGATGTCAAATCCAACATTAAAATAATCTGTTAGATTAAATTTAGAGACCATTGCAAGCTTGGAACCATTATCAACTCCCATGAAGGCATACTGATTCCCAAGTGAGCCTAAATCAGCAAACCCTAAGGCCCTAGGATGATGGCAAAAAATGAATGTCAAAACAAATGTAGAATTGTGCAGTTTGGGAAGCAGGATTTCTCTCATTCTTACCACATTGGTATCTACCTTGAAAGAGGCTAAGTTTAACACTCAGCCAACATCTGTAAACGTACCTGGTTATACATCTTTTCACAAATCATTTATACACATTTTACTACTTTTTTATAGAACTTACCAGAACTGATAAAACTTCAAACATAATACGTTACACAGATATTAACCTATGACACTCATAACAGAAAGTCTCTTACTACCATCCTGATACTGTAAGCAATCACAGCTGATCTGTCTTAATGAAAACAAATAAAATCCAGCAATAAAACAAACAGCAAATGTCTTCACTGAAATAACATTCCCACAAGATTAACTTTAAGAATCTGCTACTTAAATGTAGTTAGACACACAAAAATAGCTTTTCCTAGATAAAGTTGTAATACAATGTTTTCAAAAACTTGTTCCTCAGCATACTTAACTCTGTAATACCTCAGAACATTTCATATACACCCTGATAAACTATTAAATTGATAGAAAGAAAGTAACAATGATGACATGGGAAGATAAACCATTTCCTTCTTGGCATAATAAATAATTTGCCAAAGTAACTCAACAATGTTCTGGCAAATAATAAATAGCGTGACCAAACCCAGGAAGCAACATTCAACAAACTGTGTGCCTCATGAAACAGATCAGAACCTTGCCACTGCCTTTAACCATCACAACGCATGTTACATGAGGCAGTCAGAACTTTGCAACATCTCTCATAAACACAGACAGAGCCTTACGTATGACGTTTTACATTAGTATGCATTTTCTGTAGGATATGAAGTGACTTTAATCATGAATAACTTAACAAGAAAACCAAATCTTCCATGACACAATAAGGCATGAATCTTAATGTTCACAACAAGGTAAAAAGAGAGCTACATGGTGCTAACCCTTCCATAGCTGGTAATGTAAAAGTGTTATCAAGCTACAGAACTGCCAGTTAATGCAAACGAGTTATACAAAGGTTTTAAGTTGAGACACAAAGCATTGTAACCAGTGTTTTACTCATAGAAAGACACTGGGTAGGAAGCACAAGAAAAAAAAACCCCCAAAAAATGATGTCATTACACAAAAATTCAGCAGGTGCCATGGGGCATTACTTTGCATCAGTTTTATACCTCTTGAGTTTCTTTGCTGAAGAATTCAGGAAAAGCCAACAGTTACAGAGGCACAAATATCTAATCATTACTCTTATAAACTTTGAAAGTTGCTTGAATAACATTGTTTACAGTAGCATGCAGCTTCTAAGTAAAGCATTGTGCGACATTCTGGGCAATAATCACTGGAATGTTCAGATTAGGGGAGAACCAAGCTAAAAAACACTGTAGAAGTTTTTTATGCTCTGTAACGCAATCAGTTGGAGTTACACGTTAGAATAATGATTGCATTACAGAAGAACGTGAGCATAATGGCAATAAACTGCATTGCAAAAAAAAAAGAAAAAATAACAGGAGAAAAGATGGGGAATGTATAGTACAGGGATGGCACACATCTTATAAGGACGATTGTTGAGGACTGCGGCAGCACATGAGATTACCATCTTGCTCTATTAAACAAACTGTCACATTCTGCATGAATTGAATGTATTCATAACTTCATTATCAAGGCACAGGGCACTGCCATAGTGCAAATGCATGTATTATTGTAGGCAAGCCATTTTTTTTAAGCCAATAACAACATTGCTATGATGATAACTTTAGCAACTGTTAACATTTGATTATATTGACAGCCAGTAATCTGCAATACACCCAGAATCTGAATGCAAGCCATAAATATATTTCTTCACTCCTGAGAAGTTAAAAATACTACAGATGGTTCTTTTAAGTTTTGTAATGTGATCATTTGCAGTTACATGTTAGAGTAATGATTGCATTACAGAAGAACATGGTATGATGACAATGTACTATGCTGTCAAAAAAAAAAAAAAAAAAAAAAAGAAACAAGACAGGAAATGCAAGGTACAGGACTGGCACACATCTTATAAGAATGATTGTTGAGGACTATGCTAGACTTACCTGAATGTAAAGTAAGATCTCGGTTGCAGCTGTACTCTACTTATTTGACTTTTGGCATTTCTTTTCAGACAGTATCTTCAGCCTTGCAAACCACTCGGCACACAAAATAAATAGAGGGATCCAGTAGCAATCCAGGTAAATTCTGCAAATTACAGAAAAAAGAAAGGGAATTGCTACTGCAGAACCTTCTATTTTGGCAGAACAAAGAAAATGTAGGTATGGGGATAGAGGTGGTATGCAAGTGGTGGCTTGGATTGCAAAAATCTGACTGGTTGGCACCACTTGCTTGAGTACATGGCAAACTAATTGTCTCAAAAAAGTCCAATATGATCTTCACTTAACTCCACTCTGAAACTGAAGGTGAGAAGGTAACTGACAAAGTTCAGTTACTTTTCAACTTATTCATTAACAGTACAGGTAAAATAGGACTGTAAAGTTACTCATGCTTATGGAAGGCACTCGGGTATAACATCATGCAATTCCTGTCATCTCATAGGGCACTTGGATTTAAGCTCAGAGCTGCCATGTGACAGCACTCAGAGTAATTGAGTTAAAGATATACATGACTTTGCAGACATAATCAAATGAATAGGTTGGATAAGGTTAAGTATATCTTGTTCACTGTCACACCATAATGCTAACGTTTTAATTAACTGCAACAACTGCATTTTTATTAAATGCATACCTGCCTATATAACTAATTTGAAAGACTTTAAGGAATATTTTTAAAATACATTCAAAATGTTATGATTTCTAATTACTGCAGAGATACATCTGAAATATATATATATATATATATGATGCTTTAAGGCATACTTTAATGACAGGATTACAGCTCGGTATTCTTTGAAAAGAAAACAATGGGAGAAAGGACTGACTGAAACACACTAAACAAATAGATAAATTAAAATTAGATAGCAAAAAAAATAAAAAATAAAAAACAAACACCAACACGGTAAAGGATATTAATAAAATGAATAATAAATACTTAGAAAATTTAAATCATAAGACCATGACTAATCTGGAAAGATTTAAAATAATTAATCATTCAGTTAATCCTAAATACATGAATAAGTTAGCTATCAGAACAAAAATACTGAATAAAACTAATCATATTAAAGAAATATATACCCCTCAAAGAAAAAGAAAGTCACTGATTTAGAAGGTATCCTGGAAGAATTTAGGATTCACTTTAATCAATTAATATTGATAATTCTTTATTAGATCTGAAAGAGAAAATTAAACCATTTATTAAGAAATATACTAAGAAAAGATTGACAGAAGATGGAATTAGTATTACTGAAATATCTATTTCAAATTCTGAATTAAAGGCTCAGATTAAAAAATAAAGCCAAATAAGGCTCCTGGACATGATGGCATTATTCCTGAACTGTATAAGGTAATGCCAAAAGAAGCTTTGGATATGCTGATGAAAGTTTTCAAGATAGCAAAAAATTTAGAAAATGTTCTTCCCTCCTGGAAATATACCCTTATTTCTCCAATTTTAAAATCAGATAAAGATCCTGTAAAATGTCCGTCTTATAGACCAGTTTTGTTAGTAAGCATAGACTATAAATTATTTATGTCCAATCATGCAGATAGGTTAAAACAATTTCTTCCTTCCTTGATAGATGATGACCAAACTGCTTTTATTTTAAATAAAAACTCTATGACAACATCAAAAGAATTTTAACATTAATTGATTATACAAATAGAACAAAACTAAATCTGATTATAGTAAGTAGATACCAACAGTGCTTTTGATATGGTCAGTTGGAATTACCTTTCACTGGTACTTGAAGAAAGTAATTTCTCAAAAAAGTATACATCTTATTAACCTTTTATATTTCAATTCTTATCCATATGTAAAAAGAGGTCCATTCACTTCAAAATCTATTCATAAATCTATTAAGATATCCAAATGAACCAAGCAAGGATGTCCACTTTCAACTTTACTGTTTACTCTAGCTATAGAGCCATTTGATAATTTGATAAGATCAGCTCAGATATAATGGTATACAGTTAGTGTAAATGAGTGAAAAGCCCATTTTCAGTGGAGACCTAAAGAGAAAAGCTCCAAATATGCCAAAAATGATATAAGTACAAAAGTGTACAAATTAAATTTAACAATTGTATAACAAGTTTATGCAAGTTAAAAAGGCAGTCCATAAAGAACAAAGACAGACAGAACTTGAAATAGTTATTTAGGTGTAGAGCATACAAGTTAATATCCATGTTACGTAAAAAAAAAAAAAAAAAAAAAAATATATATATATATATATATATATATATATATATATATATAGATATATATATAGATATATATATATATAGATATATATAGATATATATATATACACATATGAAAGCTTCTCATTGGCCTACTAGAGGTTATTTAATCTATATACCTAGGAGATATAAGTTATAGGATAAAGGATGGGAGTGATTAGGTTGGTTCCTGGCACGAGCAGTTTTTCAGTTTTTTTAAGCTGTTTGTGTGCTTGATATTACTAATATTAGAGGGGATTTTTTACCAGGCTTGGGCCACTGTGCTTTTGCAAAGCAGTTTACCTATGTTTTTATTAGGTTTGTAAATGCCAAGAAGGAGTTGATTGGAGCTACAGAGAGTATAATAGGAAAGGGAAGGGCAGGCTGAAGGTTTATTGAGTAAGGAGTGAGCGAATTGTAGCTGGAATAGCAGCAGTAATTGGGGGAATTCAAATAATTGGAGTTGTTTTAGAGCAAGGCAGTGGTGAGATTTGTAGGGTTGGTTGCTGGGAAATATGTTTGTTCAAGCTTTGTGTTTAAGGTGGATTGTAGATGTGTAAGTAATGGAGAGGCATAGAGAAGGCAGTGAAGGAGGAATGTCTGTGCCAGAGAGGATTTGGAGTCAGAAGACATGCATTTGTTGTTTCTATAGAGTAATACCAGTTTTTGATGTGTCTTTTTAATATACTGTTGAATATGGTGGTCAAATTTTAATTAGTCGACAATTGTGGTACCCAGGAGCTTAGTGTGTTATTCAGCTTTAATAATAGTGTTATCAAGGCATGAGATGGTGAAGGTGGTTTATGATGGGAGAGAAATTTAGGAATGAAGAGAAGGAGTTTTTTTTTTTAAGCTTTAAGATAATTTGGTTATTGGTTAGCCATATTTTGATGGTGAGAAATGAGTTTTGAGTAATAGAATGAAGATGAGTAATGTTATCAGAAAAGGTGATAAGAGTAGAGACATCAGCATATTGTATAAGGGAGGAGGTGCAGCAGGGTGAGTAGAGGTTGTTAGTAAAGATTTTGAAAAGAAGAGGCCCTAGAATAGAGCTTTGGTGGACATCTGTCTGGATAGGTAAGAAAGAGGAGGATTTCCATCAGTCTGATGGTAACCTATTGATAAGATAGCTAGAGAACCAGAGAATAGTGGTAGTGGAGAATCTGAGATAAAATAGTGTGGTTAATAGCTTAGAGTGAGATACAGCATCAAAAGCTTTAGAAGAAATAGAAATAGACAGGAAACCATTTGTTTTTTGTCCCTAGCATTTGCAACAGTATGAATGAAAGAAAGAAAGGTTGTAGCAGTACAGATATTTAGAATAAAGCCATGTTGAGTGGGGGTCAGAAGGTTTTCCTGAATTAAGTAATTAAGAAGTTGATTGTAAATGCATTTTTCTAGGATTTTTGAGAGTGGGGAAAGAATAGCTGAGGGTATAAAATTAGAAGGATCAGTGGAGTTTCCTCCTTTGTGTAAAGGTACAGTGTAGAAAGATTTCCAGATGTCAGGGACAGTAGATTCTTGGATTGATCTGTTTACAAGTATTGAGATAGGATAGGCTACAGAGTCAGCTGTGGTTTTAAGAAAGATGGGAGGTATGTTATCAGTAGAGGGGGAACATGGTTTTAGTTTAAGCAGGAGAGATTTTATATAAGCAGTGGGGACTGGCTCAAGAGAAAGGAGGTAGTATTGGTAGTAGTGGAAGAGTTGGGGAAAGGATTATTATTTAGGTCAGTGTGGGTTAGTTTTTGGATATATTACTGAGCATCTCAATAAAACAATAGCCATCAATTATAATAGTAGTTTAATTTCTATAGAAAATCTCATTAATAAATGGAACAAATAAATTTTTCTATGGAGGACAGACCCCCCATAATTAAAATGATCATTTTCCAAAAATGCTATATATTGTGCAATTGCTATCCTTACCTACTCCTAAAAATTTTATGAAACAGTTTAATTCTTTAATATTCAATTTTTATGGTATCCTATCAAGTTTAGAATATCTTTAAGTCATAATATTAGAGATTGGTCAGTTAGTGGCACTGGGCTGCCAGATTTAGAACCATGCTGTCTATCATCTGTTATTAAATAATAGTTCTTTGGTCAAATAGTGATTATACAGCTAAATGGAAGGTCTTCCACAGAAATGTTTGGATACAATCTAACTCCACTAATCATTCTAATTATTATTTAAATCTAAATAATACTTTGCTCTGGTGCTTAAAGGAATAATTTATAATTTATAAACAATTCTAATCAAATAATTAATTCTAGCTACATTACTATTATATTGAATGCTCTGGCAAATTTTATTCACATAAATCTAGTGTATAAAGCATTGTTATTCCTTATTTTTCCAATAGCTAATACCAAAAATAATATTTCCACTTTAAACACATCAGTAATGCCTACGTTTAAGGAACATAATTTTATATATTGGTTTCAGTTAATGAATAAAGGAAATTTGTACTCTGTCCAATATATAATCAATATGTTTGACATGGAGGAAGATTTATGGTTGCATGTACAAAATTGTATATATTATGTTAAACATAAAATGAAAGTTATGCAACTTTCAGTGAAGAATTAAGAGTTGTATTTCTAATTTAACTGAATTATCAATTAATATGATAGAACAGAAAATAACTGGTAAAGGTCTTTTATGAAAAAATCATAAAGTAATCAAAAAAAAACTACAATATAATAAAGACAGTTATTGGAATTGCTTTAAACTCATAAACTATAAATCCCTAAATGATGAAGATAAAAAACTAATTTCAACATCATGTAAACTAACTACAAGTTCACTCAAATGGAAACTATACTCATGGAACTTTTTGCATAGGTCATTTATTTAATCCACACAGAATAGAATTAATTTCTAAAAGCAAGCTGGTCTGCTGGAGATGTAAGTTAGATATTAAAGCTGATTGAGAACATACTGTATGTTTTTTTATTGTGCTATAATTAAACCATATTGGAAAGATATCAATGCCTTTCTACAGGCTTTAGTTTTGATACATTTACATTATCTAAGTCAATAGTTCTTTATAATACTTCAATCCCTGAATGTGTTACAAGACTGAAATACCCAATTGTGTGGAGCATACTAACAATTGCAAGGAAGGTAATAACAAGAAACTTGAAGAATAAATCTACTCCCTCCTTCAACATATTTTTGAACATTGCAACTGAAGTTTGTCACCTAGAACTTGTCACCATTAATTCAAGAACCACAAGCATCACTTCCTCATACAATGTTTGGAATGAACTTTTGAACAAACAATAACTGCTTTTTTAGAACTTTAGATAATTTCAGCATTATTACAACATTTTTCATTTAGTAGACACCTTTGTAAATAATTGTTTCATGTGTTTGACTTACTACTTGTTTTTTCTTGCTTTATTTCTTTTTTATTATGTGAAATATTTCCTCTAAATGGAATGCTGTCATTTCTGTTTATTCAATAAAAACTTTAAAAAAAGAAATGCTTGCTGACATACAACTTGTTATATCAGAAACTTTCTAGGTATTTAAGACCAATATTTAAAATGTATTGCTGATTGTGGATCTGTATCACTGATTCTAGAGCTAAGAGCTTGGGAGGGCAAGGGGGGTGTGGTATGGTTGCCATACTGCAGTGAGCTGAACTATGTTTCTTAGTCATTATTTATCTGATGGGTTATTCATTCGATCACTAGCAAACATCTGAGTGCACAGAGTCATACAAGGGGTTGTAATTGATGATTATGTGTGTGTGTGTGCGCACGCGCGCGTGTGTGTGTGTGTGTCTGTCTGTGTCTCTGTGTGTCTGTGTGTCTGTATATACAGATACTTGGGTCCATCATCCCAGAGTAGTTATGGTGTAAGGAAGACAATCAGTTGTAGTAAACTGGACCATCATCATATGAGTCATGTTCTTTGGGTATGATCATCATATGAGTCATGTTCTGTGGGTATGATCATCATATGAGCATGTTCTTTGGGTATGATCATCATATGAGTCATGTTCTTTGGGTATGATCATCATATGAGTCATGTTCTTTGGGTATGATCATCATATGAGTCATGTTCTTTGGGTATGATCTTCATATGAGTCATGTTCTTTGGGTATGATCATCATATGAGTCATGTTCTTTGGGTATGATCATCATATGAGTCATGTTCTTTGGGTATGATCATCATATGAGCATGTTCTTTGGGTATGATCATCATATGAGTCATGTTCTTTGGGTATGATCATCATATGAGTCATGTTCTTTGGGTATGATCATCATATGAGTCATGTTCTTTGGGTATGATCTTTAGTTTCCTTGTTTTGTTGACCATTGACAGTGTGTTTATTATATGACTGTAAATAAACTGGACATCATAAAGTTTAATGTTACTAGTTTAACTATGAATGCATTTTTATTGTGGGTACATGTGCATTAAATTCACTGTATTGAGCTACAATAGTTTGATATTTAGTGCCGATGAGTAAGGCCATGAGCTGCTTCCTGTGGTACAGAGTTTAATTCCTTGGCCGTCATTTGTCTGTTCTGTGACTCTGACTGACTTCAGTAGACAGCTCAACTGGACTATCCTCGAAAAGGGACTTCCACTGGACTGTCCCAAGCTGTTAGTAAATGTATTTACATATCTGTCTTTTAAACTACTACACTTTCATATAGTAAAGTAAAATTAACAAGAGTAACATAAAAAAAACAGAATATCCACACTGAAATATTGAAATGACAGTCACAAATGGAGATATAGTTTTAGTGTTTTCATTCTTTTACTTTTAACAAGACTTCTTTAGAAACAGTAAGTAAAATGGCCAAACATTTCACTTCACCAGTTAAAAAGCAATGCTTATAAAATCAGATGACAGTTACATCCAATCCCATTTAACCTATAAAGACAATCAATTCCTGCTGCCATATGTTTACTAGAACCTATGGGTGTGAAGCATTTCATCAGTGACAAAGCTTAATTGAAGAAACAATCTTGGATCAAACCCAGGGTCTTCTGTGTGTTAGGCAGATATGATTACCACTACACTATGTTAACCATAACTCCCAACATACTTAAAATTTTAAGTGTGAAAACCTTTTATCTCAAGATCACTTACCATTACATGCTGAAAATATATTTTACAATTTCTGTGCTAGTAAAAAACATTTTAAGTTTATAAATGCATTGAGTCCTGGTCTTCATTTATGAACACCTAGCTGAATTTGCCATTCAGCTTCTTTACATTCAAGTTGTATATTATAATTACCACTTAAACTGCTCACATTTACATTGTCAAGAACAAAAAATTCAAATTTTATAAAATCCTGACATTCTAAAGAGTGTTAACTAAGGCATTATTTTCATCTTTCTTCCTGGTAGCTACAGTAAGTTCATATATAACTATATATATATATATATATATAAATATATATATATATATATATATATATATATATATATATATATATATAAACTTTCCTTTGCCCAAGCACTACTCCTTCCCTCTCTTCTCTATGCAGCTCCTATCTTTAATAATATCCAAACTACACTTTTATCTAAGTTAGAACAAACCTATCACAATATAGCTCGATTCGGTACTAACTTACCACATAACTCACACCACTGCCTTGCTCTCAACACATTCCAATGGTTAGAATTTCACCAGCAACTCCAACTGACCCAAGTCCACATCCTACACTCCACCCTTTGCAAACCCACATCCTGCCCCTTCCTTGTCATATATTATACTCCCAGTCGCTCTCTCCGCACAACCAATCAACAACTCCTTGACATCCATAAACCTAACAAAAATGTAGGAAAAATCTTGTATAAACACACCATAACCAAGGCATGGAATAATCTCCCCTTATGCATAAGAACTATCTCCCATATCACGCTTAAGAACTATCTCCCATCCCACGCTCTTCAAAAAAAGGCTAAAATAACTTCTACTTGCCTCTAGGTCTTGTCACTGTCAGCCCCTATCCAATCTCTTCCTCACCTTTTTTTACCAACAATCCCCTATCAGTTACTCTCTGACTCCCATACCTTAATTATGACTATCTTTCTTTTTTTTTCTTCACTCTTCTGAAAGCAAGAACCTGTGTAAATATGTATATATCGTGTCTCACTCAACTGTCTTCTCTTTTTTTAACTTAACCCACCTTATTACCTTTTTCTTCTCATAATGTCCCAACTTTTCAACACTCCTACCCCATAATTTGAATTGAAGTACAATACAAAAAAAAAATTGCCTCCATTTACCATGTAAATGTTTCCTACTGTAGCTACATATATTTACTGTGTATGTCAGTCTTGTGATATTTTTACAATATTACTTCAGAGTTATAATGTGCAATTATAATTTTTGTCTATTTACTGGAGCTTTTCTCCTCATGTCTCCACTGAAAATGGGCATTGGCTCAGTTGGACCAACCTGGTTAAGAAATGTCAAATGTCAAATAAATATATTCTCTTGGCTAACTGCCTGACATTTTTTTCCAGTGTAGAAACAGCAACATGTAAAGCAGCATGCTAAATACACCACTCCACAGGAATTACAATTATATCTTTGTCTTGCTGTGATGGTCCTATTTAATTCCTTAAGTAAAACACTTGAACTATTTCTGACAAAATGGTGATATTTACAATGCCCACACTTGTAAACTCCCACCTTTGTGTTTTCAGTCCAAGGCATACTGTTTTTCTCACTAATATATTTTCATGCAGTCGCTATTTGAGTATGAATCCCAGCACACCTCTTGCACATGAATGAGATGCCAGATGCATTATAAATATGAGTTTCAAGAAAAATAACTTTGCTTTTCAATCTGAAAGCATTTTGTTCTGTTTGTTTTTTTTTTTTTTTTTTTTTTAGTAAATAACTGTCAGTGGTTTTGCTGTAAAACTTTTATTACTAAAAGTTTTAAATTAAATCCAAATCAAGATAGCCAAAAATGGGATACTGGTATGGTTATGTGTGTGTTTGGGGGGGGGGGGTGGTCTCAATGCCTTGCCTTTGGCCCTGTTTGACAATGATCTGGTTATGTAAGCACAGTGCATCTGGAAAATTGAGTGCTGCTATGCTCAAAAGTTTTAAAGATGACAGCAGCTACAATGGAGTAGAAGACTGCAGTTCCCCTTGATGCAGTGTGCTTAGCTGAGTTAGCCAATCTATAAATGTCTACAGCTGCTCATCACTGTTGTAGAAAGATTAAAGGTTGACTGAAATGACTGGATTGGAGCATTATTTACTGTTTGTTTTTCAGGTACTTAATTCAGACACTAAGTTACTTTGCTCTTGGAATAGTACAGGTAAAGAAATTCTCATACATTGCTTTGATATATATGTTATTGTAATGTCAAGCCATAATAGGTTCATGGATTAGTACTAGGCTAACTGACCTTGTAGGCCATTTTAAGCCTAGCCAGTTGCTCCATGTGTGACTCAAACACTGCACCTTGCGTTTGTAAACACTTTAGCCATTATGCCAACCTCCCACTGTGTGAAAATGAAGAGATCTCAGCATAAGAATTTAAGGATATGTAGTGCTAATTATCTCAGGGATTAAAACTGCATATTCTTAAAAGTCTTTAGCTGGGACTAGTTCACAGTTATAAAAACACTCAGGAAACCATAGCTGTAGTCATTGAACATCCTGCATATACAAAAAGTATTATCTTCCTGGAACTGGATTATTATGATAAGTCATTCCCTTCTGAGTACTACCTATACCTCTCTACGTGTTCTACTATGAAAAGTCGAGTTCTTGCAAGGTGATGAGACAAAAGGATAAATAAAAATTCCTGAAACTCAGAAGAACAAAAAGATTCATTTTAAGTGTTTTTTTTTTGTAGGGGGCAAGTCCCATGCACCCCATACCCCACAATCTTGTGTTTACCAGCTGCATATTGCACCAAGTCAAACAATGGAGAAATCTCCCTAAACAAGCAGATCATCACCAGAACACACTTAGAACAGTATCAATAATGATTTCCTAGGGTCTATATTTGATAATCGAAATTTCAAAAGTTTGACTTTCATATGGTCGACACCATATGATCAAACTTTTAAAAGTTCAAACATCTAAAAAGAAAAATAAACTACACAAATAACCTACCTGAACATTTCAAGCAGGGGGGCAAGCCCCCCTGCGCCCCCACACCCTCTGCTCTTTGAGATCTCACTACAATGCAGAAAAGGGAAATATTCCCAATCTGTGCTGTATGGAGATCTCCGTTAAAACATTCAAACTTTCAAAAATTCGATAATATGGTGTCGACCATACGACAGTGGAAGTTTTGAAAGTTCTATCATCTAATATAGACCTGATTTCCTATGGGGAACAGCATTACTTGTTATGCTGCTCACCCTTTTACCCTTTTTTCTTTGTGCAACTGATGGCTGTACATTCTCTCCCTCAAGTATGTGTAGGGGAGTCCTCTCAGCTGTCGCTTTATTCACAAAATATCTCTCATCTTGCCCGAGATTTTTGCCCTGTGCCTCATAAAATGTTTGATTTATTGATAAATTACTCCTGATTATAGTCCCTCAATAATGTCAATGTCAGTGTTTTATACTTCTTATTGTTAAAAAATGTGTGCTCATGTAAAATCTATTGTTCTTTTAATTCTTTAAGTGAATTAGAGTAATATTTAAAATTGTTCCTGATTGTGTCCTCTGCATTATTTTTAGCTTTGTTCAGAATTCTTGATCAAGTAAGTTGAAAGGTATGGTGTTACCCCAAAACATTCCAATCTAAATGATTTCATTGCTGTTGTTACAGTAACCCAGAAACAGAGTATGACAGCCTCTCCTTACCCCAGGCCAGTAATCAAGGAGTGTCAATCCTCACCAACGACACCAGTGTGAGATGGTCACAAACAGCAGGAAAGGATTTACACAGTATTTTCAAATGCAGCTCTCTGCATCAAACACAGTTTCCCCCAAGAGCACACAGAAAACATGCTCCTGACCTGAGACTGAACTCTCTTTCTCTCCAGATCCTAAATAAGACTCACTTTGGGGCACTGTACCCCAATTCCAAGTAGCTGACACACCCACACCTAGGTATTGGATTTTCACACACACACACACACACACACACACACACACACACACACACACACACACACACTCCTGGGAAAGGCTGGTACAGATTTACTAACTGTACCCCTTCTGCAAGACTATAAGGTAACTATGCTGCTACCAATCAACCACTCTCAGGCTCTTACAAGGGTATCCAATTACACTGAATAAAATCAATACTAACATAAATGCTAGAGGGTAACCAAAGCAGCAAGGCTTAGTGACCAAAGCATCACTAAAATAAGCATGAGTGATCAGTTAACAGCTCCTGGATTACAGTGATAATTTTGAGACCTCAGGAAAACTGTGGGAGAGTGTCTGTCAGCACTTGGGCTGTCACAATGTATAAAAAGTTAATAATAAATAAAATAGAAAACATGAGAATACTAAATATCTATGTACAGTAAACATCAAAGTTTCAATTACAGGAGAAATAAAAATAACACAATTGAACAGATTCAAACAGATGCAGAAAAACACCACTTAACTAATCTCACTGTATTTCCTGACTGTCTAAGGAATAACTGCTCCTTAGCTAACTTAATTAATACAGCAAGGCAAGATTAGATGCAGAGATGCTTACTTCCACAAGGCAAAGTGATAAGCTTCCAACTTCTAACTGAACTGTGATAACTGTAATAGATTTTTACATCAGGTTCCAAAAAAAAAAAAAAAAAAACAAGCTGCTGTTTGAGTTCCATTCTTTCAGTCCTGGTTATACAATGACATCATACTTGATCACCTGACTCTGGTACAATACACATTCAGAGCTTTGCTAAGATCTGTTGCTGTATCTGAATTTCAAAAACTTTTACTCTTCCCTTCTAGAATTCTTTGTTTAAACATATACATTTAATTAGTTATAATAATACTGTTGATACATTTTTAACACAAGCATCTGTACAAGTCAGTGTGATAGTCAAATGACACTAATCATCTACAAAACTCCAGTGAACCATGCTGGCATGCATTACACATGCACTACCCCACTCTCCCTGGCACAGATGGTGATACCCCACATTGTCACAGGGTACCAGGGAGTTTATGTTGCTGCATTTGTTTTTAACACGTTTTGCCCTTCTTGGTGCTGCTTTCCTTGGAGGGGCAAGAAAACAAACATTGTTCATTTATGGATGTTACTGTATCTCACATGCAAAGTGTATATGTATATATTTATATATATTTTTTGATTGCCAAATGGACTAAGGCTGATATATTTCCAGCCATGTAGTTTATTGTCTTGGATAAAAATACCAGACTTAATAATCTACTTAATAATCTGGTTAAATAAGAGGTACCACATCATTATAAATTTTATTTAAAGTACATAAGGGTTATATTATTATGGCAGCTACTAAGTAGGGCAGGGCCAGCACAAATGTCACACTGATAGAGGAAAGGAAGTGAATTTAACATGTGTACCAATAACACTTTGTTTTACAGCACAATAAACCACTCCCTTGCCTGATAAAAAGTATATATATATTTAGAAAGCTTGTGAGGAAACTATTAATCTATTTTTGTTTTACTTGGATCACTTGTTTGTGTACTTAATAAAGGATTTTCGACTGGAAACAGGCTGCCTGCCTTGCTTGGATTACTTTTGAATACTTAGTAATTCTGTACAATTGTATATTTTTTATTATTTTTTTTACTTAAAATGAGTTTACGTTCGCTACTTCTACTACTTTTGTCTGATCTGATTAATATACAGTGATTAACTAGAGATATATGGACTGAAAATCTTCCACACAGAGAAGTTTCTTACACTGTTTTGTTTTAAATATTAATTTTCAATGCTCAACAAAATGAACTAGCTGAGCCACATTTTTTTAGGCTTCCAATTTTTTTAGCCCAAGTGCTGACCCTCTCCCACAGTTTTCCTGAGGTCTCAAAACTATCACTGTAATCCAGAAGCTGTTAACTGATCACTCTTGCTTTTTCTTCAAATAACTTTTAACATACATTAAAACCACTTTTGCTGAAGGTTGGCAACAATGTGCTGTATTTTTAAAAGTGTTTCTTTTTAATTTCTACCTTGTCTTCTATATCCTTACAATGAATCACATAAAAAGTCCAGCATTTTTTTTTAATTTGGGTTAATATTTTGCACTTTCTACCAAGGCACAAAAATGTCTTTCTACATGACATTTTCCCATCTTTGGTTTATTTGCAGCTACACCCTTGACTTATTACACTGTAGCAAATCAACACATCATTCAAACATTAATTAATCAGCATGGCACATAAGTAGTTCTTCAATGTTGTGGATATTGCCATGATTTGTATGGTTGTGGTATGCCCTATTTTTTTGTAGGGGGAAATTGTCTTTCATTTTCAACAGTAGATGATGAGTGAGTTGCTACCCTCTATCAGATATTCTATTCACTATTGGCATGATGCTTTTTTGGTTTTGACATGCCCAACATACCACACCAGCTAGTTGTTGTGCCTGTATTGTGGCTTTGCCAGGAAAGGAACCTGGAGACACCACTGCTTTAAATATGGCTCTATTTTACATGACTGATGGACTAGAAGATCAAATGGCTAAATTCTGAGCCATAGGTTCATTGGTTCATAGTACAATACTAAGCTATTGTCCTGGAGGCCCTTATAAGCCTAGCCAAGAAGTTCACCTATGTTCGCACAAACTCAACACCTGTTTTCCCTGTCCACCAGGGACACAGGTGGGATCCCAGGGGTATATTTAAAGTATATCATGGATAGGTTCATAGGCAAGTACTAGGCTAGCTGCCCATGTGGGTCATTTTAAGTCTAGCCAAATTTCCTTTCAAAGATGAGGAACCAACTCTGTACCTTGTATCTGTGAGGCAAACACCTTAACCATTTTGCCAACCCCCCCAACCCCCCAAATGTCAAGACACAGAACATTGAACACCAAATCTAAAACAACTGTATCTTTATAGGTTCATAGGTGTTGACTAGGCTAACGACCGCAAGGGCCTTTTTAAGCCTAGCCATGCATCCCAAATCTGTGACAAGTTCTGATACCCTTGATAAGTGTAAGCATAGGCCTGGGAGTTGAATCATTTACAGATTACCTGTGTCCATTATAGATATAGGTGCCAAACCATTGATGAATTTCCAGTTTCCCATCCAATTGTCCAAGTTGCACTTGAATTGGGTTAGGGAGGAACTCTGCCTTACATGGATGGGGAGCCTTTTCCATAGATGGGGAAGTCTCTGGGATACATACCTATCTCTCCAGCAGGTCCTAGTTATATCACAGGCAAGGTTTAAGCTTTTAAAATTGGTAATTCTGGTGCTGTTTATTTTGTGGATATGCAGGAGGTTCATCAGAGTGGGGTCTGGCAATGCTCTGTATGCTAGGCATAGATCTCCCCTCAAAAGCTTGTAGGGGACAGAATACGGGGATAGGGCCTTGAGACCGTCTGCATAGGACATACTATCTATGCCCTGTAATTCTTGTAGTGAGGAACCTCTGTGGATGTTCTAATTGTTGGCTATGCCTGGTTAGGTACATACCAAAAAGGGCACTGTACTCAATGATAGGTCTGATGAATGCCGAATACGGTGGAACAATGACTTCCTTGGACTTAGATGTCATACCTTTGTTTATAAGTTGCACAGCATAGAATGATTTCCTCACCACTGTAGACACATGATGATCAAAGGCTAGATTACTATGTATGTGTGCCCCTAAGTCCCTGACTACTGGGTTACCTCTAATGAAGCATGTTCAATATCTTGTCTGTTGAGTATTTTAAGTCTTAAAAGGTAGTTATAGGTATTAGTGCTTTTACAATTTTATACTTTTTAGGGGCACTTGTGGTACGGGTGGACATTTATTTTTATTTTCATTCACGTACATGCACTTGTCAAAAAATATATTGTATTTGGGCACATGCATTTATTCTTATACATCACCTTGATAAGGAACTATGAATTGGGTGGATACCTTTGTTTAAATAACTATTTAAGTGAACATTATATTCTATTTTATTATATTTAGGATCTGTTTAATTTTATTTGCACCCTTATAAACATTTTTATAAGGGTTATTCTTATATTTCACAGTTCATTAGTTTTATATGTTATTTAATTTATTGACACAATATTTAATTTAACTTACTTAATTTTTATTCAACGTACATACGTAGGTCTTGTATATAGATATCTGAAAAGTAGTATGGCAGCTTTGTGTATATTTTAAGAAGTAATGATAACTTAATTGACTGTGAGGAACTTTTTATACAGTTTTTTGCCTTTAAGGATTTTAATTAACACTCATTATACTTAATTGATGACCAATTAGGGTTTTAAATGTAGTAGGTTGGATTGTTTCTAATGTATTCTGAAGAAGTCTGCTTATGAAGCAGACGAAAAGCGCTTCAAATAAATTTTGGTGGTTGAAACTACATCCTGGTGGTCTTTGAGTGGTCATTGACCAGGTTTCATAGCATTTACATTAATTTCTGGATTCCCTCAGCTGTATTTCAGTGTTTCGTTTTAAAAGTGTCCTGTGGAATTTGCTGTTTACCTCTAAGGTGTGTTTGTCAATATGATAGTTACCAGGGATGGATGACTTCCCAAAGGATACTGTTATGAATTTCTTGGCATTTAGTTTTAGTTCATGGCTCTGACACCAGTTGTTTGTCTCTGTCAGCCTCTCCTGGAGAAGGTTTGTGTCAGTGTGAGATTCAATGATAGCTCCTAATTTGCAATCATCTGTACATTTAGTCAGCCAGAGACCACTGACACTGGTCTTGACTTCTGAGAAATAAATGCCAAAATGCAGTGGACCAATGACTTGATCCCCGAGGGACTCCACTTGTGACTGGCCTCTTTGTAGAGGTGGACTTCCCAGTTCTAACTTCCTGGGTCCTGTCTGTGAGCCAGTTGGCAATCCACTGGGTGACATAAGGGTATGTACCTAATCTCTTGAGTTTGTCAACAATGCATGTGTGGGGTATTGTGTCAAATGCCTTGGCCAGGTTAAGTTAGGCAGTGTGAACAGGTTTGTCCTCATCCATTGCTTTGGTGACCTACTCAAAGATTTCATCCAGGTTGAGTAGACATGATCTACCCTTGACGAAACCAAACTGGGTTGGATTCAGTGTCTAGAGGTTTACTATATCACTGTTGATCATCTCCATGATAATTCTTTCCATGGTTTTACATATAAGTTTAGTGAGACTTTTGGGTCTGTAGTTTCCAGGGTCTGTAAATGGCCCACCTTTGTGCAGAGGGATGACTGTTGCCTTTCTCCATTCATGAGGTACAAAGCTTGTTTGGAGGCTGCAGTTAAATAGTAATTCCAGAGGCCGTGATAGGTCATATTTCATGCTATTTAGAAGGCATCCTGGGATGCTGTCTGGGCCCATTGATGCAGTGTTCTTGGTTGTAGACAGAGCATTAAGGACCTGTTCCCTAGTGAAAGTGGGGGAGTTATATTTGATGATATTTCCTGAGGGAAGTTGACGGGAAAAGAGAAGTAAAGTTGGAGATGAATTTTTCAACCAAGAGGTTTGCTATCTCTTCTGGCTCAGTATAGGTGTCTCCATTTACAATGAGCTCTACACACAATTGTGTATTGCATTTGAGGTTGTAGACATAGCTAAAGAATTTACTGCAAATTTGGCTTTGGTAGATTGTATTTGTTCTCTGAGTTGCTTGTTTAGTTTGATAAGAGTGCTTTTATCCTGCTGGGTGCAGCACCTCCTAATTTTTGCCATGATTTTTTTCTTCCCGTTATATAGCCAATTGATTTTGTGATTCCACCAGGATGGCTTGTTTTTTAAGTTAGTTCTATACTAGTTCCTCGTGGGTACAGCTGCCTCTACGCAGCTATTAACATGCTTGTACAGGGTTTGTGTGAACAGTTCTGCATAGGCAGATGTGTTCATAGGGTTTATGGGGGCTTGAAAGTGTGCCAGGTTCCCACTTAATAGCAGGGGGTTAGCATTAGTATAATCCTTGAATATTCCAGGTTTAGCTGGGGATCCAGGTTTTATTTTTACTTCAAAGGAGACCATTTTGTAGTCTGACCTTACTGGGGAAGCCTCCTGTTCCCCCTCCATTAATTACATATACCAACTCCAAAATCATACTATAGTGGGGAAGGGACAAATTCTCTGATCCTCACTATACAGCAATCTCAGATAACAGAGTTACCCTTCACTTAGCTGTATCTTCTGTTCTGCATTTCAGTATTTATGGCACAACATTTAGCCATTCGCTCTTCTGGTCCATCACACATGTAAAATGACACACAAACACACACATGTACATATGCACACACGCGCGCACACACACACACACACACACACACACACACACACACACACACACACACACACACACACACACACACACACACTTCAATTCAATACCAAATTTGTATACATTCTCTCTTTTAAATCGTAACCTGTTAAACAGGTGTGTGTGTTTAACAATTTATATGTCAGACAAGAGTACTTTGTGTAAATAAAACTGTGAAAAAATAAACCCTCAGATTCACAAAGCATTATTTTCATGCAGAAATAGTGTAGCCATTCCTGCATGGAATATGGCCGCTGAGAGATTCAGGAACATCCCATTTTCACGTGCACGAGTGACCCTACACTGTTCCTGCACAGGACGGCATGCAGTATGCTAATCAGATCATTTTCTGCTGAAAACCATGCAAATTAGCTGAATTAGAAATCCAGGAAGCAGGCACATCTTTGTTTAGGAACAGTGTAGGATGCAGAAATGTATTCAACTAGTAGCCGAATACATTTCTGCAAAATAGAAAATGGAGGCATGACAGCCTCAAAGAAAGCATGTATTCCCCTAATTAGGCAGGCCAATGGCCAAATATATGGCTGCTGGCATGGAAGAATAAATACAAATTTGAAAATAAAAGGTTATGTTGTGGCCGATCTTGGCCGTTTAAGAATAGCACAGTGGTGCGCAAACACGATAGTGCCGAAAATAAAAAAAATGTGAGAACCCAAGTTTAAAGAAAATCTGTGTTTTGCCATTGCAGTCTATGGCATGCAGAATCAAAACAATGCCAGGGGACAGTGGTTGCCAATGGAAAAGGTTCTGTGTCTGTGCAGTATCTATGGGCTAAGGCAGTGGGGTATGCAAATGAGGGGAAAGATACTGAATCACAAAATATTCTAAGTTCAAAACCTGCACCTAACCGTGTAGGTGCTAGAACATGATCGTGTAGGCAGGAGGAGCAACTAACATGAAAATGATGTGTGTCATGCTTGCTGTAAGCACATTGGAGCTCCATTGTCTGGGTTTGCGCTTAGTTAAGCACAGCTAAACAAGGGTGTGTGTCTGAGGTTGTAATGTCTTACACCATGAAATGAAGAGCATGTTCATGTCCAGGGAGGGACATTTTTGCTAAAATGTGTTTAACTTAGCTACATGAGTTTGTGCACCGTGCACTGGGACCTAAACAAACCCAAAAAACCCACAGAAAATGGCAGCACTGTGTATATGTAAGCAAGGGTGTGTGTCCAAGGCTGTATAGCATTGTTTACCTTGGATCTAAACCACAAAAATAAAAAAATAAAGGAAATGGCAAGTGGAACAAGTAAAGAGAGGGAAATAGCAGAGCAGACACACTCAAATACAAGTAATAGAGCTGGCAGGTGGAATGTATCAGACTCGTCCAATCATGCAGGCTGCATCTGCAGCACACCACTATAAACAATGCAAACACCTTTCAGTCTGTTTTTCCCCACAAACTCTACACTGCCGGTGTACACAGATGGGGAAATTTATCTGACAAAACTAACAAAATCTTAGGGGTTGCTGTCGCTCTCATACATCAGTATGTGCAAGAGGCTGAGGGTGGTGAAGAGGACAATGTTGACAACTGCCCTGGACTTATGAGGAGGAGAAGGAAAGTGTTCAGACCCAGGGTAACGTACCAGGGGCTACATGATCTGGAGATAGTAGAGAGCTACAGGGTGGACAGGGACATACTGCAACAAATTGTCGAGCTGTGCCGGCTTCGCCTCACATCCAGAACAAAGAGAGGGGAACCCATCCCAGTGGATACCAAGGTATGTGCAGCTGTAAGAATACTAGCTACAAGTACTTTCCAAAGACAAACTGGGGATACCATGGGGGTCTAACAGGCATTTGCATCCAAGATACTCAACCAGTTCCTGGATGCCATGTGACCAAATGCCAAGGAGCACATTAAATTCCCCAGCATCCATGAGGAGAAGACCCACAATATGTGTCTCTTCCACCATGTAGCAGAATATCCAGAGGTACTGGGTGCCATAGACTGCACTCAAATCCACATCAAAGCCCCACCTGGTGAATGGGGTATGGTCTACTTAAACTGCAAGGGGTTCCACTCCATCAACTGCCAGGTTGTGTATAATGCCCAGGACATTATCATGAATGTGTGTGCTGGCTGCCATGGAAGCTATCATGACTCCCACATCTGGCATTCTTCACAGCTGTATCAGTGATTTGCCAGGGGGGACATCCCATATGACCAGTTAGTGGGGGATGCTGGCTACTCACTGGAGACGTGGATGATGACACCCACACCCACACAAGAATGCCATAATGAGGCACATGCACAAACCAGGATCATTATAGAACATTTGTTTGGGATGGTCAAGTCATAGTTCTGCTGCCTTGACATATCCAGTGGACCCTTGCAGTACTCTCCAGCCACATGTGCACATATGGTCATAGTATGTGCCATGCTACACAATATGATTCTGCAGAAACAGCTGCAGCAGGAACAAAATGAGGAAGGGCCACACAGCCCCCCACCATTGCTAAGGCCCCCACAGGCACATAGTGACTCAGAGGAACATCCTGAGCCTGCCCCTGTAGGCAGACAGAGGCATACCCAGTATGCCCTGGCCTTGGCAAAGAGGCAATACATAGCACATACACTGACACTGTAGGGACTCAGGGACTGATCTCTGTCTGACTCGCACACACAGTAAAATGGATGCCAAACATCACACCACCTATACCTGACCATGCATAGGCAGTGTATTGCATGCATCCAACATAGTCAGCCCTCAAGCACCACCCTCACAACAGCTGCAGGCACAAGGTAAGCCAGTCTCTGTAACAAATTAAACTAATGGAGTGGAATTTACTGATAGCATATCTATGGTATTGGTCAAGCATGTAAGGGAATGGGGTGGCTAACTGGGATAGCAGTTGACATCTGACAGCTCTGTGGGACAGCAGGATGTGTATCCCCAATACTAACCTACCCACATCATGCAGTACCACCCTAGTCAACAAATACCAAAGCAGTGTATGTGGTGAGCCAAATAACTGGGGGGTCATAGGACACATGCATGGATGTCAGAGTGGGGTTCCCATACCCACCACCAACCCCACACAGCATATCAGCTGTAGACAACCATACATAAATGCCTGGCAAAGGCCCCCACATAGTGACATTCATGAAATCCCCACCCACAGACGTTTACACAGTGATATCACAGCAGGTCTGGCAGTGGCAGTATGGCTCTGAAAGGTAAGAAGTCTGAAACTAAAAATGTCTATGTCAGAACAATCTGACCTGTGGTTGATATTGTTATGCCTGTAGTCTGAAAGATAGGGCACACCACTATGCTACATGGGACCAAAATGTTAAGCAAATATCAGCACAGTCTGTGCAGATGTGTATCATGTACAGTCATGTCACCCCTATAGTCCCATAGAAATGCAATAACATGTTCACAGACTTAAGCAGCATCCAGCTGTCACCCAGAGTGATGGAGCAATAGTAAAAGAAAGCAATTGTCAAACACCCATGGACAACTTACTGGTGCCATCCCAGGGGTGTCTCCTGCCGGCATCCTGAGAAAATATGATCATCAGAATGCACTGCTCTACTACAGATGGCCTGCATCTGTCACACCTGGCCTACAGGCCTCTGCCATATGCCTATGCCTCACCCACAGTGCTCTTTAGGGAGTGGCATGAGGTCCATAACACCAACATAACACAGTCCATAAAATGCAAAGAAAGGCCATGCTGACAACTGCTAGGAGCAAACCTGCCAGCCTCAGGGAGCCAGAATTCAGGACAAAGCCATGAATAATGGGGTGATGAAAGTCCAAAGAGAAGGACACCTGTGAAATACTGCTCTAATAATGTTATAAAGTTGATGGAATGATTTGTAGTAGCATGGAATGTCTGATGGCTACAAAGTATGAAACTGCAATGTCAACTGTCAGTAATATCTGACTTCAACCCTGCATGACTTGCAAAACACTTTTGCTGGAAAACCACACTTGTTTGGGTAACCAATAAGATATATGAGTCATGGATGTGAACATTTTGTGATACTCAGTACAGTCGACAGGCAGGGATAGGAGTTTAAACATGGGGATGCTCTCACTGCATTTCATTTAATCCTTCTGCTCAGAGTAATTGCTGTCAGCATTACTATTATGTAATATGATGGCTATACTGAGTCACGTCTAAGGTTAACAAGTGCAATATGGTAACGAAACAGCTGTTATTTACTAGTCTCTATTTATTATATATCTTAACAGTGTAGGGGTTTGGTGGTGGGTATTTATTTATTATTTATCACTGGATAATGGGTATTGAATGTGTTCATGTAATGTGAACTACCTCTTGCATGTCATAAGTTTTATTTTCTTTCTTATGTTATTCTTTGACACCCCCTGTATCTATGTTATTTACACTGCATTTCACTCATGAGCTGATATGTGTAATTTCATTTAGGCTGCACTTGTGTGGTCCTAAATGACAATAAAGTTTCTCTGAATCTTGAATCTTTGGTTCTGACACCAGTCGTTTGTCACAGTGAGGCCATTCTGTAGGATGTCAACATCATTTGGGAGTTAATAATAGCTCCCAACTTGCAATCGTCTGCAAACTTTGTCAGCCAGAGTCCCTTCGTGTTGGCCTGGACTTCAGAGAAGTAGATACCAAACAGGAGAGGACCCAGGACCGAACCCTGTGAGACTCCACTTGTGACTAATCAGCAGTCTGACTTGGAGTCAGCTATTTTCACACTGTGGTTTCTGTGTGCCAGTTTGCAGCCCACCTAGTGATATAGGGGTTGATGCCAAGCTTTCTGAGTTTTTCTATGATTCCTGAGTGGGGAATGATATCAAAAGCCTTGGCCAGATCAAGGTAGGCTGTATGAACCAGCTTCCCTTCATCCACAGCTCTGGTGACTGACTCAAAGAAGTCAACCACATTGAGCAGGCATGATACCCTTCACAAAACCAAACTGCGTGGGATCCAGAGTTTGGAGATTCCCCATATCCTTGTTTATTAGGTCCATGATGATGCATTCCATAGCTTTGCATATCTGATTTATCAGGCTAATGGGGCGATAGTTTCCAGGGTCTGTAGTCGCTCATCCTTTGTGGAGAGGGATGACTGTAGCAGTGCGCCATTTAGCAGGGACAAAGCCTGAGGTGAGGCTATAAGTGAACAGGGCACACAGGTGAGGTGCCAGTTCACTCTGTAGTTCATGTAGAACACAACCAGGGATATTGTCAGGTCCCATAGAAGCTGTATTCCTTACCTTGGACAGGTCCCATAGAAGCTGTATTCCTGACCTTGGACAGTGCTGTTTTAACCTGTGCAGCAGTAAAACTGGGTGCCTGGCAATCTACTGGTATTGTGATTAGTCCTTTGGGGGGAAAGTTGGCACTGACTCTGTCGGCCAGTATACTGGCAATATCTGTTGGCTTGGTATAGGCGGTACCATTGTGCAGTAGCTCAGAGCAAATCTGGGTATTACCGTGGAGATTATTTACATAACTATAGAAGGCTTTGTGGTTGTTTTACTATCTGTTGCAATTCTGTTTTCATACCTAGCTTTATAGGATTTGATGAGGGATCTCAACTTGTTGTTGAGTCAGATAAGGGAGTTTTTCCAGTCTTGGGACTTCACCTTATTCCGCATCAGTTTCCTCCTTCTGTTGTAGAGTTTGTTTATGGCAGGGGACCACGAGATTGGCTTCCTTTTTTTGGAGGAGAGAGTCTTGCTGATGTCATTCCCCATATCAGCACCTTTGGCCAACTCTTTGCCCAGTAAACTCTGTATTGCTTGCAGCAACTGTGTAACACTATTGTACAAATCACTTGTTAGGTAGGGGTTACTCTCACATCTGGCAGTGTGTGTGTCTGTTTGTAGGACAAATTATTTTGATAAGTTTAACACCCACTGCACTACTGTATCAGTCCTGCTGATGTCATTCCCTTTATAGGTTCACAAGTGTGTAGTAGGTAATGGCCCAGGAGCCTTAGCAAGCCTAGCACATAGAAGGATGCTGCCATTGTGCCACCTGATGTTACGTCCCAGTGCCTGTATCAAGTACAGCCACTGCAGTGATCCTTGGGTTGAACTGTCTATTACCCATCCACTCAAGATTTCTTTGGAACAGGGTCAGCTAGGTGCTCTGCATGACATGTAGGGGAAGTGTATTCCAGGGCATGTGCAGTCATAGCCTGTTAGTGCAGGGCTGCTGTCTGCTGCTGTGAACCACCTCTCTGTCACAACACAAATGTCAATGTCCCCTAGTCTGAGGAGTGCTTTCAGTGACTGCATCTTGACAGTTAGATGTCTACTGTTGAGCAGCATGACCCTCAGATTGCATACATGTCTAGCTGTTATGGTGGTAATTTGATTTGGAACACTGACTAATAAAGCACTATAGGGGTGGCAAGACACTTACCCTGTATCTGGAAATACAGAGCTGACAGATTTAGGATATCTCTGCCAAGGCCTTAAGGTATGTCAATTATGTTATCCCAAGCAGAAAGATTCTGGATCCCCTGAGAATGACACACAACATGTAAGCCAATGTTGCAGTCAATTATCTGTTGATAGCACTGCAGCATAATTCTGGGTGATGGCAGTATACTGCTCAGGGCTACTGTCACACCTGCCTGGACCATATAATCTGAGTATTCAACCATGTCTCTTGTCATGTAGCCCAGTGAGGTGTGTTTCAGGTCATTCACACTCACATGGATGTGACAGAGTGATACTTGCAGCTGTTGTGGAGTGGCCTGACTGGGTGTGTCATGTGTTGGATGCTGGCAAGTGATACACAGTTGGCTGTTACCTCCTCCATAATCAACATTGTGAGTGGGATATCTGTGTGCCATAGTACTGAGTCACCCATGATCACTGCATTGTGCAAGGTGGTCAGCCTTCAGAGCTTGGGTTGAGGGGCACACTGTATAGGTGACATATGTGTCCTTTGGCATGTGCTATGTCATGGTGTCGGAGTGGGTGTCTGTTTTGCTGGTCTGTGCTGTTTGTGTAAATGTCCACTGAGTGCCTTTGTGAAGGTGGATTTGTGGCTTTTCAGTGTATATCAGGGCTGTCATAGTGGATGTTGTGGCGAACTATTTGCTCCACATGGTGTGGGCAGGTGTTTATCTCAACCTCTTGACCATCTAGTCCAATATTTGCTGGAGAGTGCATAGTCCCACATTTGCTGATATAGGGGTAACTCTCACTATTCTGAGTGTTTGGAGTTTAGAGGAGAGGGTTGTCTGTGTACATGAGGTAGTCACAACAGTTCCTCAGAATGAAAATTGCACCAGGTTCATGGGTGGAAGCACAGAAAACTGCACTTCAATCATGCCAGGAGGGGTGGTCATAAGTAGTAAGTACTGATGCTAATTCCGTAATGAATTAGTACTGCTGATGGCTTCCGGGTGTGATTCACTTATTGATACAATAACCTGTTGAAGTGCAAAGCTAATGCTATTTCAAGTGCAAGACGGAAAGAACTAGCAAGATGTATGGGAGAAACTGAAGGCAGACTTCCTGCCAGCTGTACTACTTTACCTCAGCTGTGCAGTTATCAGCATCTTTGGCCAGTTGTGAGTCCAGTAAGCATTGTAGTACATGCAGTAACTGTGTAACACTATAGTGCAAATAACTGGATAAGCAGGGGGCTCTAATCTCAACACTGGCAAGTGTGTGTGTGTGTGTGTGTGTGTGTGTGTGTGTGTGTGTGTGTGTGTGTGTGTGTGTGCCTGTGAGAGTGTGTGAGAATGATGTACTGTGTGGGTTATACCATTTTGAGTTGTGTACCACCATACTCATCCTAATTTAGTAGTCCTGTTGATGTCATTCACCTTACAAGTACCTTTGGACAAGGTAAAATTGTGTAAGCTGCATGGTGCATCTGTGTAATACCATAATGTAAATAACTAGATAGGCAGGAGTTCTAATCTCAGTACTTGCAACTGCTTGCGTGAGGATCATATACTGTGAAGGTTATACCATTTGAGTTGTGTACCACCATACTCATCCTAATTTAGTAGTCTTGTTGATGTCATTCACCTTACAAGTACCTTTGGACAAGGTAAAATTATGTAAGCTGTGGGGTGCATCTGCTGTGTAATACCATAAAATAAATAACTAGATAGGCAGGAGTTTTTATCTCAGTACTGGCAACTGTTTGTGTGAGGATCATATACTTTGAAGGTTATACCATTTTGAGTTGTGTACCACCATACTCATCCTAATTTAGTAGTCCTGTTGATGTCATTCACCTTACAAGTACCTTTGGATGAAATAAAATTGTGTAAGCTGCATGACGCATCTGATAACTGCGTAACACTATAGTAGACATAAATAGATAGGTAGGAGTTCTAATCTGAATAGTGGTGTGTGTGTGTGTGTGTGTGTGTGTGTGTGTGTGTGTGTGTGTGTGTGTGTGTGTGTGTGTGTGTGTGTGTGTGTGTGTGTGTGTGTGTGTGTGTGTGTGTGTGTGTGTGTGTGTGTGTGAGTGTGTGTGTGTGTGTGTGTGTGTGTCATATCTTGTGTGGCTGACACCATTTTGATGTGTGTACCATACATGGCAGGTGACCACCTCCCGATGCCATTACTTGATATACTGTGGTAATGGCATCTGCTTCATATGCAGCATGTGGAACCATTGTACAGGTCATACCAGTCCTCCATACAGATGTGTCTGGAACATCCAGATGTTTGGAACCTATTAGTGCTCTGTTTGCCTTAACAATGCCCATGTATGTGATATTGTTGCCAAATAGGCCACATTGTGTGTACTAACACATATGTCAGCATCAGGTATCATACCTGACTGCAACAGCATACTGATACAATGAGTGCTACCCTCACACCTGTCCAGGCTTGTAGGTGCAATACATGAGTCCAGATACTTGGTTTTACAAGTGAATTGTTCATGCCATGGGTCACATTAAAGGTTGGGAAAGCTGTGGACTGACATATTGTGGTCTCTATCAGTATATATTAGAAACAAATGGCATCTTAACAGGTGTGTATACATTTTATATCCACTATATAGCAGTAACGTTTCACACATGTCCCGACCTTAGTCACTTTGTCCAACACATTTTGCTGGTGTCTGTCCAGACATCATGCATTGACAGGTTGTGAGGAATAATACAGGAATGTTACATTCTCTTTAGATAGGCCCCTGTGGTGACCACTGTGATGCAATATAATTAACACCACCACAAGTGAACATGCACATAAAGCAATATGCATAGTTGTGTGCATGTTAACTAGCATGCTCTCCACATGCCTGGGGTATTGTCAAAGCACAACTGAACATTCCATACTCATCAGCTTCAGGCTGCTGTCCCATATGCAGACCAGAGTGATTTGTGTAGTTGTTGGAGAGAAGTATTGTCAGCAGACTCACATGTGCCCATGGTAAAGGATGGATGCAGCATGTCTGCATATTTACAGTACAACACCCAATACTGCACAATCTGCTGCCCTTCACCATAGATTTGCACTTCTGTGCAATAGAAATCCCCATCCACAACTGCAATCTGACATGGCAAATGCATGTAGATACTATACAGATACAAGTATGTCTCATACAGTAGTCTACTAATCCCCACTGGGACCTTACCTGCATGCTCCTTGTCCATTGTGTGGGTGCAACCCACATCCAGTGAGTGGAGCTTTGTACCCTGGTGTTTTACTGGGATGGGTGGCACAAGCTTTGCAAGGAGCTCCTCATTTGGTGTCAGTGGAGGCTTCATGGCTGGGGCCCCACCTGTAGTTGTGGGATCCAAGGCCATGGCAGCAGCCCATTGCCAGGCATGGCATATGAGGTTGGTGGCATGATGCTGCACCTGCTCATATGTACGTGCGTGCAGGCCCAACTAATTTACCCTGTGGACAGGGTCATCTCATAGGGTGGTCCTCTCCCACAGATGTTGCTGGCTTTGGCCTAACAGTACTGTGTGGTTCTGTATTATGGCTTCCATTATCAGGTTGCATTCCACTGGTGAAAAGGTTTCCCACCTGTGATGTGACATTGCACCTAGTAGACACTAACAGAGAAACACATCACAAGTCCCCATGCATTTGGCAACAGCATGTCCAGTGCCTGCACATGCACCTTGAAGATCAGTAGCCAACACTCACAACTATACCAGTAGACAACACTCACAAACACACCATACCCCTGTAATCTGTCAGCACAGTATCAGCTTGCATTGCACTACTGGTCCTGATGATTCATATTGCCCACAGTGAGGGCAAGTTGTTTGTATAATCCGTCATTCCTCATTTAGGTCTGTGTAAATGGATGATATCAGCCATATTCCGTGAGGATGGTGTGTGGATGGTGCTGCAGCTTGGTGTGACTACAGTGTGTAATGCAGCTGGGAGCACATGCCTGAGTTAATGTAGGATGCAGACAGGGATGATATGACATCCCATGGATACCTACATTTCTTGCCTTTCAGTAGACAATATGTACCTGCTCATGGGTGATGAGGGGAGGGGTGTGGGTGCAGTACATATACACCTATAGTGATGCTGAGCCAGGGTGGGATGTTTGACCTAACCCTATCTGCATCAGGTTGCCTGAAGCTATGCTGTGTGTGCGTGTGTGTGTGTGTGTGTGTGTGTGTGTGTGTGTGTGTGTGTGTGTGTGTGTGTGTGTGTGTGTAATGAGATTGGCCACCATTACATGTTGGGTTGGTATGTTGCCCTCGAGATTGCAGACATGTGGGAAGATGGTCTTATGATTGTCCTTGGTGGATGTCTCCAGTTTTTTCTCATAGCTGGCCTTACTATAATCCACCTATGACCTTATATGCATGTTCAAACAATGGCTGCCTTGATGCAATGTTGGTTCCTGCCCCTACTTTACCCTGTACAGCCACTATAGGGACCAAGTATGTGGTTTGTGTAATGCTGCTGTCCAGCAAATGGGATTATTCTACATTGGTGGAGGCAGGTATGACAAGTAAGGTATTGCTGAGTCTTTACAGCCATGTATGTGTTCAATCATTTGTTTATAGTGGGCATGGCCAAAAAGTCATATCACAGTTGGACACCCCTCCAATTTAGTAATGATAATCATGCTTATTGTACTAACCATGGCTGTGTCAGGGCAACGCAACAACCAGTAGCTGCAGAAATGTCACTGTAGCTGTAGAAATGTCACTCCTTTGGGTGCACAGTAACTATGATCACACAAGTGTACATGTATAGCTTTTTAACTGACATTTTGCATCCCATGTCTGTTTTCATGAGGTAGACACATACACCTACTTATACTGACATGTGCATAGATAATACCTCACATACATGTCTGTTCTATGTCAGTATGGCACACTAAATCCACACTCCTGCTGCGCAGTCATCCCTCTCATCCTGTTACAGCAGGAAATCTGTAGGATGCCATGCATACATGGGTGTAGTGGGACAAAATCAGTGACAGTGTCTCAATATTGCTGTAACATACTTGAGTCATTCAATAGCACAATAGCCTTTGCACTGACAGGCATCCCCTGGAGGATGTCCAACAGTCATATGGCATGAAGATTGGGGAAAGGCTAGGAGGGTGGTATTGAGGGTAAGAATTCGTAATGTTGGCAGTATGAGTGGTATAGGGATCAGGCTAGCTGATATGATGGCCAGGGGATGGTTGACATATTGTGTGTGCAAGAGACCACATGGAAGGGGATTATGGCTAGGTGCATGGTAGGCAGGTCACAATTGTGCTATCAAGGTGTGGACTGGAGGTGGAAGGAGGTAGGGCTTCTGCTGAAGGAACAGAATGCCAAGAGTGTTTTTGGAGGATGACATAAGTGTCTAATAGAGTGATGTTTCTGAATTTGTAAGCTGATGGTGTAATGATGACTGTTAGTGCATATGCTATGCAAGTTGGTTGTGTGATGGATGAGAAAGAGAATGTGACATCAGCTGGATTACGTGGTGATGACTGTACCCAAGGGTAATAGACTGGTCATTGCAGCAGATGTCAATGGGCATGTTGGTGAAGGGAACAGAGGGGATGGGGAATTGATGAGTATGTATGTTGTTAAAATGAGTGGAGACAATGAAATCGTAGTGGATTTTGTAAAAAGGATGGACATGACTGTGGTAAATACACACTATGACAAGAGGGAGGAGTATGGGTGACATACAAGAGTGGAGTAAGATGCAAACAGGTGGAATATATCCAATGTAGGAGGCCAGTTTGAAGGAGATTGGAGACTGTAAAGTGGTGACAGGGGAAAGAGTATTTAGGCAGCAGGGAATGTTGGTATGTGAGAAGATGTTGGTGATCGAGATGAGGAGGAGTGTGGGGGCATCACCAAGGATCAAATGATGTGAATTGGAACAGTGTGCTTGTGAGGTGGAGTTCAGGGAAGAGTTGAGACAGGCACTGGGTGGCAGTGACAAACTAACAAATATCTGGTTAAGTACAGCAGAGCTAGTAAGGGAGACATCTAGCCGGGTGCTTGGGTGACATGTGGATGGAGGAAGCAGTACAAGGACACCTGTTGATGGACTGATGAAGTATTAGACAGTATACAGAGACAGAGGTTGGGGAAGAAGGAGTGGGATTGTCAGAGAGATGAGGAAAGTAAGTAGAACTATGAGGAGATGATGTGCATGGCAAAGAGGGAGATGGCAAAGGCTGAGAATGGGCATATGAAGAGTTCAATGACAGGTTGGACACTAAGGAGGGATGAAAGGAATTGTACCGATTAGCTGGACAGATGCACTGAGCTAGAAAAGATGTGCAGCAGATAAGGGTGATAAAGGATGATGAGGTATATACTCACAAGTGAGGAGAGTGTGTTGTGCACATGGGCAGTGATAAAGGATGATGAGGTATATGTACTCACAAGTGAGGAGAGTGTGAAGCACATGGACAGTGATAAAGGATGATGAGGTATATGTACTCACAAGCGAGGTCAGTGTGTGGAGCACATGGACAGTGATAAAGGATGAGGTATATGTACTCACAAGTGTGGAGAGTGTGTTGAGCACATGGACAGTGATAAAGGATGATGAGGTATATGTACTCACAAGCGAGGACAGTGTGTTGAGCACATGGACAGTGATAAAGGATGATGAGGTATATGTACTCACAAGTGAGGAGAGTGTGTTGAGCACATGGACAGTGATAAAGGATGATGACGTATATGTACTCACAAGCGAGGAGAGTGTGTTGAGCACATGGACAGTGATAAAGGATGATGAGGTATATGTACTCACAAGCGAGGAGAGTGTGTTGAGCACATGGACAGTGATAAAGGATGATGAGATATATGTACTCACAAGCGTGGAGAGTGTGTTGAGCACATGGACAGTGATAAAGGATGATGAGGTATATGTACTCACAAGTGAGGAGAGTGTGTTGAGCACATGGACAATGATAAAGGATGATGAGGTATATGTACTCACAAGCGAGGAGAGTGTGTTGGGCACATGGACAGTGATAAAGGATGATGAGGTATATGTACTCACAAGGGATGAGAGTGTGTTGAGCACATGGACAGTGTACTTTGAGAGGCTGTGGAAGCATGGGGTTGTTTAGGGGAAATGGCAGTGGTGTGTTAGGCAGACTGTTTACTGATATCTTGGGAAGTGTGAGGTTGCATGAGGAATGCATAGAGAGTGCTTGGGTATGGTGTTAAGAATGAGGTTGACATGCAGGGCTGTGATAACTACAGAGGGATAACATTGACCGGTGACAGCATGAAATTATGGGTAAGAGTAGTGGAAGCTAGGTTACGCAGGGAGGTGACGAGTTCGCTTTTGAGGAGAGTGGTTGGTGTGAGAGAGCAAGATTCAGAGGATAGGCAGAAATGGCAACAGATGATCCACTGTGGCAATCCTGAATGGGAAAAGCCAGAGGACAATGAAAGGGATGTTGCAATGTCACTCTTCACAGACTTGGCAAGGATTTGACTGACATAACACAACTCTATGGGTAAATGACTACAAATATGAGGCACATATATGGTCAGTGTGCCGGACACTGGATAGTTGAATGGTATGAACTCAGTATATAACATGCAGTTCAACACGTACATCTGCAGCAGTACTTTACTCTGCACATGCTCTGTATAGCTGTCTTATATTTACAAGACAAAATGTGTATCATAGTTATATGCACAAGTAACATGTGGATATGTACATCCCAGTAGCTGGCCTAGTCACTACAGACAGAGCCACATGCTATGGCCATCAGTGCTGTTCAGCAGTACATCAGTACAGCAAGTCTTGTTGAGGCATATGCTTTCAACACCCTATTTTCCATTATTACAGACCACCTACTGCATTCAGTTGCATGCTTATTTGTTTCACATATCTTTTTTTTCTGGATATGTCACAGAGATATCCTTTCTTATTCATTTTTTTTCTCACACTACTTCAGCTTTACATTGATGGACTGCCTATGACAGAGGTGGTTTGGATAGATTGCAGCTTGTCTTTTGAAGGTAATGCTCATGACCATGTGATGGCCAGAGCACCAATTGTTGTTCCCCATTTGCTGATTGCATGCGGAGCAGCTGTGTAGTTATCCCAATAGCCAATATCATGGCAACACATTCCTATAGATGAATACTCCATGTGGGTGTTGATCCTTTCCCTTACCTGTGAGAAAGAGATCCTGGAGGTGAGTGAGCTAATATCTCTTAGAACAAGACCTGTGGAGATAAGCCAAATAAATGGTGAAGATTCAAGACTTCGGGGCAGAATGTGAGTATTGCTGTTATATGTTTTGAATTCTGTTTGTTTAACAGGGTTTGTCTGAACATGCTACTCCTGGATGGGTTTCAGTCTGACAAAGTTCTGTGTCTGCATAACTCTCAACTGTAGGGCTATCCACATAATGGCCAGAGGTTTGCCTGTTATGTTTGGTCTGTTCCCCAGACAGGTGTTGTCCTTGCCAAGTCAGTAGCATACTCTGGTGATTGTGCTTCAGATTTCATATCTCTCAGAAAAGATGTGTTACAACAAACCCTGTAATGCCAGCAATTTTCTCAGTGTATAACAGCAATATTTCAAGTATGACCATGTTTTGGGCCTCTGTCCCAACTTATGTCAGGCTTTGTACAGATGCCATACAGTAGGAGGTTGATAGGTAAGGTCTACCATTATTTTGTTCTGTCATTCCTGCTGAGGGGAAAGGGTGGACTACATGTGGGACTCTGTACATTCAAGAGGTTGGTGTATGGAGAATGCTCTTAGATGCCTTTGTAACATATTTTATGTGGGGGAGAGTAACACGTGTTTTGAAACTAGGCTGTTAGAACATGTGAGACATATTACTGATGAGAAAAAGACAGTTCTATAGTTGTATGTTTTAATAATTCTCACCATGGGGGCAGTATTCATGAAAGAAAATTTGTTATGTAAAGAATCAGTTTAAATTCTTAAATGTCATACTTAATCCCCAAGGGAGTTAAATGAATAGTGTAATTGGAGGCAGTGTATATACATGTATTTAACTGTACTGGGTTACAAGGTACTGCACTGGAAAACGTCAGTTTCTCAGTTTGATCAAACAGTCATAAAAGAACAATTATTTACAGAATCAATGTATGTTTTTAAATGTGATACTTTATCCTCTAGGGGGTTGAATGAGGGATGTAATCGGAGGGTGTGTATTTCAATGTACTTAAGTGTTAATTGCTTTTTCTAATTAAGGCAAGCATTTCTTGTAATGTGTTACTCCTTGAAGGCTTTGGCAAAGACATCAGAGTAAAATGAACTTGTGTGAACTGCTGGCTGTTTGTATTTTGGTTTACTATCTTCACTCATTGTAGTTGTTTTGCTAAGAGGTCATTTTATAAGTCTGGCCATTGTGTATGGCCTATCATGATTTTGTAGTAGCGTATTGTTCACTTATTATTTGGAGTGGGGGACAGATGTGAGTGTCACGGGTCCTTTTGAATCCAACTGTGCATGCTGCCCCAGTTATGGGTGGTCTATCAGCAGCATATGTTTGTATGGGCATTTAGAGACATGATATATATATATCTATATATATATATATATATATATATATATATATATATATATATATATATATATATATATATATATATATATATATATATATATATATATATATATATATAATCTTTATACATACAGATATATATATATATATATATATCTATATATATATATATATATATATATAGATATATATCTATATATATATATATATATATATATATATATATATATATATATATATATATATATATACATATATATATCTTGTTGTATCTTTCGGCTTTTCCCGGTTATGGGTCGCCACAGTGGAACTCCAGTCCAGTAATGATTGGCAGTACATTTTTGCATACCGACTTGCCAGGCCTGATGCACAACCTTCAACGAAGGTACGCCCATTCACGCATGTCTCCACACAGAAGACGCTTTAGCTGAGAATCGAACAGGACAAGTTCTTACTGTGAGGTGATAACGCTACCGCAGCTATATATATATATATATATATATATATATATATATATATAAACACTTTATAATCTCGAAATACTGCAATGTGAAATTTCAGTATCTCGAGACTATAAAGTCAAAGTTTTGAAATAGCAAAAGTGCATAATTGCGAAATTGAATATCTTGAATTTGCGGTTATGGCTTTACGTTATGTAATGTCCGGGGCTGTATGTGGATGGTGTGCGGTGCCGTGTGTAGATTTAGGTGTAGTGTCAGGTAAATGAGTGTTTTTTGAGGGTTTTGGGTGGGAGTTTGAGTTTATGTGAGTGTGCTGTTATGTGTGATGTATGTGTGTGTGTGTGTGTGTGAGGCACTGTAGAATGTCTGTGTGTGTTTGCTTTTTTTCTGTTTGTGCAATTTTGGAGTTAGTATATATAAGTAGGGGGGATGTGGAGGCACAGCCCCCCACATGGGGGTGCAGGGGGTCTTGCCCCCCTGCTTATTAGTGATGTAGATTTGTGGATGTGTGTTGTTTTGTTTGTTTATTTTGTGGTATGTGTGTTGTGATATATGTGTGGTCCGGTGTTTGCTGTGTTTTCGGTGTTTTAAATTTCACAGTTTTGGGCTTTTGGTGTTATGTGGATTCAATTTTATGGTCTCAAAAAACTGAAATTTGAGATTTCAGTCTTTCGAGAATATGAAGTGAATCCATATATATAAATATATATATATATATATATATATATATATATATATATATATATATATATATATGTATATATATACATACATACACATCAGTATTTCTTGGTAATATATATTGTCATACATATATATGTATCACCACACATATCTATCTATCTCTCTATATGTGTAAATATTTATTTTGTCATGTATATATTTGTAGATTTTAATCATTCCTAATTGCACAGTGTGTCTTTCCTATTGTAAACTGACTGTACTGTATGATATGTTGTGAAAAACATCCTCACATCTCATAGCTAAGATGGCCTAGTGGCAAATTGCTGTGACTATAGTGTATAGCATCCCAAGTTCATTTCTGAGTACGGGTGATTATTTTGTTGCCCAGAAGGAGTGCTGCTCAATACAGAGTGATTAAGACACTTTTAAGCAGTTCTAATTGGGTTTGTGTAGAGCTAAGCGGTGCTAAAACAAAATTAAACTGATAGGCACTTAAACTGTGTAGGCTGCGCTTACCGACGCTTAGCAGTGCACAAATATGCTTACCAGAGCTAACTACTGGTTATCATTCACATTTAAGCAATGTGTGAACCTGCTAAGCATAGCTCAGCCCTGATAAATGTTGCTCACATTCCAGTCTCATAAAATAGGAGAGTAATGAGATCATGTAATAAGTTAATTTAATTTCCTGTACATAACATGCTTTTATGTGCTCTCATTACATTAGGAAGGGGTGGGACTATACTGTACAAGACACTTGGGTATACATGGGTAGTATCACATGTTGTTTTATTTATTTCTTATACATGGGTAGTATCACATATTATATTCACTCACACTGTCATGTTATACCACCTACAGTACACTGGCTGATAAATATGATTCCACACATATTGTATTATGAAATTATTACTTTTGACACTGCGCTTCCATGATTAACTTGCCTATTGTAGTACTCCAACCATACACCTCTGCATACAGAGATGGGACTCTGAGTACTACACTATCTTGTTCTTGGTGTCTCAGCTGTATGTTTTTATGTATCCCCTATTGGATATTAATATGATATTATTATATTAACTGTAGAGTACTATGTTTTTTGGCGATGTCATTGAGGACTGCTGTGATGTAGTAATGGCATACATTTCAGTTTCAGACTTCTATCCTTCAGGACATTCATCCTAATGCATAACATGTTTGCTGTCCAGTGTCTGTCTGTCTTCTGTGCAGATGTGCAGATGTCAGGTATTGCTAAGGCCATACAACTATGTAGGTGCCCACATAGTTTTGTGCTATGGAGCTGGGCACTGCTACTAGCTCCAACAAATGGAACATCCTTCATGTGGGCCTTGGCCCTGTTACTTGCCTGTGTGAGGGACTTTACAGACGTGGTGGGCTACAGATTCACAGACATTACGTGCAAATACGTAACAGGACAGGACATCTGGAGACAGCACAACAATATAGGGAACATATCTCCAGAATTGTGAACAGATTCTATGTCATCATCAGTGCTGTTATACACATGGTGGGTTGATAGGTTGACAGGGTTTGTGTGGACATGCATTTAGTGAGTGTTTACGTCTGACAGTGATATGTCTCTGACATACCTCTCCACTGGCATGCTGTCCACAGACTGGCCACATGTTTGCCTGTTATGTTTTGACTGTTCCCCAGACAGTTGCTGTCCTTGGAAAATCAGACAGGAACTCTGGGGAATCCAGTCAGTAAATACTAGAATCCATTGGTATTACTGACTTCATATTCCTCATACATGATATGGTACAACAAACCCAGTAACATCAGCAATTGTCTAAATATCTGACAGCAATATGTCCACTCTATGCCTGTATTTGTGCTTCTGCCCCCAAATTATGTCAGGCTTTGGCCAGATGTCATGCACTATGAGGCTCAGACATATTTGGTATCATTATTTTTTACCGTCATTCCTCCTGCCATCCTAGTGATGTAGTAGACCCACAGACATGTTACAGGGAAGAGACCATAGATATCAGTCCTGAGCCTGTACATCCTGAGATGAACTGTACATTTGAGAGGTCTGTTCATGTCTGGCCATTGCTGACACACTGTCAGGATTGTGTACACATGTCATGTGCACATGTTATTTGGGCTGTGTATGGAGCGGGGTAGATGTAAGTGTTATGGCTCCTTTTTATTTGACTGTGTATGCTGCTCCAGTGTCTGCTGGTCTATTGGCTGTATGCCTTTGTAGTGGCAGACTGAGACGTGTCCTGTACCACGGTCACGATTCAGACTACACTGAGAATTGGGCCACTGTATGTAGGGGTAGTGTGTGACTGGAAAACTATTATGTATTTCTTCACACAGTCCATATACTCTACTATTCACCTGACCTACCGGTATGTGACTGTGACTATGGTGAAATTGGTTGTGGGTATGCACTTTCACACTGGTGTCTGATTTTTGGTGCTGTAACATCCCTGTAGTGCCTGACATCCCAAAGGGGGATGACAACACATTCTTTGACATTGAGCTTAAGGCCATGGCTCTGACACCAGTCATTGGTCTCAGTGAGGCCTTTCTGTAAGATGTCAACATCACTTGGGTAGTTAATAGCGCCAAACTTGCAATTGTCTGCAAATGTTGTCAGCCAGAGTCCCTTCTTGTTGGCATGGACTTCAGAGAAGATGATACCAAACAGGAGAGGACCCAGGTACGAACCCTGTGGAACTCCACTCATGACTGGCCATCAGTCTGACTTGGGGTCAGCTACTTTCACACTGTTGGTTCTATCTGTGAGGCAGTTTGCAACCCACCTACTGTTATAGGGCTTGATGCATAGCTTGCTGAGTTTATCCATGATCCCTGAGTGGGGAATGTTATCAAAGGCCTTGGCCAGATTGAGGTAGCCTGTATGAACCACCATGCCTTCATCCACAGCTCAGCAACAGTGCAACAGTCAGTAGAGACAAAGCTTGAGGTGAGGCTGTGATTGAACAGGACACAAAGGTGAGGTGACAGTTCACTCTGTAGTTCATGCAGAAGACAGCCATGGATATTGCCAGGTCCAATAGAAGCTGTATTTTTGGCCTTGAACAGTGGTGTTTTAACCCAAGCAGTAGTACTACCGGATGCCTGTCAGTGTACTGGTATTGTGATTGGTCCTTTGGGGGCGGGGAGAGGAGTAAGGTTGCCACTGAATCTGTGTGCCAGTATATTGGCAATATCTTTTGGCTCAGTATAGGAGGTACCATTGTGCAGTAGCTCAGAGTACATGTTGGTATTGCCATGGAGATTCTTTACATAACTGTAGGAGGCCTTGTGGGTGTCTTTTACTGTGCGCTGGAATTCTGTTTTCCCAGCTAGATTTAGAGAATTTGATGAGGGATGTCATCTTTTTGTTGAGGCTGATAAGGGGGGTTTCGCAGTCTTCGTACTTCACCTTATTCCATGTCATTCTCCTCCTTCTGTTCTAGAATTTCTTTGGGCAGGGTGCCACCAAATTGGCTTCCTTTTTCTGGAGGGGAGCATCTTGTTTCTATTGGGTATTGCAGAATCCATGCATTTGTGTACGTGTTCGTACTCCATTGGTGTGTGATTTGGAGGTAATGCAACTAGTCTCCATTTGCATGGGTGCCGTTGGGTTAGCCACCTCTGTTTTTTGGAGGCCAAGGTTAGATTTGGAAAGGTTTTTCATGATGGGTACCTTTGCAGGGGGTGGGAGGGATGTTGATTTCTAAGGTGATGACAATGCGGTCAGATCTAACCATGGCGGAGTTGACTATTGTACAGCAACTGTCACCCATGTAAGTACTGAATAGGTCAAAGATCTTGCTACCTGTAGTTGGTGTAGAAACAAGCTGGTCCAGGCCATTGGAATTAATGCATTCCAGGAAACACTGGGCAAGTGCATTGATACATGATCAGCTTTCACAGTTAATGGAGGCATAGTTGAGGTCAACCAGTGTGAGAGTGTTAGGTTGGACAGTAATATTCTCCAGGGTGCTTAGGAAAGCAGGGTTTGACTCTTGGGACATGGGTGGGGACTTATAGCAAGCTACAACTTGAATTGCTGTCTTACCCTATGTTAGTTACACCTGCAGTATCTGTGATGCATTATGTTGGGCTACCAGTCTGGATGTGTGCGCATCCTTTGTGAATAAGGATTGCTTCGAGTGAAAGGCTGTTGAGATTTAGACTTCTAGTGTTGAGCAGCATGACCCTCAGATTGCATTTGTTTGTAGCTGTTATATATTTAGGTATATCTATGTATATATATATATATATATATATATATATATATATATATATATATATATATATATATATATATATATCAAAAAATAATCCCTTTTAGGAAGGCAGCAGAAATCTTCCAATATTACAAAATTAATGAAATAAGCGACACTTGTAGAAATATAAAAACAAATTTAATAAAACAAAATAATATGTAAGCATTTCCCGGAATCAACAGCCCGCTTTATCAGACGTTAAAATTTTTTGAATCACACTGTGGCTTATGTAGTAAACATCTATTAAGTTAATCCATCAATTATAACAATTAATCAATTAAAAACCTTGAAATATTTGAAGGTGTATGTTTAAATTCTATTACCATACTATAAAATATATGCTTACTAACTACATTCAGTCACAATATAAACTTAGAAAACTATAACAATATTAATAAAATATCAGTGAACGTTATATTACTGCTTTGCATAAATGACAATGTTTATTATATATTAATAAAAATTAAATAGTGGTATACCCCCAATCAATATACAAAGTATCTAAGAAAGTATATAAAACTATCTATATGCCCTAGCGTTCAATATGGGTTTCAGGGAGATGGCATCGTTCAACCCTCTTCCCCTGTGGGCTCCTAATCTAAGAATCCATTTAAGCTCTGCTCTTTCAGTGTCATTAACAATATTGCCCATCCATAAGTTTTCATGCTGGATATGCAATATTTGGAATTAAAATGTGTAATGGATTCCCTCACTTCTAACATGTTTTGCTATGGCATTATATTCTTCTTCCCTGTGAATGCAACTGTGCTGATTTTAAATAAAGAAAAGAAAAAAGGGAGACAGGAAAGTGGTGAAATGGGACCAAGCTGGGGAGCTGTGGCAGGCTTAGCTGGCCGGAAACAATTATGTAAAAAAAGAAAAAAAAATTTTAGATTTACATATGGCATTTTGCCAGCCCTACACTACCACACGTGAGGCGTATGACTTACAAATATCATTCCAATTCCTAAAAATTAATTTACAACAGCTTCCACATATAAAATGCACTAACCAGAGCTGGGATTCAAACCATGAACACCTTACATACTCAACCTGTGTTCTAATCACTACACTACATCAGCAGCAAGGGTGTTGCTTTCAGAATTCTATTTCACATTTAATCTGTGCTAAGCAAAGCACTGTGGCTCACAAAACTACTGCGCTTTGCTTAAACTTTTTTTGTTATTGCAAAAAAAAATATGAAGAATTATTAGACTATTACATACATTTTTCAGTAGGTTGCAGCTATGTGGGGAGGGGATCTGGCCATTCCAGGGACAGTCATGTACCGTGCAGGCTACTTCTAGGGTTTGTGATTTTTTTTCTTATTTCACTGTCCATGGACACTGACATGCTCAGTTTTACATTTCAGTGTCCACGGACACTGAAATAATGCATAATATTATATCCAGGCTCTAATATTATGCTACTTCCTTGTTTGAAAGTGCTGTATGGCACTTTCTGAGTGCAGGGGGCATGTTTAAGTGTCCATGCAGGACTTATAGACACTCCCTGCACTGATACACGGATTGTGTAGGTGTAGGGTTACAGCAGCGCACCCTCATTAATATGCAGGGCGCGCTGCTGATGTATTCCTTCACAGAACAGTCCATGCAAGAACAGACTATTCTTAAATGGACTGTTCATGAAGCCCAGGGAAAGTATAAAGCTACAAATTACAGAATAATGCTGTTTAAGTGGAAGGTGAGTTTAACAATTACCAAATAAGCAGTTACATTGCTGTTTTCTTGAGATAAGCCATTTTTAAACACTTCATAGCTCATGCTTTTTAAATACTTTATGGGTCATTTTTTTTCCAAGCCGAGGTTGGTATGATTCTAATAAAGCTTGTCTTATCTACAATGAAGACAAACATTGATCTGTAAAGGGAGAGTGTTACCACCCTGGAAATGAAGGCAGCATGGCGGATTTGATTTCAATACTGTTTTTGAGTGAGGAATCACATTTTTTTATATTAAGGCTGAGAGTAATAATATGGATCTGGCTCTCTTTGGTAACTATTTGGCCTTCCCATGTAGAATGGTAATTTCTGAATTAGATGATATGTAGATGACTCTGCATTTGCTATTAATGGTGGTTCAAGTTTTATGAGTGTTCTGGGTGGGTGAAGGGTGATGATGGACAGTGGATTCAAGGAATAAGGGCACGAATGAGTAGTGCATGTAGGATTCAGAAAAAAACGGGTGGTTAAAAATCAAGTGGGCAGCTTAAAGTTGGCTGTTAACATTATCTGTGATTCTGTCAGTGTGGGGTTTGAAAGAAAGTTGTTGGTCTGATTTGTCAAACACATGTACCTATATTGTTGAACTTGAGAAATGTTGTGGTTGCTAGGAATCACTGGAAACACTGGGAAACATAAATGTCCTTCCAAACACCCTAATATTGGGTGATTTCAATTATCCAGACATTAACTGGGAGAACTACTCAAGTACTAACTCCCTTGCCCAACATTTCCTAGAATTTATAAACTCAAATGCCCTGGTTCAACTGGTCAACACTCCCACCAGAGGTGACAACATACTGGACCTGCTCATCACCAACATGGGAGACCGGTGTTCCACACCGGAGGTCAACCTCTCGCTAGTTAGATCTGACCATAAACAAATCACTTTGGATATCCACATTTCGCCCCCAGCCCTGGATAAGAAAATCACTGTGAAAAACTTTTCAAAAGCAAACTTAACGTTACTTAAAACCAAGGTGGAAAGTTTCAAAGCCCTCATGCTGAAGGATAATGCTGTCCAAGCTGCAAAATTATTTACTAATGCATTCTATGGGCACCTACAAGAATGCATGGATCATGCCATCAGAAGCAAAACCAAGACTGACTCCTCCATGAAAAGGAAACCAGTCTGGTGGACTCCTACCATAAACAAGCTATACAATAGAAGGAGGAAACTAGTACAGAAAAGAGTAAAATCCCAAGAAGGGAAGACATTCCTGATCAGTATCAGCAAGAAACTACGATCCCTCATAAAATCATCCAAGGAGAGCTTTGAAAGAAAAATTGCCAAGGACTCCAAAGATAACCACAAGGCATTCTTTAGCTATGTCAAGAATTTAAATGGCAATGCTCAGATCTGCTCGGAGTTAGTGCAGAATGGCACAAAATACACTGAACTAATTGATATCTCCAACATCCTGGCAGACAGGTTCAGAGCAAACTTCACCCCCCTCACACCCCCAAGAGGGCCCATAACCATACCAGAAGAATGTAGAGTCCCTGAAATCACAGACACTCAGGTTAAAACAGCCCTCTCCAAAGCCAAAAACACAGCATCAATGGGACCGGATGGTGTCCCAGGCTGTGTCCTACATGAGCTCAAAGACAAACTAACCCCTCACCTAAACACACTGTTCAAACTCAGCCTCTCCACAGGCTACGTACCCATAGAGTGGCACACAGCAGTGGTTATTCTGCTCCACAAAGGTGGAGCCACAACAGACCTATTGCCCTATAAGCCTGACTAGTTTGGTCTGCAAGGCTATGGAGCGCATCATCATGGAACTCATTAACAGAGACATTGGGAACCTCCAAACACTGGACCCTACCCAGTTTGGCTTTGTTAAGGGCAGATCATGCCTCCTAAACCTGGTGGACATCTTTGAAACAGTTACCAAGGCTATAGATGAGGGAAAGGTGGTACACACAGCCTACCTAGACCTCGCAAAGGCCTTTATCACCATTCCCCATTCTGGTATTATAGACAAGCTCACCAGCCTGAACATAAACCCCTATGTCACAAGATGGGTTGCCAACTGGCTTATGGACAGAACCCACATGATGAGAGTTGCAGGAGCTAGGTCCGACTCTAAATCAGTTACAAGTGGAGTTCCCCAGGGCTCAGTCCTAGGACCCCACCTGTTCGGCATATACTTTCCAGAGGTACAGGCAAGCACAGAAGGACTATGGCTAACCAAGTTTGCAGATGACTGCAAACTAGGGGCTATAATTGACTCTCCGGCTGACACAGACATCCTCCAAAAGGGTCTCACTGAGACAAATACCTGGTGTCAAAATCATGGCCTCAAGCTAAATGCCAAAAAGTGCATAGTCATCCCCTTTGGAAAAAACAAAGTACCCACAAACTACCACATAGGTGGTAGTCCCCTAAATACGGAAGATGTAATAGGGATCTGAGGACCCAAGTAGATAGTAATTTCACCTTTGATAATCACATTGCCAAAGTGGTTAGAAAATCGTGGCCCACCTAATCACAAAAGGGTTCACATCCAGATCAAAAGAGGTCACTGTGCCCATCTACTCATCACTCATCAAACCCATCATATAGTACAACTCCCCATTTGGGATGTACCTTACAAGACACCTGCAACAGCTGGAAAGACCACAGAAGTACCTCACCAAGAGAATCACTGGCCTCAAACAGATGCCCTATGCAGCTCGACTGATGAAATTACAGTTGTACTCGGCTGCATACCGCCTACTCAGAGGTGATCTCTGCCTGACATATAAGGCCATGTCAAACCCAGAATTGATGGACATGCTCCACCTAAAGAAAACCTTATCCCTGCGAGCCACACGCTCTAAGGATCTAAACCTCACCACAACAATAAATAGGATGTGCTGGAGGGATACATTCCTGTCCCAGAGACTTCCCATGCTTTGGAACAAGATCCCAATCTACATTAGGCAGAGCTCCTCATTAACACTCTTCAAAAGAGATCTTGACAAGTGGATGGGAAACAGAAAGTTTACCTCGGGGATCACTTCAGTGGCTCTGCTGGACAGAGGCACAGGGAACTAATCTAAGGGTGCGGCAAAAGCCAACACATTCTGGCTAGGCTTATAAATGCCTTCAGGCAGATAGCCTAGTACCTACCTATGAACCTATGACAGGGAGTCTATTCTTGTACAGCCTTTGTTATATTCTGAAAACAACAGAGGCAATTTTGATACATGCAATAGAGCAGCCACCCCCCCCTCCCCCAAACACCGAGGCTTGGATTTTAAACATTGCCAACACTCACACAGGTCTAGTATATGATACAATGTACATGGCATGACCCTGCACAATTTACAGATTTAGTTAGGCACAATGAAGCAGTGATATGTGCAACTCTTTTCTTGGAGGAGGCCAGTAACAAAGTTGGAATGTAAATGGTGTTTCCACAGTACTGTCCACAATTCACAAACGTATGTTGCAGATTACACTGTGAAGCAGAGACAGGAATTTATGGTTGGGCAATTCTGGAATGGAATGTTAAAATTAACAACTACCTAGCACCTGATGACCAAGTAATGGTGATGTTTAGCTCAATAAAACATGCCTAAGCAACTACATTGCCAGTATTTGTGCTAAAAGTGCACACACAGTTTTCTAAAAGGGATGCACTGCCATCACACTGCCGGCAAACACCCCACCTCAGCCTCCCACTACCTATCAACCTCATACAGCAATAAATCTGGACAAAGCTATAAACAAAAATGGGACAGATGCTCACAAAAAGGGACAACTTTTTAAATATTGCTCTTACAAACTTAGAAGGTTGATAGAATAGTAGGTTTTGCATTAGCATGAATTTTCTGAAGGCTATGAAGTCTGAAACTCAAATGTCTGTCACTTTTTTCTAACTTCAGTCTTTGATGATTTGCCACTAATTTGCCAGAAAACCACAATTTTATGAAAAATGGACCAAAAATATGAGGCAAAAATCTGAACATTCTGTTAAAATCTGTATACTTGATGGGTGCCCCCTCCCAAAAAAGTGTCATAGTTGAATCCCTGCCAATGACAGCAGCAGCAAATCAAATGGGACCTCCCCGTTAGCATATATGCTAGTATGATATTTTCTGCAGTCATGAACAATGAGCTAGAAATTTTTACAAATTGCAGTTGCCCATGACTGTGGACTATTGACTATGGCAAATCTCAGCAGTGGACAATATCTATGGTTTGATATTGTGCACTTCTTCTCCCCTATTCTGTCTGCAGGATGTCCCACTCCTGTCTCAACCTGCTGTGGTGCACAAGCTGTTCCTCTGTTGTGTCAGGTATATGCACATCCTGCAAACATACAATCAGTGGCCACAATTAAACTGCTGTTAATAATCCACATGTGGGTAAAATGTATCATACAGGTATTATGTCAGCATTTCATATCTGACAATCAAGCTGGTGACATAACAATGAAGTAAACTTAGTGTGCCCAGGTATTTATGAATCCCGTGACTTGCTGTTTCTAGCTGTGTTTTTATTTACTGCGTCTCATAGATTTGACGGGTAACCCTAGGGCATAGATTTGATGGGTAACCCTAGGGCATAGATTTGATGGGTAACCCTAGGACATATAGGGTATTTCTTACTGCTTTCTCACTCATTTCTGAAGTGCCTTGAGCATGTCATCTCAAAGTGGTACCAGTTTAATTTTTACAGTGAATTTCTTGCACATGGTAACTTTGCTTATTTCCCCAGCTTTGACTTTTTCAAGAACTTAGTACAACTTTTTTCATCTAGCTTTTACCTTTGTGATTGTATTATCTCACTCAAATAGAGAAGATTAGTCTGAAAACTGATGTCCATCAGTCTACATATGATCTTTTTGTAATAGCTGAGAACTAATAATATACATGCCAAATACTACCACAACAACTGCAATGTGTTGTTGGTGTGTTAAGCATGATGTCATCTTAAGGTAACTATGAAAATGTAACCTCCTCTCTCCTGCTATCAAGATGTAAAGTACTTATGCATTCATTCATTCATTTGCACCTTCTTTCTTTCATTATTTTGTTACTCACTTTATCCAATTAAAAGCTGTAGAGACAAGAGCCTGTTGCAGCAATCAGTGGGCACACAGCAGAGAAACGAGTCCTACATAGGGTGCCAGTCTATCATAGACGTGCATGCAGAGCACAGATACACTTACATACACATGCACATATATACACACATAAGTTACTAAGCCTCAGTCCTGATGTGTCTGCATGTAATAAAGCTGCTTGAACTGAACCCACAACTGTCTGTCTGTTTTATCCTGATTAGACGAGCAACATGGTGTCAGAACCGGGATAGAGAGTACATCTTCTTCAAGCCATGAGGTGCAGAGTTGACGGTGAAGGTATATTGAGCGGGTTAGGTGATACAGTGCTCAAATGATTAAAAAGGGCCAGAAATGAACTTCAGGTAACCAAAACCTGCACAAATGATTTATCTTGCAAAAAAAATTATATGGAACATTCATAAAGCACAACATGCATTATTAATCAAATGAGTACCACAAAACGTATTATTAATCAAGCGAAAGACACAAAATGTATTATTAATTAAATGAAGTGTTTGAAACCACAATATTTGATAAAACTATCAACTTATATGGGGTTCAGAATTACCTCTGGTTTGCATAAAGAGCATGTTTAAAGTTAAATGAGCACAAGAAAAATTTAATGAGCGTGATGAGAGGTTAAATGGGCATACTGAGTACAATAAAAGGGCAAAATAAGCTTAGAAAAGCAAGACAACTGCATGGTGTTTAGTAAACAAAGCCATTGAAAGTATAATTAGAGTTGTTTAAAGTATCGCAGAGTGTGCAAAGTGTTTGCAGAGTGTGTACTTTATTACAGTGCAATTATTTCAAAGAGTTTGCTGAGTGTAAAGTACAGTTATTTTGCAAAGTGCAGTCAAAGTACAGTCATTTCAAAAAAGTTTCTTGTGCTGTGTACATTTGCAGAGTGCCACCATTTCAAAGTGTTTCTTACACCATACAGTGTTATTTCTCAAAGTACAGTCAGTTTGAAAAGTGTTTGTGCTGTATACAGTTCATTTGTAAAGTGCATTCATTTTGAAGTGCTTTTTACTCTGAGCTTTTTGTGCTGTGTACAGTTTGTTCATAAAGTAAAGTCATTTCAAAGTATTTCTTACACTGATAAAGGGTGGTTTCACAAAGTACAGTGATTTTAAAGTATTCTTGTGCTACGGAGATGTATTTGGCAAAGTGCAGTTGTTTCAGAGAGTCTGTTGTGCTATTGGGCATAATTATAAGTCTGGTATATATATATATATATATATATATATATATATATATATATATATATATATATATATGTGTGTGTGTGTGTGTGTGTGTGTATGTTCGTACATAATTTCACTATTGTGTGTTGACATGGCAGAGGCATTTTGTAGACCCGGTCCAGTTGTGTTTGATCACAATATTGCAGAGAATTGAAGAGTATTTGAGCAGGAATACAATATTTTCATACAAGCAGCTTTTTCTGACAAAGATACACATATGAGGACATTTAGTTTGCTTAACTTAGTAGAGTCAGAAGCCATTGGAAGAGAGCATTCATTTGTGGATTCACCAGCAGTATATACAGAAAAGGGGGGACCACCATACTGTTGCACCGGCTAAATCAAGAGAGGACCTGGAGTGCTTGAAATGTAAATTTAGAGAAATGTGCAACCCCCAGATAAGTGTTAAACTAGAGAGGCACCTATTTTATACAAGAGACCAAAATCCAGGAGAAACATTTGCAGCTTATATCACTGACTTGAAAAATAAAGCTAGAATGTGCAGATTTGGTGAGCTGAAAGATGAGTTAGTAAAGGACAGGCTTGTGTGTGGAGTTAATAATGCTGCAGTGAGAAAGATTTTGCTTCATGACAGTGATTTAATGTTGAGCAAAGCTATAGAGATTTTTCAAATCCATGAGCTCACAGAAAGGCACATAGCTATGCTCTCAAGTGATAAGTGCATGGTTTCAGCAAACTCTACAGCAAGTGTAGACAGCATGCAGCACTTGGCTAGCAGAAGCAGGCTTAATGACATAGCAACTGCAGCCCATGCAGGTTTTCCAGGGAGGACCCATAACTTTCTAGCAAGTTCCAAGGCTACCTCAGCAAAACGGACATGCTCAGTGCAGTATAAGAGTGAATCAGCAAAATCCATGTCAAGTCTTATTGTTAACTGTCGTAACTAGGGTTGCCAGCTTTCTTTGTGGCTAAAACTGGACTAAGGTCAAGCCCCTTGCATCACCCATAACTTAGGGTTACCACCTGTCCCACTTTGCAAGGGACAGTCCCTCTTTGGGCAGTTGTGTCCTGAAAAAAATTTGAAAAAATGGAAAATGTCCTGAGATTTTAGGACAAAATTATTTTCTATATTTTGTGTAATAGTTGCATAAAACAGTTATTCTGCATCTGAAACACCTAAATGTTATAAGAAACAGAATAAGGAACTAAAATGCTACAAGAATAGACTTTTATTCAGGCAAAAAACTGAAGTTCTGTCCATTGTACTGGCTGTGGGTATGTTTTAGACTGCAAAATCTGACGTTTGTACGTAAAATGTCCCACTTTGGGCATTTGAAAAGGTGACAACCCTACCCTACTCCACCCATTTCCACCTCCTCTCCCATCCATGATCCGCCCATCTGTGACATCACTGTGACATGATGGGAATGCCCTCTTTTTCTGTTCCGAATGCCTGCTTTTAGCCGATTTACTATACTTTTCTGTAAAAAAGCATAGTAAATCAGCCAGTTTAACAAACACTGATAGTATGTTTCCTTTTGTGAAACAGAATACTGGAGTTTGTACTGTTGTACAGTGTTTTCCTGACTACCAGAGAATTGATTTGATTTGTGGATACTAGCCCAGAAAAAAAACAGATGGGTGGCAACAGGGATGATTTCCAATTTCCCACCTATTGGTCAAAGTTATGCTTAAGCTAGGGATGGACTCTGCTTCACATGGGTGGGAAGCTTGTTCCAGCGCATGGGGACCCTCTGAGACACATTTTTGTCTCATCAACATGGCCTATTTATGTCACAGGGACAATTTAAATCCTTGTATCCAGTGGCTCTGATACTGTTCATCCTGTGGATGTCCAAAAGGTCCATCAGTTTAGGTGGGGAGTTAGTTTGTTCTGTAGTTCATGCAAGACGCAGCCTGGGACTAGCCCTCATAATGTGTGAGTGTGACAAATGGGAAAAATGTAGAACACTTACTAATGGCTTACTAACAAATTCAACTAAGAAGTCATATGATATGATGGCTAAAATATTCTGATTTTACTTATAAAACAGATACTTTAATGAATTAATATGATTTACTTCTATTTACCCATGGCTAGCGGGCTAGTAGCAATTAAAAAATTCCTAACATTGAATGTGTGACAGACCCTTTCAATGTGGAACTTTGACGAACATGCACTTTTTAAGACCCCAAATTAGGTATACACACACACATACACACTTGAGAACAATACCATAAAGGTCCACCACCACCTCCATCAATAAATACCAGCCAGCCCAGGCTAGCTTCCAGCCTGCCCGGCCCTGCCGTGCCACTCCTAAACAGTCATGATGAATGAATTACAAAAAAGAGAGAGTAATACAACACTGTAGAAGAAGTAGAAGTAGTAATAGTATTACTTTTATATTTGTTTATCGTAAGGTGACAGAAGTGCATATTAAACTTGTCTCAGTCAGTAACAAATAGAATAATAATACCAAGGTGTCAGGATGAATAAAGGCTGTAACTGTAAAAAGTCGTTCACTTCATTACAGTTACAGCCTTTGTTCATCCCGACACCTTGGTATTATTATTCTATTTGTTACTGGATTGTGTTTGGTGTGCGGGGCGTTTACTCCTTGGGTAACAATAACCTCATGGATTGTCTCAATCAGTGTTAAATAACGTTTTTAATTGCTTGCTACCCATATTACTCATTCTCATTTACGATGTTGTAGTATTTCTTACATAATTGCAGTGCAAGTCCTCGCCTGGCTGACCTAGGTTATCTGTATCTAATTATTTCAGCACCGTAGATGTAGTTTAGCATGATGACACACTGACACACACACCCTCACCTCTCTTGCTCTCTTCACGGAGGAGGGAACTGGCTTCTTGCTTAGGCTTAGCTTGACTTAAAATTCGCATGCAATTTGATTTCCACACTGTGGTGCTGCTGTCACTGTCAGCTGTTGTAATAACTAAGCACGTACGCACGCGTGTTGATGATTCCAGCCATCCCAATAACTGGCCATTCCCCTCCATTATAACCTTAGTTACCACCACCATAGTGAAGGCGTTGTTTGTTTTGTTTTACTTTTACTTGATTCTGAGACTGTCATGATCATCTGTGTGGCATGATGTAAAGTACTTGGGTAAATCATAAATGCTCAGCTAAAAATTGAAATGTCTTGTTGTGCCATCCCATCTTCCACCACCGCTTCATCATCAACTATTGTAAAGTGACTGACATCACACAGTGATCACGTTGGAGAGGAGACAGTGTAAATGTGTAATCGCTTGAATACTTAGGAGGAGAAGGGTTCAGCAAAACATCTTTTTTTCTGTTAGCTTCCCATATATTTTACTTTTGAAGTGAGGAGGAACTCTGTTCATAGGTTAGTACAAAGCTAAGTGCTCTTGCAAGCCAGTCTAAGCCTAGCCAATTATCCCTTATGAGACTCAAACCCTGCACCTTATGTTTGTAAGGTAAACACCTTAACCATTAGGCCACCCTCCCATGGAATAGATTGCAGTCACTCACTGACACTGAATAGCAGGTGTTATATAATAGCAGAAATACCCACAGTCACAGAAGGGGTAAATTAAACGTAAAGCTCCATGCCACCAGCAGTCAGATTAATTTAGCCAGAGACTGTCAGACTGAGTGTGTAAGAAGAAGTCTTGTGAGACTGTCAGACTGAGTGTGTAAGAAGAAGTCTTGTGAGTTGTTTTTGTGATGAGAGGGTAAAGTGAATGCATGATTGCAACAGTTAAACTTAAGTCAGCAACTGATGTGACGAGAGCCACGAAGGCAAGAAATTCTAGTTTAATTCATATTACCACCAGTACCAGAACATACTGGTAATATGAATTAAACTAGAATGTCTTGCCTTAGTGGCTCTCATCAGTTGCTGACTTAAGTAAAGTAACTTGTTGTTTGCAATCGTGGGTGGCATTGTGTGCAGTGCAGCTGGCAGCTGCCTGTAAGTAAAAGTGAAAGGCACTCACATTGCAAACACAGACTTCACTGAGTCCAGTTTTGATTATATTTTTTAAATGGACTGTTTGTCAGAAAACCGGACAGTCTGGTCAAAAATCAGACAGCTGGCAACCCTAGTCATAACTGTGGTGCCAATCATGAATCGAAAAGAGAGGACTGCTTAACATTTGGTCAGCAATGCTACAAGTGAAAAAAAATGGAACCACTTTCAAATGTTTTGTAAATCAAGCAAGCCTTATTCAGTTATTAAGAAAGGTCACGCAAAAAAGCAAGTTGATCATGTAGAAAGCTACAACCCTACTTTCTATGTAGATCGTGTTATCAGTGGTCCTTGAAAAGGTTACTGCCGTAGATTTTCTGCCAAAGAACAAAATGTTTTGTACTGTCCAGATCAATGGTAATCCCACAGAACTCACAGTAGAAACTGGTTCAAAGTGTAATGTTATATCAGCAGAAACATTTGCTAGAGTAGGAGCTGGTGAACAACTTAATCTGGCTAGTTGTGCAAAACTTGTTGCTTATGGAGGTGATGAGATTCAAACTTAAGGCTCAATAGTACTTTCATGCTATTTGGCTGGGAACAGTTACAGCTTGAAATTGTATGTAGTCAGAAGACATGTGCAGTCATTATTAGGTCTCAGAGATAGTTTAAGGATGAAACTGCTTTCTTTTACCAGAGAAGTCCATCACGTAAGCACATGTCATTATTAGGTCTCAGAGATAGTTTAAGGATGAAACTGCTTTCTTTTACCAGAGAAGTCCATCACATAAGCACATGCCCCAGTTCCAGCTTCACTGAGGCTATTTTCTCAGAGTATGCTGATGTTTTCAACGACAAGCTAGGGAAACTTTCAGTTGTGTACTCCATGAAAGTAGACCCAGAGGTCAGCCCAGTAGTCAGACCAGTGAATAGAGTTCTAGTAGCTATACAAAGTTAAGGTCCAGTTAGACAAGATGGTGCAGCATGGTGTGATTTGTTCAGTCACAGAACCACCTGAGTGGGCGTCTTCCATGGCAGTTGCTCATAAGAAAAGCTCAAATGAAATCAGAATATGCACTGACCCAAGAGACTTGAGCAAGGCATTAAAGAGACCTCATAAGCCTATTCATGCAGTCAAGGAGGTTGCTGCCCTCATGCCAAGCGCCACTATTTTTTCTGTCTTGGATGCAAAGCATTTTGGCAAGAAATGCTTGATCAAAAATCTTCATTACTGACTACATTCAGCACACCATTTGGTAGATACACATTTCTCAGAATGCCTTTTGGAATAAATTCTGCTAGTGAAGTCTTTCAATGTGCAATAGAGCAAATTTTTTGGGTTATCCGTGTGCTTTAATAGTGGATGATTTACTGGTTGGAGGTAATGGAGAAGCAGAGCATGACAGAAACTTCAGGAAAGTTCTGAACATGGCACGTGAAGTGAACTTGAAGCTCAGTCTTCTGAAATGTAAATTCAGGCTACCAGAAGTTACTTATATAGGTCATTTATTTACCAGTGCGGGTTTATGACCAGACTCTTCCCAACAAGCAGCCATTTTTGAGATGCCAGCTCCAGACAATGTCCAAGCCCTACAGAGTTTTCTTGGTATGGTTAACTATTTAGTCAAATTTATCCCTGACTTTAGTGAGTCATGGGCACCTTTGAGAGAGCTGAAGTGCAAAAACATTGCTTGGTCATGGTTGGAACAGCATCAGAGAGCATTTGATAACCTCAATCAGCAAATTGCCAACCTACCTATATTGAGATACTATGATGTCCGCAAACCAGCAGTTCTTTCCTGTGATGCTTCAAAGTTCGGTCTCGGTGCAGTTACTCAAAGAAGGCAGACCAGTTGCCTATGCATCTAGAACTCTTACCCAAACTGAAATGCATTATGCTGAAATTGAGAAGGAACTTTTGGCAATTGTGTTCACATGTTCTAAGTTCCATGATTATATTTATGGATGAGCTATCCAAATTGAAACTGGTCATCAACATCTAGTCACTATTTTACAGAAGCCTATGCATACAGCTCCAGCTAGACTACAAAGAATGATGCTCAGATTACAAAAATACAACTTCAAAATGGTCTATACAAAAGGCAAACTTTTTTATCTGGCTGATAGCTTATCCAGATCACCCAGAAATGCCACAGGACAGCTTGATGCAGAGAATTTTGACTTTGATGTCATGGAAGTACGTAATTTTTCTACCATGAGACTTGATGAGCTGAGAGATCATACAAAGACTGATCCAATTTTGCAGAAGCTCAACCACTTCATCAATGCTGGATGGCCATCAAAGTAATTTTGTGTACCGCCAGAAGTACAACCTTACTTTCCATATAGAGATGAGATGCTGATGGAAGATGGTATCATTTTCAAAGGTCCTAAAGTTATTGTTCCTACTTCCTTACAATATGAATACATTCATATTTTGCATTTTAGTCACCCAGGTTCTGAAGCTAACAAAAGAAGGGCAAAAGGACTAGTATTCTGGCCTTCTCTGTCAAAAGACATTGATAAAGTGCGTTCATCTTGTTCAGTATGCAATAGTACTAAACTGTATTTGCAAAAAGAACCACTTCTGTTAAGCCAGCTTCCTGAACTACCTTGGCCAACAGTAGACACTGAAGTATTTGAGTGGAACAATCAGCATTACTTAGTGTTAATAAACTCTTATTCAAACTGGTTTGAGATCGATTTGCTACCTAACTTAATGTCCAGTGCTGTTATTACTAAGCTGAAATGTCATTTCTCAGTCTATGGTAGTCCAGTTATTTCTGACAACGATATCCAGTTTACCAGTCAATTACTTTAGAAATTTGCAAAAGAGTCGGACTTTATCCATATTACTAATAGTCTGGAATACCCACAGTCAAACGTCCTACCTGAATGTGCAGTAAAGAGTGCAAAGCAATTACTAGAGAGGTCAAAGTGTGACAGTACCAATGTCTTCTTGAATTTGATTAATCTCAGAAATATACCTCGTGACAACCTACTTGGCTCGCCTGCTCAGAGACTTCTATCTAGGGAAACCAGAGCAACCTTGCCTATCAGTTCTGGTTTGTTAGTGCCTAATGCTAAAAACATCAGAGCAATCAAAGCCCAAGTCTTTAAGAAACGTTCCTTTCAAAAGACCAGCTATGACAAAATAAGTAGATTTCTTCGGCCATTGAAAGAAGGAGAGACAGTGAGGATGTAAACAGTGAAAGACTTTGATTGAATTGGTCAAGTGAGAGGTATATGTGCCAAGCTGAAAATCCTAGTAAGTGGAATCTGAGGGTATCGAATACAGGAGAAACCGCAGGCATCTTTTTCCGGTGTCTGAATTGATATTTCAGCATCTTACCTGTGATACAGACTCTAGATCTCAGAGCAAAACAGACAATGTTCGAACTGAAGAACATGTCGCAGTACCTATTCCCATTCCTGATGATGTCCCAGATGTCCCCAAAGCTGAACATTTCTTGAAGACAGTCCCTGTTGCTAGATCTAGTTCTGATTTTTATGTTACATGTTCAGGTCATATTTCTAGACCTAGTGTAAAATACACAGCAACCTGAACATGATTGTTTTATATGTGTCTGATTTTGCATGATTGCATGTCAAAAAATTAGTTCTGTATAACTGGATGGCAAAGGATAATTTCTGAGTAACTGCATGTCAAAGAATACTGTCATTAGTGTATGACCTATTTCTCAAAGAGGGAGGCTGTAGAACAGAGCATGTGTTGTAACTTTAAGAAGCATTTCCAAGTGTAGGCATGTGCATACGAATAGTGAGCATGTGCAGGCAGCAGTGCCATTTTGAGAGAACAGCCAGAGTGTTAACATGTATGAGTGCAGTAGTCAGTCTGTTTATAAGTTTGTTTAAGTTTAAGTTACAAAGCCTCAATCCTGATGTATTTGTGTGCAATAAAGCTGCTTAAACCGGACCAACTGTTCGGCTGTTTTATCCTGACCGGAAGAGCAACATGGGAGTTAGGAAAGGGAGAAAAGTTACAGACTGTTAAAGTCCATATTTGGGAAATTGATGCAATTCCATTCAGAGGAATATCTGCGTAGTATGTTACATCCATGTTGTAGGGGTCTAAGCAGCATGGAGGGATTCTGGGTATAAGTGTCTGATCCAATTCCACATGAAAGATTAATATGCAAGTTAGCCATTTTTATAGTGAGTCCCATAATGATGTCATGGGTCAAAATTCAACTAGATGATAAGGCACAAAAGGCATTAATAAATGCAGACTATAGTGTTAGGAAGTCCTTCTTTATAGAACAGCTTATTAGCAAGGATATGGTATTCAGATCTAGGAAGGCAATCATTCCACTGTACACTGTACTCATTCAGCTGATCATTGAATCTAGTGCCCCATTCCACATCTACCTATCCACACACCTGAATCAGTTCAAGAGACCACATTTTCATAGCAAGAAAGTTATGGAACTAAATCACAAAAGGTACTCTGCCCACATCAATGCCCTGTCCCTCTTCTCTGTAACATACAGGCTGCCAAGAGGAGATCTCTGCCTTGTATACACAGTCTCTATCAAGCACATCCCTTCAGATCATCTACACATCTGTAAGTACAATAGTGGCAGAAACACTCATTCTAGAGACTTCAGTCTTTACTGCAACTTAAATAGCATATGCTGGAGAGAGAGACAGAAACAGAGATGTCTCAGAGAGAATACCACTTATCTGGAACTGCCTTCTCTCCATGTAAAGTTAAACATGCTTGTTACTTTATCCATGTGCAACCTGGATGCATGAATGTAAACCATAAACTCAACCCTGGTTTGGCACTCGTATCCCTTATAGATAGGGGGAACATGTAAGTACCTGCTCCGGGGTTATGGAGCATGTAAGTACCTGCTCTGGGGTTATGGAACATGTAAGTACCTGCACCAGGGTTATGGAATATGTAAGTACCTGCACAGGGGTTAGGGAATATGTAAGTACCTGCTCTGGGGTTATGGAACATGTAAGTACCTACTCCGGGGTTATGGAACATGTAAGTACCTGCTCCGGGGTTATGGAACATGTAAGTACCTGCTCCGGGGTTATGGAACATGTAAGTACCTGCTCTGGGGTTATGGAACATGTAAGTACCTGCTCCGGGGTTATGGAACATGTAAGTACCTGCTCCGGGGTTATGGAACATGTAAGTACCTGCTCCGGGGTTATGGAACATGTAAGTACCTGCTCTGGGGTTATGGAACATGTAAGTACCTGCTCTGGGGTTATGGAACATGTAAGTACCTGCTCCGGGGTTATGGAACATGTAAGTACCTGCTCAGGGGTTATGGAACATGTAAGTACCTGCTCCGAGCTTATGGCTATTTATACTTATATGCAAAGGGATTTCACACAGTACTGAAAGATTATCTCACTCAAGGTTATACAAGAGTTCTACAAAATACAGGGTCTTGGTACTAAACTATTAAGGCTAGGAAATCCATGGGAATGCAGAGCTAGGCTACTAAAGATCCTACTAGATCAATAACCTATGACCCTATGAATTAGTGAAGGTGGTAGAGTTACAACTGGTACCACCAGGATCATCTCTGGAAGCTTGTGTCATGCATTAAGATTGTAGCTTATGAGATAATTTTTGGATTTACTCACAAACACATAAATTTTATTTTATCATAAAGTAGCCTGAATTTGACTAACATAATAATGCTTTGTCCTGTGACTGCTGCATTAGTAACTATGGATTCTTAAAGCAATGTTATATATGCTTTATCTTATCAAGTTATATAATATAACACATGAATATAGTATAAGAAACACCAGGGCAGTATTATGGTGCAGGACGTGGCGTTATTACCTCACAGAACTCAATTATTTGGTTCACTTCACAAATGGGGAGTGTTCTGTGTGACTCTGCATGTCCACCCTGTGTCTGTGTGGGATTTTTGTTGAGGTCTCAGGTTTCTTAATGACAGGTTGTAAATTGTTAATGTGTTGTGCTCTATTCAACAGTTACCAAGCTGCTATTTTTTCTCCAAGGTACCAAATTTCCTTGCTACAGCTCTGTGGATAAACATTGGTCAGTGCACCTCAATAAATATTTTGAGGATTACTGCATACCTTTCCCTGACAGCATATTTTCTAAAGAACCGATAATACCTCTGTATGTACAAATTAATGGACTTCAGTCTTTAAAATGGAGAGGTGCTATTTTTCCCCAAAATACAGGCATGTGATTCAGTACCCAACAATGGTTTACTTAGTGAATTTGAGTGTAACCAGCTTAAATCACAATGTAGAGCAATAGTCCCACTGTTACCTTTAGAACATTGCCAGCAAAAACTGAGGATACCCTTTCCCACTCCAAAAATTATCTATTCCGATGTGCCCCTTAGTTTTAACAGCTGTATTATTCGTTGTATTTATTAATGCTCTCTGTGTCTGTTTAGCTGTCATACAGTTATTACATCACAGTGATGACATCACTACCTGGGGCTCTAAGCAATCAAATAATCAACCCTGGTCTGACAATGACTTCATCAAGGTCTCACTCTAGTTTGAAAATAAAGGCTTTCACTAAATTTCAGGAAAAAATAAGGCATTTTTTTATTTTGCCACTATGAAAATACTACTAAACCAAAACAGAGAACTGATAGTAATTGGTTTATTAATTATTCAAGAGAATTTATAAAACTACACAGGCTAGATGCATCTCTTACTCATCTGCAAAAAGTTAACCAAGACAGTAAAACCATCACTGGGATTCATTAGCAAACATGTAGGCACCTCGCTGTGCCTACATGATGTAAGCATGTTAACATGACAAGCAGCAGCATCAGCCAAACATGCATGCTGCTCATCACGCCTACATGTTTGCAAGCATGTTTTTGTGGAGAACAATAGTGTTCATGATCACGGAAAGGTGCGTGCAAACACGAGCGCACAATGTAAACAAAATGGTTTGCATATAAGCAACACCCAAACTGGAGCATGCACTGTAGTCCAGACCTATTAAAGGCAAGTAGGGGGAAAAATACAGAAGGAGTGGAAGTGAAATGGGGGAATTGGTGCATTAAATTGTGTTTTAATGAATGATTAATTAGTTAATATTTAAGGGGAGACATTTAAAGTATACTCATATCCCACAGGCAAATGTGAAAAAAGTGGATAAGAATCATGTCTGACATAAATCCTGAAATATTCATGTAATGATAATTAATGTCAATGACAATCCTGCAGTTATCCACATAGATAAAAATGGACATGCCAGCAAAGGATGCAATATGGACATAAAGCTCCAGTGTAACAAAGGGGAGTGAAAATGTGATATACGTGTTAATTAAATGCTGAGTTGAGATAACAGCTATCAAGAGCATAAGATACCTTATGAGATGAATGCATAGAAAGCAGTTATTGCATATGAGATGTATATACAGGGAATTTATGTAGCAACTTGACACCACTGCTGTATTCTCCACCTCAGCATGTATGCACAATAACAAAAGGACCTCACTCACAGTTGTATTATCAGGTACATCAGGAACAGATATGTGTTTGAAATAAATGACAGTGGCACCAATAGGAAAGGGGTTAATCACCTATCAGCATGTAGTAGGCAAGCAAGTGTTGTATAGTTATGTAAATACTAAATGGTAATCTAATAACACACAGCATACATAAGTGACTAATGACAAGACAGAGCGGATGATGTCATGAGTCCAGTTTTCCCATTGTAGCTTAGCATTGTAATACTGGGCATGCTCACATAGAATTACAGAGAACAGCAACATAACAGCAATTTCACAGCAGCACAATAGAAAGTGTTGTAACAAAGGAGCAATGCCTGATGGTCTAGCAGCATGCTGTGCAGTAAGAAATGTTTATGGAATCACTCATTTGCCATTGAGCTGCATGTTGTGATGCAAACAATTGCAGTATTAAAATCAGGTCCAGATGAAGGCATACAATATAGAGCATAAAAATGTTGTGAATAAGCAATGAATGACATAAGAAACATTTGCATCATGTCATTCCTGAAGAGATGACAGGATTGATATAGGTTCATAGGTTCACAGGTAGGTACTAGGCTATTGGCCCTAAGGCCTATATAAGCCTAGCCAAATGGTACCCTGGCTTTTGCCACCCAAGAAAATTATTTTCCTGTGCCCCTGTCAAGCAGAGCCACAGAAGTGATCCCCGGGGTGAATTTCCTATCTCCCATCCAATCATCAAGATTTTTCTTGAAGAGTGCTAATGAGGACCTCTGTTTGACATAGAGAGGTAGTTTGTTCCAGAGTAAGGGAAGTCTCTGGGACAGGAATCTATCCATCCAGCATGTTCTGTTTATTGTGGTGACAATGTTTAGGTCCCTAGAGTGTGTAGCTCGAAGGGACTGGGATTTCTTTAAGTGGAGCATGTCCAACAGCTCTGGGTTTGACATAACTTTGTATGTTAGGCATAGATTGCCTCTGAGTAGGCAATATGCGACAGAGTAAAGCTGGAGTTTTTTTAGATGGTCTGCATAGGGCATGGGTTTGAGGCTGGTAATCCTCTTTGTGAGGTATTTCTGCAGCTTTTCCAGTTGTTGTAGATGTCCTGTGAGGTACATACCAAAACGAGCGTTGTACTCTAAAATGGGTCTAATGAGTGATGAGTAGAGGGGAACAATGACCTCTTTTTTCCTGGATGAGAAACCTTTTGTGATGAGGTGTGCCATGTAGAAGGATTTCCTGACTACTGTGGTGATGTGATTATGAAAGGAGGGACTACTGTCCACCTGTGTCCCAAGGTCTCTTATCACACTTTCGGTGTTAAGTAGACTACCGCCTATGTGGTAGTTCATGGGTACAAAGTTTTTACCAAAAGGAGTGACAATACACTTTTTGGCATTGAGCTTGAGGCCATGGCTTTGACACCAGGCATCTGTCTCAGTGAGGCCTTTTTGTAGGATGTCCACATCGTTAGGAGTTTTGATTATGGCTACTAGTTTGCAGTCATTTGTGAACTTTGTTAGCCAAAGACCTTCTGTGTTAGCCTATACTTCAGAGAAGTAGATACCAAACAGGAGAGGACCTAGGACTGAACCCTGTGGTACTTCACTTGTCACTGGTCTGAAGTTGGATTTAGAGTCTGCTACTTTCACAGTGTGGGTTCTGTCAGTGAGCCAGCTGGCAACCCATCTTGTGACATAGGGATTTATACCTAGTTTAGTGAGTTTATCTGTAATTCCACTAAATATTTTTTTTTATTATTTCAAATAAGATGTCTTAAACATTACATGAAATAAAGATAAATAACATATTTACAATTAGTTTATCTGTAATTCCAGAGTGGGGGATGGTGTTGAAAGCCTTGGCGAGATCTAGATAAGCTGTGTGGACCACCTTACCCTCATCTACGGCTTTGGTAACCTCTTCAAAGAAGTCTTTCAGGTTTAGGAGACATGATCTGCCTTTTACAAACCTGAACTGGGTAGGGTCCAGAGTTTGGAGATTACCGCTGTCATTGTTTATAAGTTCCATGATGATACGTTCCATAGCCTTACAGTCCCGGGGTCCATGGCGTCCCCCCCTTTATGGAGTGAGATAACTGTTGCTGTGCGCCATTCAGTGGGCACAAAGCCTGAGGTGAGGCTAGGATTAAACATGGTACTTAGGTGGAGTGCCAGTTCGTTCTGTAGTTTATAATATAATTCATGAGTGGCATCCAGCACAGTTACAATGTGTCCGTTTACAGTGGGAAGGGCCTCCCCATCCCTTTCATCTTATACTGCAATTCATGAATGTATGGGTGTATCAAACAGATACATAACAATCATGGTCACCACAAAAATACACATAATGTTCATGTCATGAATAACAACCTTGTAGGGCTTACAGCACTTTCCTATCACATGGAAGACCACATTGTAGGAAAAGACCTTAAAAAGGTGGACCCTTGAGTATGCTATAAATATTGTCTGTGCGTAAGCCACTGTTGTCTGACACATTTGTCTGACAGAAGACGTTACCAGAATCAGCTCCCTGCCTATTATATATAGCTCTCGCCAGAGCTCTGTAATGACTGCATGTGCCACATGCTGTCAAAAATAGCTGAATGGAAAGTGTGCATTAAGATGGGTTATGAAAATAATATGAACAATCAGCTGGAAAAGAGATGTACATGTTACTGTCCACACAACAGTGAGAATTACAATATGACTGCTTCTTTGACAAGGAAGCTGTTTCTATCATGTAGGACACATACTGTCCCAGAGTTGAACCACAGTGTATCCGTATAGGTATGATGTACAGGTCAGTACTTAATGCATATGCCACTGGACCACTCACAGCACAAAATGTCCAGAGTAAACATTTCACTAACATGCAGTCATGACCTGAGATGATATATCATTGTCCAAAATAAAAACGATTAATAATAACTAAATGCAATTCTATTTATGTAATGTCAGTCCATTCATATAATGTTGCCTCTTTCAGGAATTGAACAGCAAGCTATGTCATTCTACTTGACTAATGATGTGGATGAACCACAAGCGTCACAAAGAAGTCTTAACACTATTGTGACAGACCAGCTATGCTAACTTATTACATCAGGTGTAAGTGTAGTAAACAGTGTCTGAGATGAAAATTATGGGGAGGCCCCTCTCACTGTAAATGGGCACATTATAACTGTGGTGGATGCCATTCATGAATTATAAGATAAAAGGGATGGTGAGGCCCCTCCCACTGTAAATGGACACATTGTAACTGCGCTGGGATGGGGAGGCCTCTCCCACTGTAAATGGACACATTATAACTGTGGTGGATGCCATTCATGAATTATATTATAAGATAAAAGGGATGGTGAGGCCCCTCCCACTGTAAATGGACACATTGTAACTGTGCTGGGATGGGGGAGGCCTCTCCCACTGTAAATGGACACATTATAACTGTGGTGGATGCCATTCATGAATTATATTATAAGATAAAAGGGATGGTGAGGCCCTTCCCTCTGTAAATGGACACATTGTAACTGTGCTGGGATGGGGGAGGCCCCTCCCACTGTAAATGGACACATAACTGTGGTGGATGCCATTCATGAATTATATTATAAGATAAAAGGGATGGTGAGGCCCCTCCCACTGTAAATGGACACATTGTAACTGTGCTGGGATGGGGGAGGCCTCTCCCACTGTAAATGGACACATTATAACTGTGGTGGATGCCATTCATGAATTATATTATAAGACGAAAGGGATGGGGAGGCCCCTCCCTCTGTAAATGGACACATTGTAACTGTGCTGGGATGGGGAGGCCCCTCCCACTGTAAATGGACACATTATAACTGTGGTGGATGCCATTCATGAATTATATTATAAGATAAAAGGGATGGTGAGGCCCCTCCTACTGTAAATGGACACATTGTAACTGTGCTGGGATGGGGAGGTCCCTCCCTCTGTAAATGGGCACATTGTAACTGTGCTGGGATGCGGAGGCCCCTCCCACTGTAAATGGACACATTATAACTGTGCCGGATGCCATTCGTACATTACAGTATAAGGCTCAACAATGCTAACAGTCACTGAATGTAGATGTTGAACACATGAGCATATGACAACAGAAAATGCATGATACTGTACAGGAGGAATGCACCACAGTAGAACTGTCACTATAATTGTGAGATATGTCATTATGTGAAAGTATTACATCATGTTAGTGATGCAAGGGATGTGTGTGCCTGTAATTTGTGTACTAAGCCAACAACAGACACCATGTCATCTCATTCTCTCACACCAGAAGGTAGCAGTCCTTCATATGGTATGTAATGAAGATGTAATCACATGTCATCATTACTGTAAATGAAAGCATTGCTACATAACAAATTATCACAGCTTTTACTAAGTGGGATCAACATCTATATCTATGCAAAGCAAATGTGCTTGACAACAATGTTAGCGACATGTGCAGTCACAATAAGACTGACACAACGTAGTCTGAGCAGTAGTGGCTGGATATGAACTAACTATGTAAGATCAAAAGCTAAGCCACGGTGGTGCAACGGTAGCGTTGTTGCCTCACAGAAAGAGGTTCTCCCATTTGATTCTCGGCTGGAGCGCCTTCTGTGTGGAGTCTGCATGTCACCCTGTGGTCGAGTGGCATTCGAAAGACATGCGTAGAATGGGCATGCCTTCGCTGAAGATTGGGCATCGAGCTGGCACCTCGGCACCCGTAAAAAATCTACTGCCAATCATTAGCGGACCGGAGTTTCGCTGTGCGACCCCTAACCAGGAAAAGCCAAAAGAAGAACAACAATAACCTAAGATCACAAGCTGAAGATTAGTGCCTGAAATGCAAGCACCACATGACATGTTAAGGTACAACATGGACAGTGCTCAGTTAAATGGATAACATCACCACTGTTTATTAGCTGAATGTTTATGCTAAAAAGTCACAATAACACTGTAAACTACACATGTTAGATATACACACACACACACATATATATATATATCTATATACACAAAAAAAAACTTCACTATAAAATAAAAAAATAAGTAAAATGAATCAAGCATTAGATATAAAAACAAATGTCCTGACTACGAATAAAGGGATGAAAGCGCTAGATATCAGCTCTGATGTTTGCTTTTAGGTCTAATGCTTGATCCTTTTTACTTAGTTTTTATTTTATAGTGAAGTTATTTCACATGTGTCATGTCTTCACTTTCAAAAGGAGTTTTAATCTATCTATCTATATATATATATGTGTGTGTGTGTGTGTGTGTGTGTGTGTGTGTGTGTGTGTGTGTGTGTGTGTGTGTGTGTGTGTGTGTGTGTGTGTATATATATATATATATATACACATATATGGGTTGAATTCTTCTTACCGAATTTACTCTTCTCTGAATCTTAAACTGGTGACATGACTTCACCAAAACTCCAGTAAACTGAAGCCACAGACTACTGAATGTCTTTCCCTGGGAAAAGAGCCACTTGGCCACCACGGAATATAAGTCAACGGAAAGAAATAAAATTCACCCAAGTGGAGGGGGCTTCACCCCTACACCCCCCCTAACTAAATATACCAACTCCAATATCATACTACACTGGGGAAAAGAGCAAAGTTCACCCTATTGGCCAAGTGGCTTGTCAGAATGACCTCATTATTGTGTTTCATAGAGGCCGTTTTATTCAAAAGTGGGATAAGGGAGCTGTGTGAACAATTAAATGTACTTTTTTGAGGGAACATGGATACAGCATCAAGTGTTTTATACACACACACACACACTCACACACACACATACAAGTCTTCCATGTTCCGCATTGAACCTCCTACCTATTTACACAGTCGAGATAGCACTATATTAGTTACAGGCACCACAGGAAAAGTCTGACTCATAAGCATAGATTGTATTTTTGTCATGATGACCTCATCAATATGTTTCACAGATGATGTTTCATCCAAACATGGGATACGGGAGCTGTGTGAACAATTAAAGTAATCTTAGTGGAAGTTGATACAGCACCAACTGTTACACAAAGTCTCACATATAAACATAGACATACAGATCTTCTGTGACGAGCCTCAAACATCCTACCTAATTAGTTACACAATCTATAGAGCACTATATTAGTTACTAGCACCACTGGAAAATTCTGAGTCTTAGGGGGAGAGAGTGCACTTTTATCAGAATTACCTCATTGGTGTGTTTCACAAAGTTGGTTTCCATAAAGCAGCTTTTTACACATTTAAATGCATTCACTTCAGGGTACATGGATACAGCAACAAGCATCACACACACACATTTCCCATGTTGAACATCAAACTTCCTACCTACATACCTAGTGAGGCAATCTTGAAAACATTTTATTAATCACATCTGCCACCGAAGAAGTCTGACTCTTAAGGGTAGAGAATGCACTTTTGTTAGAATTAACTCATCCTTGCATTTCACAGAGGCTGTTTCATTCAAAAGTCAGATAAAGGAGCAGTGTGTGAACAATTAAATGTAATCTTCTGAGGGAAAGTGGATACAGCATCAAGTGTTATACAAAGACACACATACAAGTCTTCCATGTTGGACATTGAACCTCCTACCTGCCTATTTACACAATCTAGACAGCACTATATTAATTACAAGCATCACAGGAGAAGTCTGAGTCTTAAGGGGAGAGATTGCACTTTTGTCAGGATGTCTTCATCGCTGTTTCATAGAGAAGGCTTCCATAAAAATTGGGGTAAGGGAGCTATGAGAACAGTTAAATGTTTTCTTCAAAGGGGTAAGTGGATACAGTAAAAAGTGTTGCATAGAGATTCACACACACATACAAATCTTACATGTTGGACAGTAAAGCTCCTATACGTCTACTTACAAAGGTTTGAAAGAGCTGCATTAGTTGGAAGAACCACAGGCAAAGACCGATGGTACAGATGTGATATACAATATTTGAATATTTGTAAAATCAATCATTTGGAAGAGATGGTACTGTGCTTCACAGGCTGTATAACAAGACAATGTTATATCACTATTACTGTCACATGTAATGACACACTGAAATGTGTGTGTGTGTGTGTGTGTGTGTGTGTGTGTGTGTGTGTGTGTGTGTGTGTGTGTGTGTACAAGACAATGTGATATCACTGTTACTGTCACACATAATGACACACTTCTGTACTGAACTGTTATGGGTATACTGTCCTTAATGTACATTGTGCTAATGTGATGGACATGGACATGTTCCTCATTATGGGATGGCAAACACATTGACTGTTGTACACCAGTGGATTAGCAGTCAAACGCTTTTGTGGCTTCAGGCTGGGACGTTTTCACACTTGTATTGTCTCTATTTGCACTATGTATACTGGCAAGACAAACATGCAAGTCATACATAGGACAGTGCACTACAGAATGATGATGATTGACTCTGTGAGAATAGGTTAATCAAACTTGCAAAAGAGTGCAAATGTAGACACTAAAGAGCAGACATAATTTACATAAATTAAATGAATCAACAGTATTTTGTAAATTAAGATCACCTGTTGTCAAAGGTAATACAGACATACTTATGTGCAACATAAAACTGTAATTATTTGATTTTCTCTATCTTATTGTACTCTGAGCACAGCTATGTTGTGTCTTTCGGCTTTTCTCGGTTAGGGGTCGCCACAGCGGAACTCCGGTCCGCTAATGATTGGCAGTAGATTTTTACGTGCCGAGTTGCCAGCCCTGATGCACAACCTTCAACGAAGGTACGCCCGTTCACGCATGTCTCCACACAGAAGACGCTCTAGCTGAGTATCAAACAGGGCACCGTCTTACTGTGAGGCGACAATGCTACCGCAGCACCACCAAGCCAAATTGCTCTGCTGATGGCAAAGTCTTAGTGCATGCATGATCATATCTTGAAATGTTGAACATAGATTGGGAGGTAGAAGTACTGTACATTGCTCTGTGCTGACTTCAGCACAAACATCTATACAAGACAGGCTTTACAATAGGTATCAGGCACATTAATGTAGCAACATGATAATGATGTGTTAAGTAAAGGCGTAACCAACGTTTACAGCCACAGGAATCAGTGTAGCCAATGTTTACAGCCACAGGAGACAATATAGCCAACATTTATAGCCACAGAAATCAGTGTAGCCAATGTTTACAGCCACAGGAGTCAGTGTAGCCAGCAATTACAGCCACAGTTACAGCCACAGGAATCAATGTAGCCAACATTTACAGCCACAGTTACAGCCACAGGGTTCAAAAAAATATCCTGAAACATTTTTTTTATCCATCTTTATTCAAACCTTTAGAGCATTCCAAGAAAAACATTTAGGTTCATAGGTTCATAGGTTCATACTAGGCTATCTGCCCTAGGGCATTTATAAGCCTAGCCAGAATGTGTTTGGCTTTCGCCACCCATTTTAAATTTATTTTGCTATGCTCTTTTTCGAGGTTAGTATACTGTGCCTCTGTCTAACAGTGACACAGAAGTGATACCCGGGGTAAACCTATGATCTCCCATCCACTCATCAAGATTCCTCTTGATGAGAGTCAATGAGGGACTCTGCCTAACCTGGACTGGGATTTTATTCCAGAGTCAAGGGAGCCTCTGGGTTATGAATCTGTCCCTCCAGCATGTCCTATTTATTTCAGTGCTGAGGTTCAAGTCTCTCGAGCACATAGCTCGATGGGATTTGGATTTTCTGAGGTGCAGCATGTCCATTAATTCCGGGTTGGACATGGCTTTATACGTCAGGCACAGATCGCCTCTGAACAGGCGGTATGCCACTGAGTAGAGCTGGAGTTTCTTTAACCGGGCAGCATATGGCATCTGTTTGAGCCCTTTGATCCTCTTGGTGAGGTACTTTTGGGGTCTTTGCAGTTGCTGCAGGTGTCTGGTAAGGTACATCCCAAAAGGGGCATTGTACTCTATTATGGGCCTGATGAGGGATGAGTAAAGAGGCACGATGATCTCCCCTGATCTAGATGTGAATCCCTTCATGATTAGGTGGGCTATATAAAATGTTTTCTAACCACTTTGGCCACGTGGTTGTCAAATGAGAGATTGCTATCAACTTGGGTCCCCAGGTCCCTAATTACTTCTTCTGTACTTAATGGATTACCACCTATGTGGTAATTTGTGGGCACTTTGTTTTTGCCAAAGGGGATGACTATACACTTTTTGGCATTTAGCTTGAGGCCATGGCTCTGGCACCAGTTGTCTGTTTCTATGAGGCCCTTTTGGAGGATGCTTGTGTCGGCTGGAGAGTCGATTATGGTGCCCAGTTTGCAGTCATCTGCGAACTTGGTCAGCCACAGTCCTTCCGTGTTGGCCTGTATTTATACCTAAATGTTATCTAAGCATATGATGTAGGAAGTCATACACCTGGCAGTTAACATTTAATTCCACATTTCAGGAAACATAAATGTATATATTCATCTTCATTACACTACTGGCCATGTAATCTGTAAATCCATCTCTTCAGTTTGTTGAAAAGTACATTAAACTGACTAATCATAGCGTAGCACAGTGGTACAAAGTGTGACAGAGTAATGCTGCCAAAGGCAGTAAAATCACAAGCTATTGTCATGAGCTGTGTACTTCCATTTAGGCTTAATTGCATTAGATGTTCCATGTCAGACATTGTGTAAATGCAGAGGTGGAAGAATAATTATACAGAAGGGAGAAGATACACTGGCAGGGTGAGAGGGAGGCAGGGACAAAAAAAGTATAATGTAAAGGTGGTTCATAACAATATGTAGCCAACAGGGACACAAACCAGTGCACTAAACCAGTCAGTAACACTTATGTAATGGCTGGATTAAAACCTTTGAAATTATTTAAAAAGCCTTCTACATATGTGAGCATTACATCATATGGGTTCACAACATTAAAATAACACTACTGAAGCACAGTCACAACTTACTGAAGCAGAAGGGGTGATCAGAGAGAGAGAGAGAGAGAGAGGGAGAGAGAGATGCAGAGAGGAATAGTAACAATTTGTATTGTAGAACATGTAGGAACATATCGTGTTTTAGTCTTAATTATTAAATCATCATTAATCTGGCAGCTCTGTATGATAAAGTGCTTGCTACAGGCACAAATAAGGGGTCAAAAAGTGCAGTAAACATAAATACCTAACCAGGATAAGGATTACTTCATAAGTCTTCTTGTGGCTATGATGGTTTAAAAAAACGATGACTTGCTGCACTATTCCAATGTTATGTTAAGGAAATTATCGATATACAGAGAAATACCAACACTTGCAGTTAAATAGATGTATGAACTGTCATGAAGTAATGAATTAACATACAGCTGTAATCGAACCCATGACACTATGAAGAAAACATCAGGCTACAAACAGGGTAATTATCTCAACACACTCCTACTTTAATACATCCAGCAGCCTGAGAACAATCCCATTAACTGTATCACAGTACCTTCTTTAGTCTGCCTTTAATCTGTTCACACAGCACAGCAGATTTAAGTTCATGTGCATGAAAGTAACTGGAGCACTGCAGCTTAAATTGAAATCTTCAGCTTTTGCAATAAGAAGTCAAACAGCACTCACTGTCACTCTACATTGTTGTGTTACACTAAACTATGTGGACATAAAGTTAAGGCTTTTCCATAGGTCATTTTTAGCCATGTCTGTTGCATATAAGTATTTTTTTTACCCGATTAAATGTGTGTAAAAGGGGTGGATTGGACAGCAGTGAAATTAGAGTTAGCAAGCAGATGGTAGCAACCATGGGACATAATACACGGATTTGCAGGAGGGTCATAAGACAGCACCATAGCTATCCACTTTTCACAACATAAATTCACAATCATACACACAATTTCATTACTTTGGAGAGTCACCACACTACTCATGGGTGGCAACAGCAGAATAATGTTGTGTGGCCAATTGGACCAAATCAATTTTGTCATGATGACACATAAGCAAAGTGCAGAGCTATGTATGGGGCATATTTTTTTGTGGTACAGGCGCCCATTTACTTTTTTGTGGGGGGGCAGAGAGAGGAATGCTGGAAAAGGTGCTTAGGAATAACAGGGTTAGGTAGGCACAGTAGGTTAGGAAGCACTCGCAGAAATACAGGACATACAAGGCAGTGATAGAGACAAAAGGTTGGGGACACCATGATTAGGGATAGGTAGGGCACATCGGGGGTGCAATCATGCTTGAGAACAGTGAGAATGTAGTTTTCACCTCAGAACTGTCATCACTGCCTTCTGCTGCAGCTCCCTGGGTAAGTAGCAGATGACGCATCGTCTTTGCAATGCAATGCAAGACCTTTTCAAGCCTGCCAAATCATGCACTAAGGCCCTTCTCCATTATATCTTTCCCCACCGTAGTCAGCTCCTGTTGGGTGACAAAACTGCCACCTCCTCTACTACTGCTCCTGGAGGGTGCCACTGCACCAGCAGCCAGGGCAGAGCTACCTGATGCACTTGGAGAAGGTAGGCAGGGGTTGTGGAGGCAACATTGACAGGTTGTGACCCTGAAGTGTGGTGCCTGTGCTGCCATCTGTGGAGGTATGGCCAGCCAAATGACAGCAGTCAATGTACCTCTCTATGTTGTGACCATTAATTTTTCAGCAGCAAGTTATGCAAACAACAAATTGTTCATACATTATAACCCTCCTAACCAAAAAGAAAAAAAAAAGAGAGAGAACGGGTGGATGGAGACAAACAAGAGATAATTAGATGCATGGCATGTCATGGTACTGTAGCTTTTTAACTAAGCTTGGTTTGACAATACATAAACCATTCTGATAATTTACTATTGCACACCCTTGCCACATCCATACTTGGTGAAAAGTTTTTTATGTGTCATAAAATAAACAAATCTCACTGCTATGATAGGAAATATGCATTCTAATGAAATAATTGCAATTACCAAAATGTACTTCTTTCTGATTTATTTCTGTCAATATTTAAAAAATACTTACCCAGTAATAACAAGTAATTGCTGCTTCTGGGTACTGAACCCACACATACAGTTAAGCAGGTACTCTCATTGGCTAATGCAAGCAGCAAGAGTTATTGGGGAAGGCATGCATGCGTGAGATGAATGTTGGGGTATGCCTGCTCAAGATGCTAGTGCTTGGGGGAATGAAACTAACGTTATGGCTAGCATTTGTACCTGAGTCATACTTACCCCATGCATCTCTGAGGTAAGTTAATCTGTCCTGATGCAGTTTGCCACTATCTCCTCTGCAGCTGTACATTACAAAAAGCAAAGAAAAGTATATAAGAGCATGATGAGTGTCTGCATTGGCTAGCTAGATCATTAATGCCATATTGTACACATGTTATGGGTCAGTATACTTACACAATGGGGGTCCCAGTCCTAAATTCAGCCTCCCATCAACTTACAAGATCCTGTTTGTGCTTCTTAAGGTCACTATAGTGGTGATGATATTGTTCCATAGTGCATGGAATTCTTGTAGCACCAGAGACAGTCTTGGTGTTAGAAAAATATGTATTTGAACATGTATAAAGTGCTAGTTTAAAAGCAAATAGTATATAATGCATTTTATTCTATTTACAATATGGCAATAAGAATGATTTTACATGTAATTGCTTGAAGCTTTGGAGCTGCAGTGTATTTGAACTCTGACCCTGGCAGTAGCCAGCTCAGCAAGCTTATGTTTTTCACTAATAATTATCTGCTGGGTCAGGAAAAATTAAATGTATAAAGCATTGAATATTCTTATTCCTTCCTCTGAGATAATTGACCTTGTGAATGTATCAGAGATAAGACACAGCTGCTAAAGTAAAAGTTGCAAGAAGAACAAAGAAGTATATTACAAGAGTGAACCGACTATTGTATTCAAGCAAGCCTGAGACCTTGGAAGAGTAACATTTACAGAAAGACATTATAACGAACCAGGTGCTTTGCAAGGCTGTATTATTCCCATGGGAAAACTTTTAAAATGTATAACATCAGCTTTTTCTTATGAATAGAATATTATAGACCATAGTGATGTAGGTGCCCTGTGACTAACCACGTCAGTAAGGTGGGCACAGCTTGAATGTAAGACTATATAAAATTGTGTATTTCCTGCATCATGTCAGACAAAACTCTGTACTTGTATGGTTTTTTGCCTCCTGGTGTACACTAGTAAACTTTTGCATCTGAGCCTCCTGTGTTGTTATCATTTGTTTTTATTTAACAGTTTGGTCCTTCGGACCGGAATTCCCTTGGTAAGCTGCAGATCAGAGTGTATCGGTGGTCGAATACTGCGCAGGAGAAGTTACCAAAACGGTTCTTCTTGAAACACAAAGACCTCCGACTGAATTGTCGTCTTGAGAGGCTGGCCACTTTCTGATCTGCGGCCGAAGAGCGGTCTCGAACTGGTCGACCCAGGAGGCTCAGGTAGGAAAATATTTGCCTTTTTTCTGTTTTAGATCAGGGACTAGGTTACAGTAAATGTCATTGTCAGAGATTTGTTATACAGATCAGGGACAAAAGGAAATTACTGTATATTTTGTCAGATCAGGGAAACAGAATAAGGTAGGCAGTTATTCTAGATAAACTGTGTAAGGAACTGAAATACCACGTGGTGAAAAGGGTTACGTAACATTTTTTTTAGAATGGGAAATCAGTGCACTAAAAAATCGCGAGATCCGCCCCTAACTGATGACGCAAAATATATGCAATTACAACGGACTGATAATGTAAGGTATTATACAAAATGGGTTAATAAATATGGATTTGATGGTAAATTAAACAAGATTTCATTAGTTAAACTTTTAAAACAGCTTAAATCTGACGCAGAAGGTCAGGCAAAAAAACAACAGCGATTAGGCATTCCTCAAGCACACAGGTGGATTGAGGAAGTAAACCGAAGGGAACAGAAAACTAAAAATGCAAAAACATTATTTTTAGACAAAGAGGATAATAATACAGTAATAGCGACGGCCCCACCCTCCGCCTCCAATGCCTTTTCAGGATATGAAGCAGGAGGACAAGCTGGTCCACCTCCACGTTATCCTGAAGTTACAAGAGTACTAAAACCATTTGTTAGAGATCCTATTGAAACTAGGTCCCGGACACGTAAAACACTTGGGGACACAGACTTATATCAAATAGGGAGAAACACACTAGAAGAGAGTGAGGAAGAAATCTGTCCACTAATCGAGGTACCAAATCCTCAGGCAGGACAGGAAGGGCAGGACCCAACTCTTCTAGTATATAGACCATGGACACCGGAAGATATTCGAAAGCTACAGAGGAATCCCTCATCCAAAAGTTAATTACACAAAGTTTTTACAAGATTTGCAAGGTATGAGATTAAGTTACCACTTGAATGGGGAAGAAGTAGAAAAGGTAGTTAGACAGATTGTGGGTCCAGACTGGCACATGATTTGTGGCACCTGGAATCCTCGTAATGCAGAGCTTAAACCACTCCCACATAGTGACGCAGAATTAGACAACAGAGTGAAAGGTCTTACAGACCGAATTTCTGAAAAATGGAAACCTAGAGCAGATTGGACTTGCATTAATCAATGCATACAGCAAGAGAATTAAACTGTAGATGGGTACTATGGTAGATTATTGGAATGTTTCAATAACCATAGTGGTATGGCTATTCCTGAAAATCAGACACATGATACCTCGTATGAACAGCAACTGAAAAATGCGTTTTTGAAAGGTAGCATTGCACCTATCAGTAGCTTTATTACAAAGCATATGATAGATCATCGAACAAGTAGGCTACAAGCCTTACTTGAATATGCCAGACATGCTGAAAGACACTTTAATAGTAAAAAGAAAAAGAAGACACAGGTCTTCACAGCTGAAGATGGAGCAGAGGTCTTTGTAGTGCAGTCAGGTAAAAAGGGTAAGAAAAATACCCAGGGAAATAGACAATCTGACAAAAGGTCAGAAGATTTTGAAGAGAGAAAAAAGAAAGGTGAGTGCTTTAAGTGCGGCAAGAAAGGACATTTAGCAAGGGATTGCAGGCTAAATAAAAGGTGACTACAGAAAATAAAGGTGATGAGGACTGACTATATGATAGTGATGAAAATCAGAAATCATTAGGGAAGGAAAACAAACAAAGGGCAAACGTAAATGTAGTGGAAGGAACAGAGGAAGTGCAAGCAGATGTAGAGGATGAAGAAAGTGAAATTTTAGATTTGGCATTACTGTGCTTGGAGCTCTATTTGGCAGACACAAAACCGGAAGTTACACTTCTGGTGGAAGGAAGGGAAGTGAAATTCTTGTGTGACTCAGGAGCATCACGAACTTTGATACACCCTTCAAAGTTACCAGAATATTCTGAATCACCTGACTATATATTAGTGAAAGCAGCAAATGGACAGCTATATAGGGAGCCACTCTCCCATGATATAGCAATAACTGACCCTGTTTCAGGTATGACTCAGAAAAGTAAAATTGTAGTTTCTGCAAAATGTCCAGTAAACTTACTGGGAAGAGATCTTATGCAGATATTTGACATAGCGGTGGTTCCCACTATGCAGGGTATGGAAGCACAAAGACAAATGGATACTTTTGTGGTGCGACCGGAGGGTGAAACCTTTTACTGGTACAGCCAGGACCTAGTTACGACTGGTCCAGGGGCAGTAACCGGAGAACTGATGAATGTAGCCATCAGTAAAGCCCCCTCTCTTGACACTGACCAACAGCATTTGTTACATTGTACTCTATACTACTGTAGCATGCCAGGACCTGATAAAGAATATGAGCAAGAATTGTTCAAAAATCCTGCTAACAGATTAGTATTACGAACCTTGTATTGGGATACTGAGGGAAACAGTGTGGTAAGCTGTTCACTACCTCAGGAATTCATGACACTGTACAAATCTAATAGACTACCACATGTTAGCTTGACAAAGAATAAGGATGTGAGATGGGCAGACTTAGGAGAAAAAGTAACAAGATGGGAAAAACAAACTGATTTAGAATTATCAGAACAGGGAATACAAAAACAGAAATTGAATTGGCTAACACAGACACATCCAGCTGTACACTTACAAACTAGTGAAGACAGCTGATTAGCATTCTTATTAGAAGAAGAAGAAAAAGCCTTGTGTGATATACCAGATATTCTTTGGTCAACAGGTAAATCAGATGTAGGACTTATTCAAACAGCAGGACCAGTAACTATTACACCAAAATCAGCATTTAGACCACAAAAAAGACAATACCCCTTGAGGAAAGATGCAGAGCAAGGAATTAAGCCTATAATAGCAGCATTACTCAAGGAAGGAGTACTGGTAGAATCTCTTGATTCACCATGTAACACCCCTCTATTTCCTGTTAAAAAGCAAACGGGAATGGCGGATGGTACAGGGTTTACAAGCTGTAAACAATGCAATAATACCCAGAGCACCTACGGTGCCAGACCCACACACCTTGTTGAATGATTTAAAACCACAACAAAAATATTTTACTGTGGTAGATATAAGCAATGCTTTCTTTTCAATACCTATACATCCTGATAGCCAGTATTGGTTTGCATTTACATTTCAGGGTAAAAGATATACCTATACTCGGCTACCGCAGGGATATTGTGAAAGTCCAACGATATTTGCACAAGAAATGGCAAGCAACCTGGCAGGGTTTACTCCACCAGGAGGTAGTCAGATTCTACTTTATGTGGATGACATCTTGCTAGCAGCCCCCACCCAGCATCAATGCAGGGAGGATACGATAGCACTATTGAAATTTTTAGCAGCACAAGGACACAAAGTAAACAAAAGTAAGTTACAACTTTGGAGAAAACAGGTTAGATACCTAGGAAATGTAATATCCAAAGAAGGTAGAATATTAGACGAAGACAGAAAAACAGTGATTTTACAGGCACCCAAACCAGCAACCAAGAAGGAAATGATGTCCTTCTTGGGAACGACTAATTTTGTCGAGCTGGATATCAAACTATGCTTTAGAATCTGCTCCACTGGCTGATTTAATATATAAAACACCAATGGCAGCACAAGATGTATTACAATGGACACCTGAAGCAGAAGCAGCTTTCTGCAGACTAAAACAATTGATAGCTTCATCACTAGTTTTAGGACTTCCAAATTACCACAAAAGATTTTTTCAGACCGTAGATTGTAAGCAGGGATACATGACGTCAGTTTTGACGCAACAGCATGGGGATAAGCAACGCCCATAGCTTACTATTCATCACAGTTAGATCCAGTGGCACGATCATTGCCTCACTGTGTGCAAGCAGTAGTCGCAGCTGCAATGGCAGTACAGGCTTCGGCCTCAGTGGTGTTGTTCCACCCTCTCACATTGAGAGTGCCTCATGCAGTCGCGATAATTTTACTGCAAGAGAAAATAGCATATCTATCTCCTGCTAGACATCTTTCATGTATGACCATACTGCTGAGCCAACCTCATATGGTAATTGAACGTTGTACAACATTAAATCCATCAACGTTACTTCCAACTCCTGTGGATGGCACACCACACAGTTGCCTGCAGGAAATTGAGCAAATAACTTTGCCCAGACAAGACCTTACTGATATGCCCTTGGATGATGCCGAGGTGACATTTTATGTGGACGGTTCATGCAGAAAGGGTCCTACAAGGAAAAATCTAGTAGGGTATGCAGTAGTCACAGATACAGAGATTTTAGAAGCCCAACCCTTACAGCATAACCTGTCTGCTCAAGCAGCAGAACTGATAGCCTTAACACGGGCTTGTACTCTAGCGAAGATAAATGTGTGAACATATATACTGACAGTCAGTATGCTTTCTCTACAGTGCATGTTTTCGCACAGCAATGGAAAAATAGGGGAATGATAACATCTACTGGCAAACCGATTAATCATGCAACTTATTTTGAACTTGTTAGATTCCATTCAGTTACCTACTAAAGTAGCTATTTGTAAATGTTTAGCTCATACAAAACAACAGGATGCAATTTCAAAAGGAAATGCAAAGCTGATGCAGCTGCAAAGCAAGCAGCCTCAGACTCAGAAACTTTACTTTTAACCGAGGAATTACAACCCTCTGAGATTTTAGATTTAGAAATGTTAAAAACGATGCAGACATTAACTACAAAAGCTGAGAAACAAAATGGGAGAAACGAGGTGCAATCCTCGAAAATGGACTGTATATCTCCAAAGAGAAAAAACCAATATTGCCGTCTAATTTATTTAGATATGCAGCTTTGTTGAGCCATGGGCAGTGCCATGTCTCAACAGGGGGGATGGTACAGTTAGTAAATCGAATATTCCAAACATACGGATTCACAAACTTTACACAAAAATTTTGTGCAGCATGCCATGTCTGTAATAAACATCATGCACAAGGAGCATTCAAACCCAAGCAAGGGAGTTTTCCTATACCACCATATCCGTTCCATACTATCTGTATGGATTTCATAGAACTGAATAAATGTGAAGGGAAAAAATACTGCTTAATAATTATAGACATGTTTTCCAAATGGGTAGAAGCTTTTCCAACTAAAAATCCGGATGCAGCAACAGTGGCAAAGGCCCTAATAAAAGAAATAATTCCTAGATTTGGCATACCGGAAAGAATCTATAGTGACAATGGGACACATTTTGTGAATCAGACGATTCACCAACTTGGGAGATTCTTTGGGATCTCCTTGAAAAATCATTGTGCTTACCACCCACAGTCTGCAGGACTGGTGGAAAGGTACAATGGCATTTTAAAAAACAAGTTGAGGAAGTTAGTAGATGATACACAGAAGAATTGGATTTGCTGTTTGCCTTTGGCACTGCTGAGCATGAGAACAGTTCCAAATGTAAAGGGTTTGACCCCCTTTGAAGTGATATTTGGAAGGGCATATTATGTGCCACAGTGGAAAGCTCTCATGCCTGCAGAACTAGAGGCTGACAGCTCATTAGCTAGTTATATGAGGAAACTGTTAACTAATAAAACTATTTTGCAGTTGAACTCTTTTTCAGATAAAAGACAGGCCAGACCGTTGGAAGCAGTGCTGACCCCAGGGTCCTGGGTTTGGTTGAAGGTCACGAAGAGGAAGAATTGGGCGAGAATTGTTGGCGACGCCTACTGCAGTCAAAGTTGCTGAGAGGTCGTCCTGGGTCCACCTGACACACTGTAAACCGGTAAAGAATTTTCAGCTTGATAAACATTTTGTGACTGACACACAACAAAGGCAGGATGGCCAAGAGCGAAATGAGTAAAAATACAGATCAACCCCGAAGATATTGTTTAATCATCTTGCTAACTATGCATTTATTAACTATGATTGTGATGACTTTCCTTTTGTTGTGGTTCTTCCTACATATAACCACACAAGTGAAAGTGGAGAAACGTGATGAACTGTCTATAGACTGGCATCCAAACTTTAACACATACCTAGCTATGAAGCGTGTATATGTAAAGACTATGAACATTTCAAATTGCTGGGTTTGTACTGCCATACCAAAAGCATATGGAGGACTGTTGATGTCCGCTATCCCCTTGGGGATAAATGAGACTTGGGAAAATTTGCTTTTCGATACAGGTTCTGTAAGATCACAGGACAAAATTGCATTGTATTTGCCTATTACACAGAGGGGAATTGTATGTTTCTATAAGAATGATACACTCCAAGTGGGTTGGAGTAACTGTAACATAACTATATCTTATAAATGCTATATTAAAACTAAAGATAAAAGCACTATTTGTAACGCAAATTATGATTCATATTTGAGCTTAATGAAAACAACATTAAGTGAAGTACAGAGAAATCCTGTCTTGCATAAACAATTGTCTGTTATAGACAAGAAAATGTTTCATTCAGAACTAACCCGCATCAGTACCAAAGTAGAAAACTGTTATTTTATTTGTGGGAAAAAAGCATACAAATGGCTACCTGAGAACTGGTCCGGCAGTTGTTTTTTGGGTTATCTGGTTCCAGCTATAAGGCATACTGCAGAATTACCTCTAGGTAAGATACGAAATGTAAGAGATGTAGCCCGAAAACCTGAAGATCCTATCGGAAAACCTGTAAATCCAATGGGAAAATCGAAGCTGGTTGGAAGAACCATCATTCCGTGAAAGATAAAGAAAAATTGACTCATATGGACTTGAGTGACAGTGTTATATCCTGGGCTGGAATATTTCCAGCATATGGAGCAGTCAAATCAATCTGGGAGTTGAGAAAACTGTCGAAGCTTCTCGAAGTAATGAGTAACGCAACTTTTTCTGCTCTCGAACTAGTGACTGACGAACTGAATGCAATGAGAACTGTTGTGCTACAAAATCGAATGGCTCTTGACTTCACCCTAGCGGCGAGAGGTGGTACTTGTGCGCTTATCAAAGAAGAATGCTGTGCGTATATACCAGACAATCGACACGAAATTAATGATCACCTAGGGGTAATACAGCAGGTATCGGCCATGACTGAACCAGGCCCAAACCCACTGACGAACTTTTTCCAGAGTCTGTTTGGTGGGTGGGGTTCTATCCTAATGAATATTTTGATTGCTATTTGTGTTGGTCTGCTCCTATTAGGAGCATGTGTCTGTTGTGGGATCCCCTGTATGAAAAGATTAGTTAAAGATTTTGTTGATATATCTGTAACTGAAACTTTGTACCAAGACATTGAATTGGAACTATTGATTCCAGACAAAACTTGTTCCGAAATATAAACTAAATGACTTGCCTAGTTAAAAGTCCTTAAAGGAGAAAGCTAGGAGACGATATAACATTGTTGATGTTTCTGAATAGAATAAAAAGTATTAAAAGGGAGGAAAATGTTAGAAAAATATGTATTTGAACATGTATAAAGTGCTAGTTTAAAAGCAAATAGTATATAATGCATTTTATTCTATTTACAATATGGCAATAAGAATGATTTTACATGTAATTGCTTGAAGCTTTGGAGCTGCAGTGTATTTGAACTCTGACCCTGGCAGTAGCCAGCTCAGCAAGCTTATGTTTTTCACTAATGATTATCTGCTGGGTCAGGAAAAATTAAATGTATAAAGCATTGAATATTCTTATTCCTTCCTCTGAGATAATTGACCTTGTGAATGTATCAGAGATAAGACACAGCTGCTAAAGTAAAAGTTGCAAGAAGAACAAAGAAGTATATTACAAGAGTGAACCGACTATTGTATTCAAGCAAGCCTGAGACCTTGGAAGAGTAACATTTACAGAAAGACATTATAACGAACCAGGTGCTATGCAAGGCTGTATTATTCCCATGGGAAAACTTTTAAAATGTATAACATCAGCTTTTTCTTATGAATAGAATATTATAGACCATAGTGATGTAGGTGCCCTGTGACTAACCACGTCAGTAAGGTGGGCACAGCTTGAATGTAAGACTATATAAAATTGTGTATTTCCTGCATCATGTCAGACAAAACTCTGTACTTGTATGGTTTTTTGCCTCCTGGTGTACACTAGTAAACTTTTGCATCTGAGCCTCCTGTGTTGTTATCATTTGTTTTTATTTAACACTTGGCTATGCTATTCCAAGCCTCAGCCTTATAATGGGACCCAGTACAATCATCTACATCAGCCAAAAGTTGTAGCACCTCACAAGAAGTGCTGCAAATATCCTGGACACCTCAACACCTCACCTTTGTGTTCTAAGTTTAGCACCATTCATTCCCTCAACAGCCAGGTCTGCAAAAATCAAGCTAATAAAATATGTCTGAAATGGTGCCCAGTGCAGATCTCATTTGTTACTGGCATTGTGCAAAGATGCAAAGCCTCACCAACTGCATTTGTGCAATTGAACACAGTTGGATTCCTTGGTAGATACATTGGTGCTACTCACATCACATAACAGTAACTTTGCTATGTCTGATGCTCAATTTATTGACATAGGTTTGAATGTTCAACAAGAATGTTCAACAATGGAATGCTTAATGGCAAGGCTTTTAATACTTGTAGTTTGGAAGGAGGAAGATGAATTGTGACATATTATGATGTTGGGGCTTACACATTGTTTAATTGTTATTGTTTCAGCAGGGAATGGAGGCCATAATGTAAAGAATCCAAAAACTGAAACTTACTATATTAAGTGACATTGCCACAGGAGAACTACTTTTCCAGAATGGAAATTATAGATACAGTAATTTCAGAATGAATGGAGAAGTACTTCAGAGAAATGTGTGTGTGTGTGTGTGTGTGTGTGTGTGTGTGTGTGTGTGTGTGTGTGTGTGTGTGTGTATTTCATTATTTCTGGGAATGCATTCCTATGTAAAAGTCAATATTTCTGTTTGTAAATATATTTTAGGGGGTTGCAGTTGAATGTGCTGATTAAAATAGGTTGGTTTATGTTACATACAGACTTCATAAGACATAACTGTCCTAAACACATGGTTGAGATGAGCCATGATGGTTATAACAAAAGTATTGTTTCTATCATACATCTGCAAATGAATTTTATATTAAATATCATCAATGTCATATCTAGGAAATTGGACACACGTTAGCTTGAGGTTATATGAGAAACACTAATGATATATGCTAAATAAAAAATGAAATTATGGAAGAATTACTGATAAACTGCTTGTAAGAAACAAGTTTAACATTATCAATTGTTTTTAGTGTACAGTCTTAATCAAAATGTTGTGAGAAATAGTCTGCTTAAACCAGTTGTAAAAAAGGTATATCGTAGCTAGATTTGAATCCTTAATCAGCTGTGTTCTTTATGTAAAGTCAATACAGTTGCACTATATGCCACAGGGACAGTTCTATGACAGGTACAATTTCTGCACTCAGTACTGTCTAGAGTGCTGAGGTAAGTGCACCACTGCCAGGCACATTTACATTTCCTAAGGCAGCCTAAACTAAATTGTTCTCATTTTTCATTAGGTAGTGAACTGTGCTTGCACACTGCCAAGAAGAGAGCAAATGAACCTTAAAATGAAGAAAAAACAAAACATATTGTGAGTAATTGCAATGTGGTCTCTCCAGATTATTTGAATAATGCTTCATGTGCCTTACTGCTCTCAGTTCACTTCAGTTACACCTTGTACAACAGAATTTAGTATGTCAGGTACATTTTATGAAGTACTATTCATCTTGTAGATGGCTGTGCAATGATGCCAGGCATATTTGCTCTACCTAAGGCAGACTAAACTAAATTTTTTACTTTTTTCCTTTGACAGTGAACCATGTTTGCACAGTGCTGAGTGGAGAGTAAATGGAAATGACATTAGAAAATGTGTATGATAGGGGAAATACACAAAGTAAATGAAATGCAATAAA
>NC_056736.1:758919308-758946808 GCF_019279795.1 Protopterus annectens
CATGTCCTATTTAAGTAGCATGCCATATTTAAGTCCCTGGAACAGATATCCCTAGATCCATTTGATTTACAAATGTGCAGCAAGTTCATTAGGTTTGGGTCTTGGATTGCTCTGTAGGCCAGACATAAGTCTCCCGTAAGAAGTCTATATGATGCGGACTATAGTGACAGGAACTGTAGACAGTCTGTGTAAGGCACATGCTGGATCCCCTTGATCTTCTTTGTTAGAAACCTCTGAGGTCTCTCTAATTGCTGCAGGTGCTTAGCATGGGACATGCTGAATGGGGCATTATACTCAATTATGGGCAGGATAAGTGCTGGGCATGGGGGGGGTTATAACTTATTTTTCTCTAAAGGCAATGCCTTTACTAATCAACTGTGCTACATGGGAAAGCTTTCCTTACTATGATAAGCATGTGGTGGTAAAAGTTAAGGTCACAGTCAACTTGTAATCCCAGGTCCCTTACCACTTTGTGGGTACTTAGGGCATTGTTGTTGATTTGATAGTGTGAAGGGACATTGTGCTAAAAGGAATGATGATGCATTTCTTTGCATTCAGTTTGAGAGCATGACTAATACACCAGTCGCTGGTCTGTGTGAGACCCTCCTGGAGTATACTGACATAATTTGGGGATTCAATGATTGCACCTAGTTTGCAGTCGTCTACAAACTTCATCAGCCACAAACCCTTAGTTTTGACATGAACTTCTGAGACGTATATACTAAACAGTAGTATACCATACAGCATCCTTTTAAAAGTTTAGCATGCTTTTATTATAAGGAAATATTTGATCAGTTTTATTCTCCATTTTCTGTTTGTTGTGTTTATTGCTTGTTATCATAGATTATCCTGAGAGTGGCACTGTGGAACTCAAGAGTATCAATAACTTTTTAGAATGATGGTGATGATGTACGAGCACAGTCTGGGGGGGGTGGGTGGAGAAGGTCAGTCTGACAGTGAGGTTGTGACTCCCACATCCCCTGCCCATGTTTCAGACACAGCCAGTATGCTACACATACCCATGATACAGAGACTTCTGATATACGACAGGTTGAGGGTGACACAGTTAATCAGGCTACTGTGGTTACACCAGTTACAGAGGCACTTGCTTCTCCTGGTAGCAATCATGAGAGCATAATGCCACACTGGAGGGTTGGTAGGGGTGCTCAGACAAGGCCTGCTGTCCACACTCCTCCTGATGGTGGTGTGTGATTAGATGCCAGTGGACGCATGTGTAGGGCTATAGCGGAGGTAAGGGTATGAAGAGATAGTGAGACTTCTAAATATCATGCATTCTGATGTGAGTGACTCCCTGAACCATGTGAGCAACTTCTTAGACAGGATCCATAACAGACTGGATCAGGCAGTGCCTGTGATGGAACAATTTTGGAGGTGGGTATGCATCTATGTGGCTGTAGAGCTGCTACATCTTCTGGTTCCAGCAGACATGGCCATGCAAGCTTGCACTCCTGCAGTGACACTACATCCACTGCTGTGTCGGTGATCACTGTGTCTACACCAAGACATGGTAGATCACAATGTCATGGTCCTGGACATAGTTGTGAAGAGTGCTCGTCCAACAGACATCACTCACGTTCATGCAGCACCCTAACTTTTTGCCAAGACCATGGAAACAGAAGTGAAACTCCTGGAAGAGGTGGTTTTCATGGTTGGGGGTGGCGATGCTGAACTGAGTACTCTGCCTTGCATGGTTCGCAGCTGTCCAAGATTCCAGGACACAGTGCTAGCACAATGATTGATAATGTCCATGAAGACACACACACATGTAGAAAAAATTGTTTTTCACTTGCCCATACCAGTTCACACACACACACACACACACACACACACACACACACACACACACACACACACACACACACACATACACACACGCACACACACACACACACACACACACATGTAAACTATCTAAACAGTACTGTTGACTGCTGTACATTACATCTGTTGTTACTGGCCCTGAACACTATACTGTGATAGATATATGTGTTTCTTAGTTGTACATACTTGCTTCTTTGGTGTCAGCCTTGTCCTCCTACCCACCCTGGGCAAATGATGATGACTGTGCCCTGCCCTTTGCACATGTCTTTGTGACTTAGGGTTGCATAGACATGTTATGCACACACTGGATAACTAATGTTTGCTTATTCACAAGCTTTGATTTATCAATATGCATTGCAGAAGAAAGTTTGTTGATTTTTGTGTTCATACTCATTTGTGATTGATTGCTTCTATAATTATTGAACATTTACTGTATTTCAATTAGTATTGTCATAACAGCAATGGAAGCATTAGGTACTGTAGTCTTGCTTCTTGGTATAGTGGTGCAAACGAAGGAAAAATTGACCTGGTCCATGTTTTATAAATGATGGTTAATTAGAATTCTTGATGCACAGTATTGTCTGTGATACACAAGTGAATACAGCAAAAGCCTGGCAAAGGAGATATTACTGACATAACAGCAAACTTTAGAGAAATGCTCTGCTTAGGGGCATATTACATATTTCCACATTAGACTAATCAGTTCTACAACATATTTATTTTTTTGTTACAGGTAACCTTGTCATTAGTGCTGGTACAAATTGTATCCTTGGGGATTGTCCCTGTCTGCTGTCATCAGAACACAGTCATTGGTTAAGTTTGTGCTGTTTGCAAGACATTAATTTTACCATTTGTATGTGTGTGGGATCTCAGGCTTTGAGCTGGGCATCTGTACCTGCTGCTGCTGGCCCTGTCTGTGGTGCTTGGAACTGTGGCCACTAGTTGTCCTTGTTGAAACCATTTCTTTAATATTATATTGTGTAACATGGCACAGACTGTAAGTATTTCAGCAGAGGTGCCTTGGTCATACTGCAGTGCACCTCCTGATGTGTCTGGAGAATGCAACTTTGATTTCAGCAATCCAAACACACATTTTATAATATTTTTAGTTTGAGTGTCGGCCTCATTTAATCCTTGCTCAGGGGAGGGTGTGTGGGTTTCTCATGGGTGTCATGAGCCAGGGCCCCAGTGCATTAACCTGCATCCCTCACCAGATGCCCTAGACAAATGTCATCCTTACCAAACCTGGTGTACATTTCACAAGTGTGCCATATGTATGAGATATGAAAACTGCCTGGGTTACCTGCACAGACATTGTAGATGATTCCTTGGGCATTACAGAGTACCTGACAGTATACTGTGTGGAAATCTTTTCTGTTGATGTACCCCTTTCCCAGTTCCCCAAGTGAGCTTTTATTTCTGTGTGTGAAATCTATGTCCCCCAACACTTCAGGGAAGTGTGCTACTCCATAGAATTCATGCATGGTTCTTGTTGTCTCCTGTGGGGTTTGTGGGAAATGCATATGCTCCCTTGCATGCAGTAGCATTGCATTTAAAAACTGAGATAATATTCTAGAGCCTGATACCAATGGCACCTTTAATATATCCCCTGTGGGTATCTAGAAACTATCAGTAGCTACATAATGCTAAACATGCTTGTGTTTCCACTGGGGATGGGTTCTCTATGATTTCCTTGGGGCTGAAGTGGGGTCAACAGAGGTTGCATATTTCCTCCAGTATTTCCCTGCCCATGTTGTTTCTCTCAGCAGTTTCTGTATCATGCAGTCCATGATGAGTCAAACAGGGTCTAAATACCCTTCTCCTTCTTGTCCAAGGTCTGGCAGCAGCCGCACCCCCTGATTTAAAGCCTGTTGCACATACAGCTTAATAGCAGCAGCAGCGACCGCTAACATGATTTTTTTTCTAAGTGTAATTGCGCCTGTATTCCATAGAGTTTTGGTGTATATGGCAAACGCCTACACTGAGTGTATATAACTGTTTATAGGTTCCTGAATAGCTCCATCATGCTGCATCTGTTAATTAGCATGTACTTTGGCTCTTTATGCTTTTATTAGCACATTGTGTAGAGCCGCTTAAGGTATATGAAGTAGTGCACTATCACCGAGCTGCCAGCACGATCACTGCACTTTTGTGTAGCTGTTAATCAAACTGGTCCCATATATTTTCTGCTTAAAACAGAGTATATAACTTCTGATTCTTTAATTGCAGAAGGCAAACACTCCTGAGGCAAAAATTTATTTGCTGCTGCTCCAGATGATGAACTTCTCATCTCTGCTGGAACACCAGAATCCAATCTATAGTCTGAATGGATTCCAAACAGCACAATGTCCTGATTCATCTTGTTGTACCGTCATTATGAAATACCACTGTCTCTCATTAGATACACCTCTACAACTTCAAGTCAAACTTAGAATTAAGTTCATTTTAGTGTTTTTCATTTACATACTACTGTATCTTGGCCCCAGCCCAAAATGAGAAGTATATTACACCATGACATTTACACTTCTTCCACCACTGTTACTCCTCAAACTTATTTCATCTGTAAAGGACTCTCATTCTCTATTACAGTCCCCAAAATCTGTAACTCTACTGTATTATTTTTAGAGAAATTAAATTCTCTAAACACACTCACTATTGAAATTTGAATCTTATCTGTTCATTGAAGCATTTGCCAATGCCGACCAGCAGTAACTTAGGTTAAAGGAAACAAGGTACTCATGTATATTTGTCGGTTTACTATCAAAAGTTCGAAATGAACTCCATCAACTGTACTATTGTCGAACACGGAAGTTCAAAAACGGTAATATCGATGTAAAAAAAAAATCTAGGAATGGGTTTAAACATGGGTCGAGATAGGTGTTCAGTGTTATTCCGAACTACAAACATCTCCCCTACCTCGACCCATGTTAAAACCCGTTCCTAGATTGTTTTTTTTTTTACATCGATATTACCGTTTTTGAACTTCCGTGTTCAAAGATAGTACAGTCGACGGAGTTCATTTCGAAATTTTGATAGGAAACCATATTTGTCCAAAACTAAAAAGCCATGATATCCCCATAAGTCTCAGAAAACGCAGTATGTATGCAACCTATATACTAGGTCAAAAACTAACCAAGCAGAAACTTCGCACTGTGGAGGGTGTGAAGTTCACTCCTTAAAAATATGTTATGCACCTAGTTCACTAATAAAAACTGAACTTAAAAATACATATTACAAAATAATAAAATAGTAGGTAGTCCACAGCTGAGTTAAAAATGGAATATCCTTTATTGAAACACACAAACACGTGATGCTAGTTTAGTAGAATGAAAAGTATTAAAGATATTCATTAATTTATATATAATCAGGTTATTTGGAGCAAGGGAGTGGTTACAGAGGCTTGTTCTGTTAAGAACAATAAAAGCATTAAAATCATTCCTTTAACCAAGTGCCCCACCCCTTAACACTATCGTGTAAACTGAGACTGCTACCTTAGAACTGAAACTTAGAAGTTAGAGACACATTAAAATATATAAGAACAGCTTATTAAGGCTAACCTACTAATCCAAACTTTATTAATCTAAACTTTATTAATTAAGAAATCAACTCACTAACAAAATAACTAACTAATTAACAAAAAGATCTACCACAAAACATCAATCAGAATATATATTAGTAACTTATAAACTGAAATATGTTTAACAACGATCGCTTTCATACCAAATAGGTACTTCATCAGGTCTGTGTGTAAAAATATATTAATGAACACGTGTATAAATGAACACCAAAGTAGGCTGAAAACCATAGCTATAATTGCTGAGGTGGAAATACAGTGAAAAATGTTAGAAGTAAATAGTGAAAAATGTTAGAAATAAAACATTAAGGCCCTGTGGATCTGTTCAAGTGTGGCATCTAACTAAGAAAACATCTAGTTTAAGTATGTAAAAGTATCAGAAAACAGTACCAATGTCAGTTATTTTCATTGTAAAATATTTAGTCAGTCTCATATCAGACACTTTTAATAATCTTTTAATCAGTGAGGCAGTTTTCTGAACTCTATTATGCTTTATATGGAGCAATAATAATTAATCCCTGGTTTTCTAAAAGAGTTCAGTGTCAGCTGCCACAGTAGTTCATATTTTTTAAAAGATTAGGGATGCCTCCTTCCAGTTCCAAAAGGTCCACATGATCAATAATTTGAAATTTAAAGCCAGTGTGTCTTTTGTGAAGCTGCAGGTACTGAGCCAGTGTGTTATTCTTGCACTTAGCTCTAATTTCAGTAAGATGGCCAGAAATCCTTCTTTTAAATATGTTAAGCATTTTCCCAATACAAAATGCTTCACAGTCATTGCAGCTACCCTGTAAACCAGCTGTGTTGAGTTACAGTCACCACCTGCATTGGTTTTAATCAGTTTCTTTAAATAAGGGCATTAAAACATGTTTCCATCCTGTATATGGTGACAAAAAGCACAACTGGCTCCACACTTATTGGTGCATGTGTCCTGTTGTCTGGGCCTACCTTCAACCCAAATCCTGATGTTTCTGGCATTCCTATGCACAAAGGAAAGGGCTTCTCTAAAGATGCCCATTAGATATGAGCTTTCAGTAATTATGGCCTAATTCTCTCTAATAATATTAATGATACTGGAATAGTCAATACTAAAAGATACGATACAACTGTCTTTAGATTTGTTGTCCATAGGTTTTTTTTTAAAACCCTCCTATAAAGACTGTTAAGTGCTGGTAAATGTGTACTTTTTAGTTCAATTATGCTCCTATAAGGATTATGAAAGAAGTATAAATGGCAAACTCTTCAGCACAAACTATTTTTTATAGTGGTAGTATTCTTTAAGTTCTAGGTCTTAAACTAAATATTAAATAAACAGAGATCTCTCAGGGTAAGGTACCTGCTATGTCCCCAAACGAAAAAATGTCAGTATCAAGGTGCAGGTACTCCATGACTATCGAGGTCAACCATCAACCAAAAAAGCAAAAATCAATAAAAAAATGTTATACTTGAACAGCAAAAGAACTTTATTCCATGGGTTGTTAGCGCTTTCACTTCTACTCTGGACGCTTCTTCAGACTTTAATAAAACACTTCATCACTTCTGTATTTAAACACTTATCAATTAAACAGTTAACCAATGAAAGCCTTTGTACAAATACATAACTATAAAAAGTCAGAAACTTCTAAAAAGATAAAAAGTCAGAAACTTGTATTATGAAAATTAAAAATTCAAACTTCAACATTGACATTAAAATGAATGTAGTAATAGTTTATAACAGTTATTAACATTTCAGATGGCAAATAGCATATAAATATTTAAAAATACAAGAGCATATAAAAACAGCATGTAATAAAAACATTTCAAGTGTATGAAACTATTGAAAAACTTCTAAAAATACATATTCCTTGGTGTTAGTATAAACATTTTTTATTGATTTTTGCTTTTTTGGTTGATGGTTGGCTTCGATAGTCGTGGAGTACCTGCACCTTTAAACTAAATGTTATAAGTTTTCTGGATATTCACTACTTCGTGAAGTGATCTTGCTGGTCTGACTTGGTTTTGGACTTTATATTGTTTACTTTTGATACCAGCATACCAGACATGGTGGACGGTAATGTGTTGGAGTTTAGTTATTGTCCAGAGAGGGAAATATCTATGAGCCAGAGGAATAAAAACGTAAGTTGTATGGTTAAGGAAATGTTTAACTGCAACAATAACTGTAATTCTCTTTTACAACTGAACTTTATGGATACTACACAAGTCAATGAAAAAGTAAGTGACTTATTTGAACAGAATATTTTCATTTACAAGCAAGTGGAAACAGTTGCATTTAAACTGAAATGACCGCAATGGCAGAGTTTCCACTCAGAAGCTTCTGTACACTATGACCTGATCTTTACTGACCTGCATTTACTGTTGATTAACTATGAAATCAAAGGAATTAAAAACCAGAAAGCTAATGCAGGATTTTAATGAGTTTCAAAAACTGAATATATTTGAATGGCCAAGAGACAAAAGGAATGAAGTCACAGAAAAGAACGTTGGCAATACTAATACTAAATTGCCAATGAAAGAGACAAGGAGGTGAGGAAAGTCTAATCAAGAGGAGGGCAGTACCTCATATAGAAATGGCTGTACAAATGAGAGGAAATAGAGACAGAGACAAATGAAATGAATGAACCAGAGATGAGCATAGTAACTTCTATAGATACCAACTCAAGGGGGCCGATGTGCAGAAGATTGAATAATGAAACTCAGTCTGATGAAACGCAGTCCAATGGAACAGTCATCCTCAAAGATAAAGATGAGTCATGAAGCAACACTAATAATTGGCCAGAAGGTGCATGTCCCAAAACCTCTGGTATCCCAGTTTTTTTTTGAGTTTTCCAATTTTTCTGAAACAGAAGAAACTGTACAAGAGAAATCAATCACAGAGCAGAGACCGGAAGAAACACAAGATATCTATGTGACATCACAAGCATCAGACTTGGTAGTAAACTTATCGGATTATGTATTGACGGATATGGAATATAGTATTTTGAACAAGGGGCTAAGGTTCATTCCAGCAGCTCCATCAAAACATAGTGAGTTTGATTTTGATGTTATATACTTTGCCAGAAATGTTGCACTAAAACAATTGTTCAATAATAAGAGCAAGGAGGAAGGTAGTAAATGATAACATGAAAAACTTTAAGAAACCAAGTCTTAGGGGACTGGTATTACCTCCGATAATTGATGCATTTGTAAAGATATGTGAGAGTGAAGTTTTTCAAATGAGGCAAGATAATAGCTATAAAGGTTTTCACAGTTTGGGCAAAGGAGAGGGGGAAGCTTTATAACAACTAATGAATCATGAACAGATAATAATAAAACCAGCGGACAAAGGAGGCGTGACTGTCATTATGGACAGAAAATGGTAAGAACACAAGATACTTGAGCTGCTGAGTGACAAGGACACATATAAACCCATACAAAAATATGAATTGGATAAAATTATACTGGCCATGGAACATAGTCTTTATGATCTTATATCATGCATCTGATTACACAAGATTTATGAAAATCATTTAGTGAAAGATCCAATAGTTACAGTGATTAAGGGTTTGCCTAAGATTCACAAGCAATGCATTGACACCCCCCCAATGCATCCTATAGTCTCTGGGGCTGGATGGGTATGGAACCTTTATCTGTTTACACTGAACAAAGATTAAAAGGTGCATTGAATAAAGCTACAACTGTATTAAGGGTTACAGAAGACTTCTTAATAAGTCAGTCATCATACTGTCAGAATAATCCATTAAATGCAAATATGTTATTGGTAACTATGGACATAAGGAGTCTCTTTACAGTCATACGAAATAGGTATGGCATTGAATCTATTAGGAAAGTCCTTCACATGATCAATGACTATACTGCTGTTGAGATTATGCAAGTTTGCTCATTATTAGAAATTATATAGGAAATAATGTCCTCATGTATGGTGATCGCAACTATATACAGAAAAGGGGGGTGGCCATGGGGACATTGTGTGCCAACTCATACACTAATATACTTATGGCACAATGGGAATTGGAGTTTGTATTCAACAACATTAATACATGGAAGGAACAACTGATGTATTACAAGAGATTTGTGTATGACATTTTTTGTTATGGGATAGTGAGGAAAGTTAACTCAATATGTTTGTCAGTTATCTGATAACCACTACTGGATGCTTGAACTTTGAAATAAACAGTTCAAAGATTGAAACTGACTTTGTGGATGTTACATTCACATGGAAAGTTGATGGATCCATTGAGACTCGAACCTTCAGAAAAGACTGTTGTAGGAAGAACTCCCTACATCGTTCAAGTATGCATCCAAATAATATATTCCCACAAGTAATTAAAAACAAGTTCCTATGACAATCTAGGCTGAACACAGATGATAGCAGATATGAGGAAAAAGTAAAGGACATTATAAATGAAGTGACATTAACGGGATATAAAGAGAAGGACATTAATGACATCACGGGATATAAAGGGAAGGACATTAATGAAATCACGGGATATAAAGGGAAGGACATTAATGACATCACGGGATATAAAGGGAAGGACATTAATGACATCACGGGATATAAAGAGAAGGATATTAATGAACTCACGGGATATAAAGGGAAGGACGTTAATGACATGGGATATAAAGGGAAGGACATTAATGACATCACGGGATATAAAGGGAAGGACATTAATGACATCACGGGATATAAAGAGAAGGGCATTAATGACATCATGGGATATAAAGGGAAGGACATTAATGACATCACGGGATATAAAGAGAAGGGCATTAATGACATCACGGGATATAAAGGGAAGGGCATTAATGACATCACGGGATATAAAGGGAAGTACATTAATGACATCACGGGATATAAAGGGAAGGACATTAATGACATCACGGGATATAAAGAGAAGGACATTAATGACATCACGGGATATAAAGGGAAGGACATTAATGACATCACGGGATATAAAGGGAAGTACATTAATGACATCACGGGATATAAAGGGAAGGACATTAATGACATCATTATTGAAACACAACAGCAGCGGACAATAAATGGAAAACCATATTTCAACAGGAATAATGAAAATGATGCGGCACCTATGAGATAGCGGGAATCACCAATCATGAGATGTACATTAAACCTGGAGTCAAGCCGTGAAACAGCTATGAGATATAATGAGAACGAACTGCTTCAGACTGATGGCTGATGAGTCTGTAAGACGTACAGCAGGGGACACACCAAGTTTCTGTTATAGAAACAGGATGAATCTGAAGCATTTGCAATGTAAAGATAGGAATATACGCCCGTAGGAGCTACATCACAAAAACATGGCACCTTTAAATGTGGCCACTGTACAACCTGCCCATATATTACAAGATCAGTGCTTTCAACATCCCATAACACAGAGTCAATAAATTAAAGTCATATGTTGATTATGGAACAAAAAACATCAAATATATATATATTATATATATATATATATATATATATATATATATATATATATATATATATATCAGTATCTCGGGACCATAAAGGCAAAAAACAAAAATGTCAAAAGTGCATAAGCACAAATTCGAATATCTCGAATCCGCGCTTATGCAGTGCAGCAACGGGAAGGGAAGTGTTTGCCCGGGATGTGTTACGGAAGTGAAGGTAAGTGAGTGTATGTGAGTGCTTTTGTAAGTTGTGCGTGTGGGTTAGGGTAGGGAGGTGAAAGTATGAGTGTGAGTGCTTGATGTGTTTGTGTATGTGTGATGTGTGTGCATGTGTGAGGGAGTGTGGAATGTGTGCATGTGAGTAATCCATTACTTTACTGTTAGTGCGATCTCAGAGTTGGTATATATAAGTAGGGGTGTTTATTATTTTGTAGTACGTATTTTAAAGTTCAAATTTTATTACTGAACTTGGTGTAAAACATATTTCAAGGACTGAACTTCACACCCTCCACACTGCAAAGTTCCTGCTTGATTTGTTCATGTACATTTGTCCAATGCTCAACTCTAATTTAAATATCTTAGAAGGTACTGTATGTTAAATTATTATGTTTTGGACTATTTTGATTTGTCTGAGATGTATCTATGTTATGTTGTGTGTAGATAGCTAGACTGATAGTCAGATAGGTAGGTAGATAGGTAGATAGATGGATAGATAAGTACATAAAGCAGTTGTGCTATTTGACTGCATAAAAGATATTGCAAAGAGGGACAATGGTAGAATGCATGTTTGTTTTCAGATTACACAATGATCTGTCACATGATCAGAGCAGGAGAAGGAGTGCACTGGATGTGAAGTGAATCACAGTGTTCTATGAATGGTCAGATCTTTGACAGATGATATCTCCATCAGAAAGAAGTCCCAGGTAATGATGTACCCCTTTCCCAGTTCCCCAAGTGAGCTTTTATTTCTGAGTGTGCAATCTATGTCCCTCAACACTTCAGGGAAGTGTGCTACTCCATAGAATTCATGCGTGGTTCTTGTTGTCTCCTGTGGGGTTTGTGGGAAACACATAGGCTCCCTTGCATGCAGTAGCATTGCATTTAAAAACTGAGATAATATTCTAGAGCCTGATACCAATGGCACCCTTAATATATCCCCTGTGGGTATCTAGAAACTACCAGTAGCTACATAATGCTAAACATGCTTGTGTTTCCACTGGGGATGGGTTCTCTATGATTTCCTTGGGGCTGAAGTGGGGTCAACAGAGGTTGCATATTTCCTCCAGTATTTCCCTGCCCATGTTGTTTCTCTCAGCAGTTTCTGTATCATGCAGTCCATGATGAGTCAAACAGGGTCTAAATACCCTTCTCCTTCTTGTCCGAGGTCTGGCAGCAGCAGCCGCACCCCCTGATTTAAAGCCTGTTGCACATACAGCTTAATAGCAGCAGCAGCGACCGCTAACATGATTTTTTTTCTAAGTGTAATTGCACCTGTATTCCATAGAGTTTTGGTGTATATGGCAAACGCCTACACTGAGTGTATATAACTGTTTATAGGTTCCTGAATAGCTCCACCATGTTGCTTTGGTTAATTAGAATGTACTTTGGCTCTTTAAGTTTTTATTAGCACGTTGTCTAGAGCCGCTTAATGAATATGAAGTAGTACACTATAACCGAGCTGCCAGCACGATCACTGCACTTTTGTGTAGCTGTTAATCAAACTGGTCCCTTATATTTTCTGCTTAAAACACAATATAGAAGATCTGATTCTTTGATTGCAGAAGGCAGACACTCCTGAGGCAAATGTTTCTTTTCTGCTGCTGCAGATTATGAACTGCTCATCTCTGCTGGAACACCAGAATCCAATCTACAGTCTGAATGGATTGCACAGAGCACAATGTCCTAGTTCACCTTGTTCCATACTCATTAACAAATACCACTGTCTCATATTAGCAACACCTCATCAAACTTAGAATTAAGTTCATTTTAATCTTTCTCATTTACATGCTACTGTATCTTAGCCCCAGCCCAAAATGAGAAGTATATTACACCATAACATTTACACTTCTTCCAATACTTTTATTCCTCAAACTTATTTCACCTGTAAAGGATTCTCATTCTCTGTTAAAGTCTCAAAAATCTATAACTCTGCTGTGTTATTTTTAGAGAATTTAAGTTCTTTAAACACACTCACTTTAGAAATTTAAATCTTATCTGTTCACTGAAGCATTTGCCAATACCAACCAGCAATAACTTAGGTTAAAGGAAACCAGGTACTCATGTATATGTCCTTCAATTCATATGCTGCAGGATTCATAACATGAGGAGTCCGCTCCTGGCTGACTCATACATCCAGCCAGTATACAAAAGTCTAATGCTACTGGATGGTACGTGTGATGCCGCACATCTGCTAGTATATGTCAGCCATAAAGAAATGTCGGGTATAAAGTGGACGTCAGCATGCACCAATCTCTGAACTTTTCTGCCACCTGTCCGATCGCTGCTCCAGTCATCACTCTCCAGGTAAGTTATGAAACTGGATCAGATAAGTGCCCCATTGGGGGGTTTTCTTTAAATCTTTGGCTACTGTTTTGTGTGTGATTACATGTCAGCTAGGAAGGGCAAGTGTCAGTATGGAAGGCAGATTCCACATAAAGATTCCCATAAGCTCTGCTTGTTTTGCCTATGCCCAGACCACGACCATACTACCTGTGCTATTTGTAAGGCTATCATACCTAAAACCCTCTGAAGCCAGTTAACTTCCTTAAAACTCTATCATGAGAATCAGCGGCTTAAGCATTTAGCGTGAGATATGGAGGCTTCGTTGGGTCCGTCAGATGAGCCACAACCTAAGAAGGCCAAAAACCAAGGCCTGATCTTCCTGCTGTTCCCTCTTTCCCAGACTTCCCTGTTGAGGCTGATGTGGGCCCAGATGCTGTCCCAGAATTGGTAGACATTCCTTCCATGGGTACCACTGGGGAAGCTGTGAAGGACCTTGCCAGCATGTCCACTAGGGGTTCACAGGCATCCAATTTGGGCATAGAGAGGGAACCACTGCTTTTAATTATTGAAGGCCTGCATGGTGTCACCAAAATCATTGTACGGGAGGATGTACCCAATGACATTGTAGTATGTAGGCTGATGTCTGGCCTTCTACCTTCCACTACATGAAAGCCCACAGAAAGAAAAAAAAGTTAAAAGAAAACATGTTTCTTCTGTTCTCCAGATCAAGCTATGGACTGGCAAGTCTTCTCCCAAGGCCTTTTCAATGCCTTTATGGCCCTATGTGAGACCTCAGGTCCTTCTTTCTCTTCTCCTACCTTTCCTCCTTCCAGTCCTTTAAGAAGGATCTAGGAGGAGATTTCCTCAGATGATGAGGACTCTTCAGGAGATGAGTCCCTGGCTTACTTGACCCAGATCTCCTCTCCCTTGGAATATGCCTCACCTGAAGAGAAATCAGATGGCACTGACTCTCCTGGTGAGGATATTTCCTTGGGGAGACTATTTTGAAGATGAAATAATTCTTCAAATGGGACTATTGCCCAGTGTCTAACATACAAAAGAGGTACTATGATCTCCTTCAGATGAACTCTCCCTCTACATCTGACATTCTCCCTCTCCTTCCAGCTTTTAAAGATGCTTTTTCCAGCTGCTTCCAAATGTCCAGATTTCCAGCCTCCAGCCTCCACATGCCCAGACAGGTTTTACAAGGTGCCTAAGGACTCCAAATTCCTCTTTAAGGCACCTTCTGCAGATCCAGCTACCATTTCAGTTTCTGCAGACAAGGCATCCAAACTATTGCCTTCTACCTCCTTACTTTCCTCAGATAAGGAGAGCAAAGTCATGGAGAGGCTGGGGAAAAAGCATACACCTCTGCTACTTTGTCCTACAGGGCAATTAACTATCAGACTCATATGGCCAAGTATTCTTAGCCCTCCAATCAGATACAAGTAAGCTCCTTTCCAAGCTCCCTGACTCCCCCGACCAAGGATAAGCTCTCTTCCATCCTCAATTACTCCACTAAAACTTACTTTGTCAGAAAATCAGCTAGGCCACCATCTACAAAAGGTAAGAGGGACTCCAGGGAATAAGCCCCTACAAAGTCTGCCTCCTCTACTCCCACTCAGAAACAATCCTTTCAAGCAAAGCTAGGTAGTCTGTGACTACCTGCCTCCAGACCCATCTATTCCTTTGTCTCTTCGCCTCTCTCCCTCTCTCTGTCTCTCCCTGCTTGGAATCAGATAACCCAGGACTCTTGGGTCCTTTTCATCATCCAACAAGGATATTTCATGGTGTGGGAAACTCTTTCCTCCTTCAGAGGCATCCCACAACCACCAGAAGAACAACTGGAACTTTTCCCCCCAATCTTATCCAGCCTTTTCTCTCAAGGGACTATTCAGGAAGTCCCAATCTCTCAATTGGGAAAAGGTATTTACTCCAGAATGTTTCTGGTTCCCAGGAAGAAGGGCCCCTGGAGGCCCATTCTAGACCTTTCTGAAATTTCCTACCTTTCGCATGCTGATTTTACCCACCCTTCTCCCACTTATACTTCCCCAGGCTTTTATGGTATCTGTGGATATCAGATACCTACCTTCACATCCCCATTCACCTCCATTTCAGGAAATTTCTTTGCTTTTCTGCTGTTTCCTCACATTTTCAGTTCTGTGCTTTGCCCTTTTGTCTGTCTACAGCACCAAGGGTCTTCACAAAATGTTTAGCTCCTGTCGTTGCCTACTGCAGACTACAGGGTATACAGATTTTCCCATAACTACATGATCTTCTCATCCAGGCCCCATTTCCCAACATCCTTCAGGAGAATCTCTCCTTCATGGTGTCTCTCCTGAAGAGTTTAGGTTTCAAAATAAACTATCAGGAATTTACTCTGACTCCTTCCCAAAACTGTGTTTTTCTTGGTTGCAGGATTCAAACAGACAGGATGCTAGCCTCCATACCAACAGAAAAGTTCCTGTCCCTTACCTCCTATTTCCAGGACCTCCTTCTCCTTCAGTCTCTGACTGACAGGAATTTTCTATGCATCTTGGAGTTCGTGGCCTCAACGATTCCCATGGTCTTCCTCGCTAGGTAGCACATGACGCAATTTCAGTGGTTCTTGTGGACAGTCTGGACACAACATTCCCATCCTCTGGAATTTGTCCTTCCTCTACTACCCTACTTGAAAAGGGAATTAGACTGGTGGGTTCTTCAGGCTGCAAGGAATCTAGGCCTACCATTACAACCCCCTCTTCCCACTCATTAGATGTACATGGATGCTTCAGATGTAAGATGGGGTGCAGCACTACAATCTTGGAAAGTCAAAGATATCTAGTCCATTTCACAAACAATGGAGCACATCAACATAAAGGAAATGAGGGCCTTGATTTTCACCCTCCAGATCTTCAAGCCTATGCTTGCTCCAGGGGTCCTAAGGTGGTTCTCAGACAACGCCATGGTCCTATGGTATATCAACAAATGGGGGGGGGGGGGCAAAGTCTTTTCTCCTGTGCAGACTGGCTTTGCAGGCCTGGGAGTTAGCTTTGCAAAATCAGCTCTCTCTTCAAGCTGTCTACATTCCATCAGCTCAGAATGTTGTGGCTGACACACTCAGTAGGTGCATGACTCAATCCCAAAAATGGATGTTACGTAGGGATGTTTTTCAAGACCTGGTCCTTTAATGGCGTATACCTCAAATAGATCTCTTTGCCTCCCCCATGAACAGACAACTTCCAAAATTTTGTGCTAGGATCCCCCACCCCTTGGCATGGAAGGTGGATGCTCTAGCATTTTCTTGGAAGAGATTGTTTCTGCATGCATTCCCCCCTTCCCATGTCCCTAAAAGGCCCTGCTGAAAGTCTAGCAGGAACAACCAAAAGACTTGTTGGTGACCCCCTTTTGGCCAAGACAGCATTGGTTCCCCCACCTCCTGCATCAAGCCAAGGGCAATCACAAGTTAACCCACATGATGGACTTACTCACACAGGACAAGGGTACTCTAGTACACCCACAGATGTCAACTCTAAACCTGACCCTGTAGGTGGTAGGGTTTTGATCCTCTTCAGGCACCGTTTTTCTGAGGATGTGCTTCAAGTTCTGCAGGAGGCCAGAAAATACACAACTAGGAAATTCTACATTTCCAAATGGAAGATGGTTTATATCTGGTGTCTAAAGAAGGATTTACAACCACTTGTTCATAGGTTCATAGGTTCACAGGTAAGTACTAGGCTATCTGCCCGAGGGCATCTATAAGCCTAGCCAGAATGAGTTGGCTTTCGCCACCCCCTTAGATTAGTTCCCTGTGCCTTGGTCCAGCAGAGCAATTAGTTCCCTGTGCCTCTGTCCAGCAGAGCCACTGCAGTGATCCCCAGGGTAAATTTTCTGTTTCCCATCCACTCGTCAAGGTTTCTCTTGAAGAGTGTTAGTGAGGGGCTCTGCCTAATGTAGATTGGAATCCTGCTCCAAAGCATTGGGAGTCTCTGGGATAGGAATCTATCCCTCCAGCATGCCTTATTTATCATTGTGGTGAGGTATAGATCCCTAGTCCATCAATTCTGGGTTGGACATGGCCTTGTATGTCAGGCAGAGATCACCTCTGAGTAAGCGGTATGCAACCAAGTACAAAAGGAGTTTCTTCAGTCGGGCTGCATAGGATATATGTTTAAGGCCAGTAATCCTCTTGGTGAGATACTTCTGTGGTCTTTCCAGCTGTTGCAGGTATCTTATAATGTACATCCCAAATGGGGCATTGTACTCTATGATGGGTCTTATGAGTGATGAGTACAGGGGCACAATAACCTCTTTTGTTCTAGATACGAACCCTTTTGTGATTAGGTGGGCCACATAGAAGGATTTTCTATCCACCTTGGCAATATGATTATCAAAGGAGAGATTACTATCTACTTGGGTCCCCAGATCCCTTATTACATATTCTGTATTTAGGGGACTACCACGTATGTGGTAGTTCGCGAGTACTTTGTTTTTTCCAAAGGGGATGACTATGCACTTTTTGACATTTAGCTTGAGGCCATGATTTTGACACCAGGTATCCATCTTAGTGAGACCCTTCTGGAGGATGTCTGTATCAGCTGGAGAGTCAATTAATGCCCCCAGTTTGCAGTCGTTTGCGAACTTGGTCAGCCATAGTCCTCCTGTGCTTGCCTGTACCTCTGGGAAGTATATACCGAACAGGAGGGGTCCCAGGACTGAGCCCTGGGGGATGCCACTTGTAACTGGTTTAGAGTCAGGCCTACAGCCTGCAACTCTCACCGTGTGGGTTCTATCTGTGAGACAATTGGCAACCCGTCTCGTGACGTAGGGGTTTATGTTCAGGCTGGTGAGCTTGTCTATAATACCAGAATGGGAAATGGTGTTGAAAGCCTTTGCGAGATCTAGGTAGGCTGTGTAGACCTCCTTTCCCTCATCTAAAGCCTTGGTAACTGTCTCAAAGAAGTCCACCAGGTTTAGAAGGCATGATCTGCCCTTAACAAAGCCAAACTGGGTAGAGTCCAATGTATGAAGGTTCTCAGTGTCTCTATTAATGAATTCCATGATGATGCGCTCCATAGCCTTGCAGACCAGCCTAGTCAGACTTATAGGACGATAGTTCCTGGGTTCTGTTTTGGCTCCACCTTTGTGGAGCAGGATAACTGTTGCTGTGCGCCACTCTATGGGTACATAGCCTGTAGAGAGGCTGAGTTTGAACAGTGTGTTTAGGTGAGGGGTTAGTTCATTTTGGAGCTCGTGTAAGACATAGCCTGGGACACCGTCTGGTCCCATTGAAGCTGTATTTTTGGCTGTGTGTCAGTGATTGCCAGGGCACTACATTCTTCTGGTATGGTTATGGTCCCATTAGGGGGTGAAAGGGGTGTGAAGTCTGCACTAAACCTACCTGCCAGAATGTTGGCAATATCAGACGGTTCAGTGTATTTTGTGCCATTCTGCACTAATTCAGAGCATATCTGAGAGTTTCCACTTAGGTTCTTGACATAGCTAAAGAACGCTTTGTGGTTATCTTTGGAGTCCTTGGCAATTTTTCTTTCATAGCTAGCCTTGGATGATTTTATGAGGGATCGTAGTTTCTTGCTGATACTAATCAGGGATGTCTTTCCTTCTTGGGATTTTACTCTTTTCTGTACTAGTTTCCTCCTTCTATTGTATAGCTTGTTTATGGCAGGGGTCCACCAGACTGGTTTACTTTTCTTGGAGGAGTGAGTCTTGGTTTTGCTTGGGATAGCACAATCCATGCATTCTTGCAGGTGCTCATAGAGGGCCTTTGTAAGGGATTCAGCAGCTTGGACAACGTTGTCCATTAGCATGGGGGCTATGAACCTTTCCACCTCAATCTTAAGTAACGTGAAGTTTGCTTTTGAAAAGTTTTCACAGTGGTTTCCTTGATTGGGAGTGGGAGCGGAATGTGGATATCCAGAGTGATTAGTCTATGGTCTGATCTAACCAGCGAGGGTTTGACCTCCGGTGTATCACCCATATTGGTGATGACCAGGTCCAATATGTTGTCACTTCTGGTGGGGGTGTTGACCAGTTGATCCAGGGCATTTGAATTTATAAATTCTAGGAAGCTTTGGGCAAGGGAGTTAGTACTTGAGTAGTTCTCCTAATAGTGGACACTCCAGTAGTTTTGTCCTATCTGTGTAAATTGATGAAAGATAAGCTGTCTTATTCTTCAGTAAAAGCTCATCTGTCTGCTATCTCTATATGTCTGCTTATGTCCCCACCCTTAGCTTTTAGGTTGGAAGTTAAACTGTTCTTAAAAGTCATCCTTCACGTAAGTCCACCAAGGAAACCAGTTCTGCCTGCTTGGAATCTGAACTTTGTTTTGAAAAGACTTACCCTGGCCCCATTCTTCTTCCCTACAACACTGCACAGGGAGCACTGTTTTTCTCCTGGCAATTACTTCTGCCAGAAGGGTTTCTGAATTACAAGCCCTGATATCTATCTCCCCCTTCACAGTCTTCAATAGAGATAGGATTTCTTTACGTAGTAATCCCTCCTTTATACCCAAGGTGGTCAATGTGTTATCCCTCTTTACCAGAAAGGCTCATCCAGACTCTACTACACTTTGCTGTGAAGGAAAGGTTAGTTTGCTTTTATTTTTTTATTACTGTATTGCCTTTCTATATTTTGAATACTGTAGTTTGTTTTTTTTACCTTGTGTTTTGCTTGCATTCTGTTTTAACAGCACATTAAAACTTCAAAAGAGATCACAGCTCTCTCTGTTCTGAGTCAGGCAGAATTTTTTCTCGCCCTCTCACCCATTTAAGTTGTCTTGTTAAATACTACTGTCTTTCTAGTTGCCCGCCTCTTATGTTAATCTGACCATATATCTCATTTCTCTCTACTTTCACTGGCTTATGTGAGTAATCACAAAATCATCATTTTTGAAATCCCACCCCTTCAATTATTTAAATTTATTGGCCATCCTACAGTATTTCATAGTACCAAAATACAAAAGTGACCACCCCTTTCAATCCATCTTGCTGTTTTAAAAATAGTAACTCTCCACTAAACCTTAACTTTTTAAACAGATAAAACTCAAGTTACCTACTTTCACATCTAACTTCTCTAGTGCACACTGCATCTTACCTTTAAGCATCCCTGTGACTAGCACTTTCTCTAATACCTGCTGGAAAACACTAGGAAGCCTTAAACTCATACAAACACTGAACTCTCCTTGTTAACAAGGGGAAATTAATAGTAGGCACTAAACAGCCTATAATTGCAAAGTACCTTGCTAAGGAAACAGCTCCTATACTTTACAAAGAAAAAAAAAAAGCCCCAAACCAGGCATGTCCAAGAGTCAGCTTCCGGTGATTTCTCCTGTCCACCTGGTGAATCTGGGCACTCTGGGGCAATGCAGCAATTGCCTCATGTACACAGACAACCCTCTCCTCCTACCACCCAACACTACAACCTGTGAGAGATGCACTTACATAGCCAAAATGGAAGCAAAGCTCTCTCCACCCAAGACTGTGCTAAACAGTCAAGAGGAGAAGGTTAACACCCACACTACACCTCAAGCAACACATAGCCCTTCTAAACCCGCACCACAAACACCCACATATAGCAACACTAAATCCACATATGAAGAGGCCCTTAACTGTAACCTGCCCAAGCAACAAAGACCTCTGAAGCTGAAACACAAACAAACACCAATCACAACCAACGTGTCACATAGTTCACAACACCAGTGTGCCACCCAGCAACAGCCCCTAAGGCAAGACAATGTACCTAACACTTTAGTCATAGGTGACTCTATAGTCCGGCACACTGATGTCCCTCTCACCAGGTTGAATAAGGAGAAAATTGCAGTCAGCTGCCTGTCGGGTGCCAGGATCCGCCACATAACGCATGCACTCAAGTCACTCCACAACAAGTACAAATATGACTCTGTCATTGTCCATGTTGGAGTGAATGACTTGAGACATACCTCCCTGGACTACATGAAAAGAGACATGGAAGAGCTCTCGGATCATGTGGCCCAGGCAGGTATGACCCTAGCCCTGAGTAGCATCCTGCCTTCACCCAGAATGATACCACAATATAAGGATAAAATGATTGACTTCAACAATTGGCTAAGCTTATGGTGTCATTCAAAGGGGATCCAGTATCTGTCTACCTGGGATGACATGATTGACAGACCACAAAGCTTTGCCAGAGATGGTCTGCACCTGTCGCCCCTGGGATTCAGGTTACTGGCTAAGGCTCTTGCCACCCCTATAGTGCCTTTTTTAGGCAAACTTCAAAGGACAAAACCATCACCATAACAGGTACAAGCATGCAAAATCTGAAGGTAATGCTACTCAATGCTAGAAGTCTAAACCTCAAAATGCACTCTCTCGAGACACTCCTAAAAATGGAGAACAACGATATCTGTGCTGTAACTGAGACCTGGTTCAAGGATCCAGAGAGCACCCCTGCAATACCAGGCTACAACTCTTACCACACTTTTTGGCCACCAAACCAGGACCGAAACACTAAAGGTGGAGGAGCGTCAATATTCACCAAGGATATTCACACCACCAGGCTAGTTAGCCAACACAATGTGTCTGAAATTCTCCAAGTGCAACTAACACTAGGTAAGACTGCAATCCAAATTGTAGCTTGCTACAGATCCCCCACCATACCCCAAGATTCTCACTACACCTTTCTAAACATACTGGGAAATATTAAGATAGAACCAAACACCCTAATACTGGGTGATTTTAACTACCCTGCCATTAACTGGGAAAACTACTCATGTCCCAACACCTTTGCGCAACGGTTCTTGGAATTCATAAATTCCAATGCCCTGGATCAACTAATCCATAGTCCCACCAGGGGCTCCAATATCTTAGACCTGGTCATTACCAACATGGGAAATCAATGCTCCATACCTATGGTCACCCCCTTGTTAGTCAGGTCTGACCATAAGCTAATCACCCTTAACATCCACATCCCACCTCCACCTCCCCCAGTAAAGAAACCACCATAATAAACTTCTCCAAAGCCAACTTCATGCTACTCAAGTCAGAAGTGACAAACTTCATGACACCCATGCAGACGGGAACTGAAAGTTCAACTGCTGAATCCTACACTAAGGCACTGTATGAGCACATCCACTCATGCATGAATCATGCCATCCCAAATAGAACCAAAATGCTCTCATCCAAAAAAAGGAAGCCAATCTGGTGGTCCCCTGCCATAAACAAACTTTGCAACAAAAGGAAGAAACTTTTGCAGAAAAGAGGAAAATCCCAGGATGCAAAAAACTCCCTTACTAGCCTCAGTAAGAAACTGAGATGCCTCATAAAATCCTCGAAAGCTAGTTACGAAAATATAATTGCCAAAGATTCCAAAGACAGCCACACGGCATTCTATAACTATGTCAAGAATCTAAATGGCAATGCTCAGATCTGCTCTGAGCTAAAACAGAATGGCATTAAATATACTGATCCGAAGGATATTGCCACTATCCTGGCAGATCGATTCAGTCCCAACTTCACCTCCCTCTCACCTCCTAAATGGCCCATCTCAATACCGGAAGATTGCCAAATTCCAGTAATAATGGCCACACAGGTACAAAACTCACTCTCTAAAGCCAAGAATACAGCATCCATGGAACCAGATGACATCCTGGGCTGTGTACTACATGAACTACAATATGAACTGGCACCTCACCTAAGTGTCATGTTTAATCATAGCCTCACCTCAGGTTTCATGCCCACTGAGTGGCGCAGAGCTACAGTTATCCCAATCCACAATGGGGGATCCACCTTGGATCCCGGAAACTACCGTCCCATCAGTCTGACAAGCCTTATCTGCAAGGCCATGGAGCATATTATCATGGAACTTATAAACAAAGACATTGGCAACCTTCAAACACTGGGTTTGTGAAGGGCCGATCTTGTCTCCTGAACCTGATTGACTTCTTTGAATCAGTCTCCAGAGCCATGGACAAGGGTAAGGTGGTCTACACAGCCTATCTAGACCTTGCCAAGGCCTTTGACACCATCCCCCACTCTGGAATCATAGATAAACTTACTAAGTTGGGCATTAATCCCTATGTCACCCAATGGGTTGCTAAATGGCTTACTGATAGAACCCACACTCTAAAAGTAGCCGACTCCAAATCGAGCTCCAAACAAGTGACAAGTGGAGTACCTCAGGGTTCAGTCCTGGGGCCACTCTTGTTTGGCATCTACTTCTCTGAAGTACAGGTCAACACTAAGAGACTCTGGCTAACAAAGTTTGTAGATGACTGCAAACTGGGAGCCATTATTGAATCCCCAAATGATGTGGATACTCTACAAAAGGGCCTTACAGAAAGAGATGCTTGATGCCAGAGCCATGGGCTCAAGCTCAATGCCAAGAAATGTATTATTATCCCCTTTGGGAAAAAATATGTATCCATGAATTACCATATAGGTGGCAGTACACTAAACACAGAAAGTGTGATAAGAGACTTTGGGACACAGGTGGACAGTGGTCTCACCTTCGATAACCACATCGCCACAACAGTCAGGAAATCCTTCTATGTGGCACACCTCATCACGAAGGGCTTTTCATCCAGAAAAAAGGAGGTCATTGTCCCACTGTACTCATCCTTCATTAGACCCATTATAGAATACAACGCCCCATTTGGTATGTACCTCTCAAGACATCTGCAACAACTGGAAAGGCCTCAGAAATACCTCACTAAAAGAATCACAGGCCTAAAGCAGATGTCCTATGCTGACCACCTTAAAAAACTCCAGCTATACTCTGTCGCATATCGTCTACTCAGAGGCAATCTCTGCTTAACATACAAGGCCATGTCAAATCCAGAGCTGTTGGATATGCTACACTTAAAGAAATCCCAATCCCTCAGAGCTACACGCTCCAGGGATCTAAACCTTGTCATCACAATAAACAAAACATACTGGAGGGATAGGTTCCTGACACAGAGACTCCCCAGACTTTGGAATAGATTGCCCATACATGTCAAGCAGAATGCCTCTTTGGACCTCTTCAAGAGGAACCTTGACGATTGGATGGGAGAAAGGAAATTCACCCCAGGGATCACGTCAGTCGCCCTGCTAGACAGGGGTCCAGGAAAGTAAATAATGTGGGAAGAAATATCCAGGGAATTGTTATGGCTAGGCTTGTATAGGCCCTAGGGCTGATAGCCTAGTACCAACATATGAACCTATGAACCTATGAACCTCAGTCAGTCTATCAACCTTCTCACCTTTTTTCCTCCATTCCCCCAATCCTCCAGTGAGAGAATACTTCACACTTTGGACATGTACAGGTGGCTGAGATACTACCTGGACAAAACTAAAACTATCTGTAAGTCTGATCAATTCTTTGTTTCTTATGACCAAAAAGCCCTGAGCCAACCTGTTTCCAAGCACACTATCTCCTCTTGAATTTCTAAAGCTGTTTCTTTCTGCTGTTTGGCAAGTGGAAACACTCTTTCTTCCCATGTGAGGGCACATTCCACTAGAGCAGTGTCCTCCTCTAGAGCTTTCTTTAAAGGTCTGAACAGTTGCTCAATTCTGAAGGCAGCCACCTGGTCTTCTGTTCATACTTTCACTAAACACTACAAACTAGATCTCATCTCCAGGTCCAGGGCTGGATTTGCCACAGCTATTCTGCATGGTTTTGTGGAAAATGTTTCTGCTCCTCTGCCCAATTCTTCCTCTTCATGAGCTTTGGCACTCTCACTCATGTTATGAATACTGCAGCATATGAATAGAAGGACATAGAATAGTTATGTAAAATTTTACCATAACCATAGATGTCCTTCTCTTCTATATGCTGCAGTATTACTTGCCCCCCCCCCTGCCTTCTCCCAATGCTTGCCTAGCTTCTGCGGGCATGTTTTCCTCACTTTTGTTCAGGCTGGTGTTCCTTGCAGCATTCAGTTCTGAGGTTGGTACATGCTGATATCGGATTTGTATACTGGAAGGATGTATGAGTCAGCCAGGGACAGACTCCCTCATGTTATGAATACTGCAGCATATAGTAGAGAAGAACATCTATGGTTATGGTAAGATTTTACACAACTATTCCATTTGTCCAATGCTCACCTCTAATTTAAACATCTTAGAAGCCACTGTATGTTAAATTCTTATCTTTTGGACTATTTACATTTGTTAGATATGTATCTATATTATGTTGTGTGTGATAAATCAGTTGCGCTCATTGGCTATGTAAAAGACATTGCAAAGAGAGACATTGTACAATGTATGTTTGTTTCCAGATCACACAATGATCTGTCACATGATCAGAGCAGGAGAAGAAGTGCACTAGATATGAAGCGGCTCTCAAATTTATATGGATGATCACATCTGTGACAGATGACATCCATTAGAAAGAAGTTCCAGGTAATGCATATGGACATAAAAAAACAGGGAAGGCTGCATTCTGGGAACAGTGAAGCTGAAATAACAACGGAAAGGGACCTTGATATTATTATATCAGATAATCAGATCACTGGCAGCCCATTTGGTGATTAGGTAAAAAAAGTCTGGGGAATTCTGAGTTGCCTTAAAAGAAGCATTGCCAATAGAAAGCGATATATTCTACCTCTGTGCAAATGGTGGGTGATGCTACATTTGAAACACTATGTAGAGATGAGGAGATTCAACCTCAACAGAGACATTTACAGACCGGAGGCTTGATAGAGAAGAGAAAATGGTGCAGGAGGAAAAGACGACATTAGAAAATATTCTGGGGATCAACAAACCTCAAAACTGCAGCAAGTTTCAGACGATGAAATACTGAAGGAAAAGCATGCATGAATGGTAGAAGAGAGATAAAGGAATCAGGTAATTTTACATTTTTTTACAGAGAGGGGAGTAGATGCATAACATTCCTGAGATAAATACTGAAAATAATAATAGCATCATTTAAAGATGCAAGATAGAGATATAAAACAATAAAAAGACTTCATTAGGGTGGAAAATTATCAGAATATCTGAACCAAGTAATCATTTTTAGTCAACAAATTATGCATTCCTATTGTTTTCTGTAGATGTTCCTCCTCATCTGTCTGCCATCCACCTAGCCTCACTTTATTGGATTTGAGCCCATTTGCTCCCTAGGGCATATAATTCCCACAGGGTGAGTGCCATCTGGGAGGGTCATCATTCATGCAGACATTATGGAGTTTGTGCTTTGGCAGGCATTCCACCAATGACAATGCTTTGATTGAGTTCCTAATCGTGACTCTGAGTATGGAGAACAGGCTACCCTTATCACTAACTAGACTTGCCATGCCCTTCCCCCACGACTGCACATTTCTCTGCAGTCACTAATAAGGGCTACCACCAGGTGGTGACATAATGAGCACTAAGCTCACCACAGGGTATTGCAGCTGTATGCATCCTGCTCCAGTCCACCTTAGCTCCCCCAAATCAGACATGCCCATCCTACCCTGCCAGTACTATCAAAATGCTAGGCTGAAAATAGAACTTGGGTTATCCATCTCATAGTAAGGACTTTATCCGTCTGTGTCACTGTTATTGTCATATAGCTGTATGTTTAATAACAGAGGCCATGGTCCCAGAACCACTCACAGTCTAAGCTTTACTCGCAGTTTATTTCACTGGACGATTTTAGAAAACACCACTGTGAACTTAGGGTTGGGGGCACTGATGATGATAATCCTACAAGGGTATTAAAGACCCCATGGTCACTTACACATGTATTTATTGCCCAGAATAGTCCAACTGGGAAACCTGCACAGGGGTGACTATTTGGTTGGAAGTATTTTTATCAACTCTTCATAACTGCGGTCTTGTACCTTAGCCACAATATTGAAGGTGGCCATCAAGTTGCAGTAGAGGCTTCCTGGACACATAATCTGGCAATGTCATAAGATACAGCTTTTTTGAGAAACATTTTGGCTCCAAGTAGATAGTATATACTCTCTAAATTTAGAAGAGCCAACAGACATGACAGTTTTCAAATTTGCACCTGGATGACAGTGCCCAAACCTTCTTCAAACCATAAAACTAGCTGCAAAAATGTACATTACTTACCAATGGAAAGATGTAAACCCCCTCACAATAACTGAATATTGGCATATTTCTATGGAACAGGCTCCCCATCCATGTGAAGCTGAGTTCACCTATTATAAGCACAACCTAGACCAGTGGATGGGGAAATGGAAATTTACACCGGGCCT
>NC_056736.1:758951808-759029308 GCF_019279795.1 Protopterus annectens
AAACACTCAGACATAAAAGCAAACAGCAAAAAAAAACAAATGTGAAAAATAAGTAAGGAGATTAGGAACAGTTATTATGTAGTTTAGAAGAATTCAGAGGTAGTAGGAAAAGAGATAACAGTGGGGAAGGTAGTATTCCAATGAATTAGTTGCTAGGAGAGACTGTCAGGAAAGAAGAGGACTGAGAAAATAGTTGTAACATAAGGAGAGTCAGTAACAAATTCACTAGTTACAAGTTAGAATAGTACAAGTTAATCCAGGGTACTAGTATTAGGAAAGAGTTAATCCAGGGTACTAGTATTAGGAAAGAGAATAGCATTGAATTGAACTGAAAGTATGAATTTGGGAAAATATGACAAGATGTAGTGATACAGCATAAAGAAGGAAGAAGTAGGAAGAGAAAAGGAGAAGAAGGAAGAGTCAATAAGCAGGTAGGTGAAAAGAGGGATAAGTCAGGAGTAAAGGATAATAATTAAGAGTGAGGAGGAGGGGACTGAAAAAGAGGAGCATTGTATGTTGAGCTCAGTCAGGATTAGCACATGGGCATAGCCAGTGAGTTTGAAGATGGTGTTTTATTTGTTTTTTGAAAAGGTTGGATGAGCTTAGGGTGGTCAGTTCTACGGGTAGTTTATTCCAATATGATCCAACAGTATTTGCAAATAAGGAGTCACCTGCTTTATTGTGGGATTTGAGAGTAGTTACTAGAAGCTTGTTGGCTGAGCGAAGTGAGGTAAGGTTTTTATATGGGGTGATTAGGTTATTAAGTATGGGTGTATTGGAGGGGTGGTGCAGAATGTTAAAAGTGATGACCAATTGACGCAGGCGTATTAGGTTCTGAAGTTCTAGCCAGTGAAGTTTTTTTAGATTGAGACAATGATGAGAACGGAAAGGGGATCCTGTGGCAAACCTGGCAATACTATGGTAGGCTGTGTTGAGTTTATAAAGGTTGGCTTTAGAAATGTTGATAAAGGATGGAGAGGCATACAGTAATGTGGAGATAAGGTGAGTTTGGGCAAGAGACACTCTGGTGGTAGCACTAAGAAAGGGCTTTAGTCTGTAGAGGGCACCTATTTTCTTGTTTACGGTCTTGATGGTTATATCAATATGGTTATCAAAGCTTAGCTGATTGTCAATAGTAACGCCTAGTAGTTTGGTGGAATAGTCAGGTATAATTATAGTGCCATTACAGGACACCAGGGAGAATGAGATTGGGGTGGATTTGAGGGTTGGGGTGAAGAGTAATAATTTAGTTTTTTTGGGATTGAGGAGGAGACAGATCTGTTGTAACCATTTTTCTGCTGTTGTAAAGACCTTTTGGGTGGAGGAGTGGAGTTCTTCTGGAGATGGAGCAGAGCAGATGAGAGTAGAATCATCAGCATACTGTATGCAAGTGGATGTTGGGAGAGAAGTGGGAAGGTTATTTATGAATATTGAGAACAGGAGGGGACCTAAGATGGATCCTTGTGGCACTCCGATAGTAACTGGGACTTGAGAGGATAGATGGTTGTCCCAGAGGACTGCTTGTTTTCTATTTGTCAAGTAAGATTCAAACCACTGTAGTGTTAGTGAATCAAGTGAGAGGGATTTTAAAGTATCTAGGAGAAGTTGATGGTTGACCATATCGAAGGCTTTAGAGAGGTCCAGGAATAGTGCAGAGGAGAAAAGGTTTTATTGCGATTTTTATTGATCACGACAGTGAAGGAGAGGAGGGCAGTGGTAGTACTGTGGTGGGGCCTAAAACCATGCTGAGAGTCTGCTAGTAAGTTATTTTGCAAGAGATGATGTAAGAGTTGATGGTGTATGCAGCGTTCCATGATTTTAGATAGTGGAGAAAGAAGGGCTATAGGCCTGAAATTAGAAAGTTCGTTGGAGTTTCCTCCTTTATGGAGGGGAATGATATGGGAGATTTTCCAACAGGATGGGATAGTGGATTCGGTTATGGTTCTGTTAATTAAGATGGAAACTGGGTAAGCTAGTTCAGTTGCTGCTAGTTGAAGATATTCAGCTGGTAGATTATCAGCAGAAGGGGTAGAGGGTTTAAGTTTTGAGAGTAACTTCTGTATATAGGTTGTGGAGACTGTATTAAGTGTAAGAGTAGGGGTGCTGTTTTGAGGAGAGGAGGTTGTTTGAAGGGGAGGAGGGGGGTCATAATGTTAGCTAGAGTAGTGACTGTTTGGGAGAAGAAGTTGTTGAAAGTATCAGCTATCACATTAGGTTGGGTCTGAGCTAGGCTAGTTGGTGTAGGTGTTTTGGTGTTTCCTGGGTGGAGCAATTTATTGATTCCTGACCAGAAAGTGTTTAGGGTTTTGGTTTTGTTGATACTGCAGGTAATAGTTCTTTTTATCTAGATAGGTGAGTTTTTTTGTTATGTTTCTGAGGTGTTTTAAATTTTGGTGGTCAGTTGGGTTTTTGGTGGATCTCCATTTATTCCATGATTTATTTCTAGCTAGCATTGTTTGTTTGGTTTTTTTGGAAAGCCATGGGGCTGCTTTGGAGCCTAGTCTAATCAATCGAGATGGGGCATGATGCTGGAGAATTTGTAGGAAGGTATTGTTAAAATGGTTAACTGCTTCTTCAAGTGGGAGGTGTTTTAGAGTTGACCAGTTATATTGTTTGATTTCATTACGAAAGGATGATAGGTTAAAATTAGTTTTGTTGTGTACAGTACGATATGTAGCCTGCTTGGGATTATTGTATTTTTGTTTAGTGATATAGGTAAGGAGATGGTCGCTGATATTGTCAGGGAGTATTCCAGTTTTATAAGAGAGGGGATTGTTGTTGATCAGTATCCAATCCAGGATGGCTTGTTTCTGGGTTGATTTGTGTATTCTAGTAGGGGAGTTTATGGTTTGTTGAAAGGTAAAGAGATTGAGGTGAATGGAAGGTTTGGGAGAGATGCAGGAGTTCCAATCTATATTAAAGTCTCCTAAGATTATGGTTTCTTGAGGAAAATTGCAGGAGACCCAGCTAAGGATATTTTCTAGTGTATTGACGTTATTGCCTGGCGGGATGTAGGAGCATATTATATAGATGGCTTTGGTTTTGTTAATTTGGAGTTTGGAACAGAGTATTTCTGCATTGGTTGGGGAGGGGGGCAGGGAGTCAATTAAGGCTAGCTGCAGTTGGGATTTGTATAGTAAGGCTACTCCTCCGCCCTTTTTGTTAAGACGATCTTGCCTTAAGGTGCTATAGCCTGGGGGAGTGATTTCATTATCTTTGGTACCTGGTTTTAGCCAAGTTTCTGTGAGACATAGAATATCAAAGGCATAGAAGTCAATTAAAGCATGGAGTTGTGTGATTTTATTGTTGATGCTGCGAATATTTAAGTGAGCTATTGAGAGGGAGTCAGTAGAGAAAGGTGAACCAAAACTATTAGCAGTTTGGTTAGTAGGAGTATGGTTGAGATGATTGTTAGGGCCAGGGTTGGGGTGGATGTCCCCATGTATTAGTAAGAGTGTTTGTGGGACTTGACATACTTTTGTATTTTTGCAGGGTATTAGGTGAAACCGCCTTGTGGTTAGGAATCTGTTACGGTGTAATTTGTGGTAGAGAGGGGGAAGGTAGGGACAGGACGATAGGATATTACTATGTGTTTGTTTGGTTAAAGGAAGTGTAGAGGTTGTGTGTTTGGCTATATGAGGAGATTGGCTAAGTATTAGATATTCGTAGGAAGTAAGAGTATAGTAAAGAAGAAGGATGTTAAGAAGTGTTAGTGAATAAAGCATGTTGAGGCTTAATGGCATGTTATTATTGAGCTGAGGTTAGTAAGTGTAGGAGTGGGTGGTTTGGGAGAGGTTGAGAGTGGGGTGTGGTACTTAGGATTGTGGAGTGTGGGTGTGGTGGTTATAATTGGTGAAATGAGTTAATAGGTGATAGTGGGGCAGGAAATGAGATAGGATGTTAGAAGGTTGGGGGTGTGTCTGTGTGAGTATAAGGGTAGGGCCCCTGGGGGTGGGTGGGAATTGGGGGTAGGGAGGGGAGCGGAGTGAGCGTAGCGAACGGAGCGGGAAGAACCAGTGAGGGGATCAAGGCAGAAAACAATCAGGAAGGACGAGAGAGACACTATAACAGATGTGGGGTGAAGGTGAGCTATAGAGTAATAGTACAGTGGGGATGTAAGGTGGGTGGGGAGAGTCAAAAGAAGGGGAAAGACTAGTATTTTCTATAGTACAGTGCTCAGAAAAATATGGGGAAAAATAGCGTGATTCTCAGTAAAAAGGGCGCCACCTAGTGGCCAGGTCTGGGGTGATGAGGGACAGAGCAACCAGAGAGTTTACCAGGTGAAAAAGTCTGGGTAAATTACATAAAGCTAAAAAGTTAATGAACTATATAGTAAAGGGAACTTAATGATCAACAAGTAGCAAAAAATAAATCCTGATGACATTTAAACAAAGTGCAATTTGTATTTTAAAATACTAGATACAGAAATATCTTCATTTATACCAGGAGTGTCGGATGCATTGAGTCTTAATTGCCACAAACACTCCTTAACTTCTAAAGGAGTTTTATCATCACCACCCTTCACATTATAGGGAACTCTATCAATAATAAAAAATAACAATCTTTTAAAATCATTACAGTTTTGACTGTGTATGAAAAGGGGACAAGTAACTTTTTTGTTCCTAATGTCCCTAACATGCTCCAAAATATGTGTCCTTAATTTCCTTATAGTTTTTCCCACATAAAATGTGGTGCAGTTAAGGCAAGTAGCAATATACACAACCATCTTAGTGTTGCAGTTGCCAAAACCAGGGCATCGAATAGTTCTCTTGTAATTGGGTACTGCAACATAAGGTCCATCATTAATATATTTACACGTGGCACATAAGCTACACTTACTCATCCTAGACATTTTATATAAATTCTTATCCACGTCAGTTTCCATTAATTCCTTTAGATGCATACCCCTACTATAAGTAAACACTGGATCACTGCCTAAAATTGGTAAAAAAACATCTATTGAACACACTGTTCCATGTTTCCTGTATAATGATTTTTTAATTTTACTGCCTCATTGTTAAAAGGAAGTAACAATGCTTGTCTTTTAGTTTCACTCTCCACACAACCATTATCTGTACCTCTTTTCACAGTGGTATTTGTATTTGTATTTATACTTTGGGAGTTTATAGAAGTTAGTAATATGCTCTTGTCTGTAATGGTTGAGGTGGGGGGGGGCCTGGGTTAGGATGGATATCACCTGATATTAGACTGGTAATCAGGTGTAGGATTGGGTTAGAGAGATAATTGGACAGTTTAGAGCAAAGGTTATGTTCTATTGTGATTATGAAGGATTTGCCAGTTACTATGGGGGTAGATTGTTTGTGAGTGGTGACTAGTTTATATGGATAAAGTAGAAGTTTTTTTATAGGAAATAGATGGGGAGATATTGGGGTGTTAGAGTTTGAGAGAGAGGAGGTAAGGTGGTTAGTTACATGGAAGGATTGTGAGTGGTAGGAATTACTGGGCTGGGTGAGGTAATAAAAATATGTTAAGTTAAGAAGTAGAAGTAGTAACAAGGAGATGAATGAGGGTTTTGAGAGCACTTTGAGTTGTGGGTAATTAGAGGTGCTAAGCTGATGTTGAAGAAAGTGTAGAAATGAGAGAGGTTTATATGTAGAGGATCTGGTAAGTACTTAAATAGTGCTGAGGAATAGATAGTTGTGTAAGGATTTGCTGGGGATTTAGTAATGGAGTGGGTGTTGAGATAGTAATGTAGTCTGGCTAGGTGAGGAATACTAGGAGAGGTGAATGAACGTTAATTAGGGTGGAGTAGGGGATGGGTGTGTCTGCAATTCTGGAGACTGATTGGACTGGAAATGTTAGTGGGTGTGGTTATGAGGTAATAAAGATGGAGGTGCTGGGGGCGGGTGGAATGTGGGGGCAGGGTAGGGGAGCGGAGTGAGCCCGCAGGGTGAATGGAGCGGGTAGAAACCAGAAGCAAGGAGGGCAACAGAGGATCGAGAACCTTTCAGTGGAGTGTAGAATATCAGAAGGGTAAGTAGAGGGGACCTGGAAATAGTAGGTTATAGTGGGCTGTAATGGTCTTAAGGGAAAGAGAGAAAAAAGAAAAGTTAGAGAAATAAGAAAATATAAGAAGTGAAAAGAAGTCACTATAAGAGGGGAGAAGATGTCATCTAGTGGACAGATACTGAAGTGCACCATGGCCCACCAGGGCAATCTCTGTGCTGGGTTGGACTGAAGGGAGACGCGAGCAAGAGTAAATCAGGGGGCTAGATGAGGGAGAATAGCTGAGATATAGAGATAAGAGGGGTTTAGGCTGCTGGCTTAACTGGCAAGGAGCATTCAGTACACCTATCAGGGCTTAAAAACTATAGTAGTTCAAGGCTTAACAGCATAGAAGTACTTCCTTGGATTCTCCTGGGATAAGCTTGCTTTAATTCCAAGAGGGATTGAGGCAGCAGAGTTTGTGATAGTTGCTATAAGCAAATGGTTGAGCTTGACTTAGATTTAGTGTAGGTCTAGATGTCCACCAGGTGTAATCACAAGGGATAGTTCAGGACAAAAAGCTGGAGAATAGGAGAGAAAGGTGAGAGAAATTGTAGTTTAGTAGAAAAAATATATAATATCCCTGGTAACAGTAAGCAAAACTCAACAATGTCAAAATTAGCTATGATTTGAAATTAAGACACTTGGGGTAATAGTTTGTTGAAATTAACAATAAATGTAGAGAGTTTACAAGATCAAACATAGGCTCTTCTCACATCTGAGAATAGATTAGAAAATGAAGGTATTGCACTCAATATAATACTGCTAAGGAAGGCAGATTGTTAGACAATTAGACAGAATGGGGCACTTATTTGTGAACCACGTGTATAACTTAGCGTTAGCAATGTGCACTTACACAGATTCAAGGCTAACAGTAACACTCCGTCTTTCAAAAAAAAGACACTACTAAAGGGCAGGGCAATGTCACAGAATTTAAACAGATAAAGCTTCTAAACACGTTGAGCATTTAAAACACATTCAAAAGCCTCTCAAACATTCCATTACGACTAGGCTCTACTTATTAGGCAGGACAATGGCAATGTCGCAGTATTTAAATAGAGCTTCTATAACATTATACATTTAAGACAAATGCAAAGGTTGCTAGAGACATATAATTTTAAAACTAGGCACACTAAGTAATTGTGGCAATGTCGCAGTATTTAAACAGTTCAGAAGCATTTAAACACTCGGTTTAACAAGCAGGCACTATTGAATAGACAGAGCAATGTCGCATTACAACAGCATCTGGCTAAGCACGTTGAGAGGGAAGAGTTTTACTTAGTACATACGCTTATTGAAGTTGGCGTTTAACAGAGAACATTTTATCAGTATGCGCCATGGCGTTTCAATTACTTAACCGATAAACTCCTTCTAACAGAAACTAGTTAGCAATAAAATACAAAAAACGAGCACACCTATTATTAAATTCAATACATTAATGAAGGGACATTCCTGAGAACTCTCTTGTAAAGTAATGCAAATTCAGATTGCAGATAGGTAGCGTGTCAATGACCGACACGTATATGATACAACAGACAGTTATTAAAGTAAAGGCAAACAGCGCATTAGAAATTAACAATGAAAGCAACCGTTCAAAGTACAAACAGAATTCCACTTACTGAAGGTGTAGTTGCTCCGCCAAGGACGCACAGCAGCCCAGAATGGGTGAAGTTAAAAGATGGCGCCCAGAGGTTGGGAGGGGTTTTATAAACTCCAGGAGGATAAATCGGGACGAGGGGGAGGAGCAGGGATAGGTGTTAGTAGGTAAAGACCCGAAGGGCTGTACTTTCGCAGCAAGGAGGAGAGTTGAGCTAATAGATGGAAATAAAGTAGATAGTGAGGAAGAGAGAGAGAGAGTGAGAGAGAAAGAGATAGAGAGAAAGAGAAAAGGGCAAAGCAGCGTAATATAGTAGCAGGAGAATCAGATATCTAGGGTAGGATTATAGGATAGATATGAGTAGAAGGGTGGGAGGGAGAGAAAGGAGAGATGGAGCAAAGTGAGAGAAACCAGAAGCAAGGAGGGCAACAGAGGATCGAGAACCTTTCAGTGGAGTGTAGAATATCAGAAGGGTAAGTAGAGGGGGACCTGGAAATAGTAGGTTATACTGGGCTGTAATGGTTTTAAGGGAGAGAGAGAAAAAAGAAAAGTTAGAGCAATAAGAAAATATAAGAAGTGAAAAGAAGTCACTATAAGAGGGGAGAAGATGCCATCTTGTGGATAGATGCTGAAGTGCACCTTGACCCACCAGGGCAATCTCTGTGCTGGGTTGGACTGAAGGGAGAGGCGAGCAAGAGTAAATCAGGGGGCTAGATGAGGGAGAATAGCTGAGATATAGAGATAAGAGGGGTTTAGGCTTCTGGCTTAACTGGCAGGGAGCGTTCAGTACACCTATCAGGGCTTAAAAACTATAGCAGTTCAAGGCTTAACAGCATAGAAGTACTTCCTTGGATTCTTCTGGGATAAGCTTGCTTTAATTCCGAGAGGGATTGAGGCAGCAGAGTTTGTGATAGTTGCTATAAGCAAATGGCTGAGCTTGACTTAGATTTAGTGTAGGTCTAGGTGTCCACCAGGTGTAATCACAAGGGATAGTTCAGGACAAAAAGTGAAGGTGTAGATGCTCCGCCAAGGACGCACAGCAGCCCAGAACGGGGGTAATAAATAAAGATACTGTCTCTGGGGATCAGATACCATTAGATGTTTGGAAACCATCTCAGATATGATCCCCTCCTCCACCGCCAGATTAATAAAAGTGTCAGTCTGTTGTTTAAATGTACTGATAGGATCCAATGGCATGGGCATCTAATATCATCTGTTGTTTAACTGTCTAAGGGCTTCAATATCATATTTCTCCCAATCCATAACAACATTATCACCCCCTTTATCAGCTGTCAGAATGACAGTATTCTTGTTAGACCTCAGTTCCTGTAGGGCTAGTTGTTGATCCTTTGAGAGATTATGAGATGTAGGTCCCATGTCCCGATAATATAGGTGTAGATCTTTGAGTACTTTGTTCATGAATGTTTGAACTACAGGATGTGTGGGTGGCATAAAGTTGGATTTCTGAAAACGAAAAGATTTATCAGCTGGAACATCATCATGTTGTCCAAAAAATAATTTTAAATTCAATGTATGACAAAATGCACTAATGTCAGCAGCAAAAACATCTTCAGCCACAAAAAATGCAGGGACAACACTGAGACCTTTATTCAACAAATCCACTTCAGTGGGAGTGAGAGAATATGAAGAAATATTCAAAACATTCTGACATTCACTTATTTGTTGCTCATTAATTGTAGTAAAGTCTCTACATTTGGAATGTCTGCGATGTTTGTGCCCTGCCCTGTGTTTGTTGTGCCTAAAAGGATGTCTGTGTGGCTGGGTTTAGGTGTAGGTAAAGTCATGGAATGTGGTGCTTCAGAGTCAGTCATAGAAGGAGACTCTTCCCCTGATGTCCCCCCAAAAGATTTAGTTGTTTTCCTTAAAATAGACCTAGGTCGCTTCCTTTTGTTTGGTTTGATCCCACTGTTAGTGAATTTAACATTTTTCTGTGGTCCAAAGGGTCTACCTTGGTCATAATCTTCCTGGTCCCTGTTAAACTAATGTATCTTTCTTTCGCTCAATTGCTTCTCTAATGTCAGTAGCTCTTGACTTAGTTGTTGAAGGCAAGTTTGATAACTTGCTTATCCCTCAAATGGTTTGGTGTCCTCACATAATTTTGTTACTTCAAGCAAACCTTTATCAATACATTGCTTATAATATGAGGCCAAAGCTTCTACAAAGCCCATGGAGGCTTGTTGTGGCACAGAACACCATTGCTTGTCTAATTCCTGATCCACCATGGGCACTAATGACTGAATCCAGACCTGAAGGCCTCTAGGACAAATATCTTTGGCTAGATAAACCTTAAATAAATGGAGGTGCCAAACATTGGTCCTCAGGGACTTCATGCTTCTCGATAATCTGGAGAGCACCTCATTACAGTTGGGCATCATTGGATTATTATCAGACTCCTCAAGCAAATGGCCTGGTGTTCCTAACCCAAAAATTCCAATCTCATCATGATCAGAGGACAACCCCCTTAGAGGTTGGCTTAGCTCCATCCTGGACAAATATTGATATAAAGACTATATATTCAAAATCAGGGGCAAGGAATACTGTAGTGGGAATTAGGGCAGTAGATGTGTATAAGACCTGATCAAACAGTGATTACAAATAGACCAGTTCATAAAATATATCATATAATTAGACTAATCACCATTAAATCGGACCCACGACTGAACCACACATGGAGAGGACCAACTTTAACCCAAAAAAGCTGTAAACCAGCAATATTAACACTGTGCTATGTCCAATATAAGTGCACACCAGAAGTCAGAATATAACTACAGAAGACAATAATAGCTACCACATCCAGGATTATACATACAAAAAATGTGATAAACAACTAAACAAAAGGTTTGTACTGTTTATACAAACCCATATAGAGTGGTGCTACGTACCTCTGAAAATCCAATCAATAATCAAAGCTACTACACAGAATACAATAATAGCCCCTGCTTGATAAGGGCCTAATATCAGGTACCAAAACTAATTATAAGTCTGTGTCCATTAATAAGTAGTACTACGTATCTCTGTAGTATTTAAAGAGTTAGATCCATACACATAAGCTTCAAGAAGAACCACCCTGTAATAATAATATTAATTTTTTTTTATTTATTTATTTTATTTTACATTTGTTGACCGGGCTAGTCCAACTGGATATATGTCCATTTTCAGTAGAGGCCCGGGGAGAAAAGCTCCATATGTTGTACAAGTTCACAAAGAGGCATGAAAATATTACATGAGACACAAAGCAATTTAAACATATGATTTAAAAAGATAAAATAAGATACTAGAATTTAAATTTTTTTTTTTTTTTCTTATATAGTGAGCATTAGTCTGGATTAGTGCAGGAGCAGAGTGAGCATTAGTCTGGATTAGTGCAGGAGCAAAGCCAGTGTTTATTGAGATGAGTCTTTAGTTGATTTTTAAAAATTTGGAAAGAGGTTAAAGAAGTGATATGAGAGGGTAGATTATTCCATGTTTTCCAACAGAGTTGGAGAATAAACAGTCACCTGCATGATTGTGAGATTTACTAATGTTAATCAGGAGTTTGTTGGCAGAGCAAGTTGTTTCAGGTTTTGTATGGGGAAATAAGGCTAGAGAGTATTGGTGTATTGGTTGGCTGATATAGAATCTTATGAGCTATTAAGATTTGTTGCAGAACAAGTTGGTTAGGAAGTTCAAGCCAGCCTAGTTCTTTTAGGTTCTGGCAGTGATGAGTTCGAAAAGGAGATCCTACAGCAAATCGAGCTATGTTATGATAGGATGTTTCAAGTTTCTTCATGTTGTTTTTGGAAAGATTAGTATAAATGGGACAAGCATAGAGAAGAGTAGAAATTAGGTGAGACCTAGCAATGATGGGTCTTGCTGTAGGTGTTAGGAAAGGTTTTATTCTGTAAAGGGATCCTATTTTTTTATTTACTAATTTTATGGTGTTGTTGATGTGAGAATCAAAGTTGAGGTTATTATCAATGGTTATTCCTAATAGTTTTGTGGTTAAGTCAGGGGAAATGAGTGTTCTGTCAGAGGATGTAAGAGTAAAGTGTGGTGTAGTCAATTTACGAGTAGGTGAAAAAAGTAACAGTTTGGTTTTCTTGGGGTTAAGGAGTAGACAGCGGTCAGAGAACCATTGTTCTACAGTGTTAAAAGCTTTTTGAGTAAGTGACTGGAGTTCTGTTAGAGAGTTAGCAGTACAGATTATAGTAGAATCATCTGCATATTGAATACAGGTAGCATGAGGAATAGCAGCTTGAAGGTCATTGATAAAAATAGAAAATAGTAACGGGCCTAGGATTGAGCCTTGGGGTACCTATGGAGATAGGTAGAAGATTTGAAAGTGAGTTTTTCCAAAGTACTGCCTGCTTACGATTTTCTAGGTAAGATTCAAACCAGGATAAGGCTAGCTGGTCAAGACCAAAATATTTGAGAATATGTAGTAAAAGTTTGTGATTCACCATATCAAACGCTTTGGATAGATCGATGAAGACTGAGGATGATAAGTAGTTGTTGTTACGGTTAGTGTTAATGGAGTCAGTGAAGGAGAGTAAAGCTGTAGTGGTACTGTGTGAGGGTCTGAAACCATGCTGACAGTTAGAGAGTAGGTTGTTGTTAAGAAGGTGATTTAGTATTTGTTTGTGAATACATTTTTCCATAATTTTTGCAAGTGGTGAGAGTAGAGCTATTGGTCGAAAATTGGAAAACTCATTACAGCTGCCTCCTTTATGTAGTGGGATGATATGAGATATCTTCCAGAGAGAGGGGAAGATTCCTTCCCTTATAGATCTGCTAATTAGGATGGAAATAGGGTAGCTTAAGGCTTTGGCACCTACCTGCAGGAATTCTGCAGGCAGTTTGTCTGCAGAGGGAGTGGTTGGTTTTAGTTTTTGGAGCAGTGATGTGATGAAGGAGGTAGAGACAGGTTGTAAGTGGAGGGTAGGAGGTGGATTTGATATAGGTGGAAGTAGGTTTGACGTATCAGGAGATAAATGACTAGCAAGTGTTTTGATAGTATTTGTGAAGAACAAGTTGAAATCATTTGCTGTTTGTTTAGGGTTATCTGGGTTAGAGTCCTGGGGATTAGGTGAAATGGAATGACCTGGGGATAGAAGATTGTTAATACTGGCCCAGAATTTTTAGGTTCTTTATTAGTGTTATGCTGTAGCTGGAGGTAATAGTTCTTTTGTCTGTTAGGATAGATCTTTTGGTGTTGTTTCTAAGTTCTCTGAAATTTTGGCGGTCAGTTAGATTTTTAGTGGTTCGCCATTTAGACCAGGATTTATTTCTAAGAATGATTTTATGCCTAGTATTATTAGTTAGCCAGGGTGCTATTTTTGTTTTAGTTCTGATGGTTCGTGTTGGGGCATGTTGGTCTAGAATTGATAAGAACGTAGAGTTAAAGTATTCTACTGCTTCATTAAGTGGGAGATATTTAAGTGAGGACCAATTTGTTTGTTTCAGATCAGCTTGAAAATGTTCAGGGTTAAAATGTTTTTGTTCAAGTGTTTTAAAGGTAGTAGGTAAAGTTAAGTTGGTTTTGTGTCTAATGACATAGGTTAAAGAATGGTCGCTTAGATCATTGGGAAAGGTGCCAGACTGGTAGGTTTGTTGAGGTGTGTTAATCAGAATCCAGTCTAGGATGGATTCATGGTTGTTGTATTTATCAGTTCTGGTTGGACAGTTAATGAGTTGAGTAAAAGCATATAGGTTTATGTGGGATGTGGGATTTATGCTATTACAAGAATTCCAATCAATGTTAAAGTCACCTAGAACTAGTGTTTCTTGGGGGAGGTTGTTAGACAAGTGGCTAAGAATACATTCTAATGTGTCAGTGTTATTTCCTGGGGGGAGATATACACAAATTATGTTGATAGCTTTATTAGGGTTAATTTGTAATTTTGAGGTGATTACTTCTGCATTCTGCCTTAGAGGAAGGTTCAGATTTGTTATACTAATTTGAAGTTGTGTTTTGTAGAGAATTGCTACACCTCCTCCCTTTTTGGTGTTACGGTCTACTCTGAGGATATTATAACCAGGAGGGGTAATTTCGTTATCCTTAATGGTAGGTTTTAGCCATGTTTCTGATAGGCATAGGATATCAAAATGATTAACATCTAAAAGGGCATGTAGTTGAGAGATTTTATTACAAATGCTTCAGTATATTAAGATGAGCTATAGTAAGAGAGTTGGCAGAAGTGTGTGATGATATAGGAGAGGTTTTGTCATGTTTTATGTGACTATTGATGTTTGTGGTAATTGGGCCAGGGTTAGGGTGAATGTCTCCATCCAGCAGTGATTGGAAATATAAGAAATATTCAAGCTGGCATTGTTTATATAAGATGTTGATATATTTTCTAGTTTTTTGTTTGCTAAGCTTAAAGTAAGCAAGTTTGTGGTGTTTGGTAAATAGGTAATTAGGTTTGATAGTGAGATTTAAGGTGGCAGGAGTACACGGAGAGGATGGTGAAGTGGTATGTTTAGAGGGAAACACAAGAGTAGAGGGGAGAGGATATTCATATGTGGTTAGGAAATAAGTAGTTACAAGAGGTATTAAGAGTGTTAAACAGATAGTTATCTGAAGGTATGATGGGAAAGATAATGTACCCATTCTGTATAATAATACAATAATAATAATAATAACAATAATAATAATAATCATAATAATAACAATAATAATAATAACAATAATAATAACAATATTAATAATAACAATAATAATAATAACAATAATAATAACAATATTAATAATAACAATAATAATAACAATAATAATAATATTATTATTAATAATAACAATAATAATAACAATATTATTAATAATAATAAAAATAATAATAATGATAATAATAATAACAATATTATTAATAATAATAATAATAATATGATTAATAATAATAATAATGATAATAATAATGATAATAATAATAATAATAACAATATTAATAATAATAATAACAATAATAATAACAATATTATTATTAATAATAATAAAAATAATAATAACAATAATAATATTAATAATAATAATAATGATAACAATAATAATAACAATATTATTATTAATAATAATAAAAATAATAATAATAATAATAATAATAATAATAATGATAATAATAATAGCAATAATAATAATAACAATAATAACAACAATATTAATAATAATAATAACAATAATAACAATATTATTAATAATAATAATAATAATAATGATAATAATAATAATAGTAACAATAATAATAACAATATTAATAATAATAATAACAACATTATTAATAATAATTATAATAATAATGATAATAATAATAACAATAATAATAATAACAATATTAATAATAATAATAATAATAATAACAATATTATTAATAATAATAATGATAATAATGATAATAATAATATTAATAATAATAATAACAATATTATTAATAATAACAATAATAATAATAATAATAATAATAATAATAATAATAATAGTACAGAACAATATCAGCCACAGTGAAAATAATATAGCCAAACCACAAATAGTTGGTTAAAAACAAAATATCAGTAAGGAACTCCCCTCAAGTGTGCACAGTGGTGGATCCGTATTTAGAGGTACATAAAATCAAAGTCTTATAACACAAATTCCATCCACTAAACCCACACAGTAATAAAGTATTAAGTAAATTATGCAATCAACCAGTATCAACAATAAATCCTGCCCAGCCTCTATATATAAGTTTTAGAATATTTAGTATTCAAAAATGGTAAATGTGTAAGCCAGTATATAATAACTTGCCAATGTTTAAGATACCAAAAATCAGGTAAAATTAGTATATGGTATCATCAAAAACATATACCACAATTATCTAGTTGGGTGAATGAGATATGCTTATTTTCCATCATACAGCACATGATTTAACTAATTTAATAATGGAACTTTTAATAGTATTAAATAATATTATAACGTTTGACAATAAATATTTTTTACAGAAAAAAGGCATCGCTATGGGGTCACCCTTTGGGGGAGCTTATGCAAACTTAGTCATGGCCTTCTGGGAGAGAAATTTTGTATTCAGTAGTAAATAGTATACATCCATAAAATCATATCATAGATTCCAGGATGACATTGGCGTCATCTGGAAAGGTACATCAGATATGTTGAATGAATTTTTAACATATTTAAACACTACTACAGATTTCTTAAAATTCACATGGGAAATCAATATGGAATACATGAATTATTTGGATGTGCACCTCATGAAAGATAATATTAATCAAGTCTATACAGTTATTCATCGTAAGGAATCTTACTCGAACTGCTTTTTACATTATAGCAGTTGCCATCCGGAGCATCAAAAAAGTCTGTACTTAAAGGTCAGCTTGTAAGAGCAGCCTGAATGGTTACTAAGTTTGAACAATTTATAGATGAATGTACTTTCTTACGTAATATGTTTCTTAACAGAGATTATTCAAAAATATTAGTTGATGCATTAATACAAGAAGTTACTACTAAGAGAATAAATGGACATTTTAAACCCATCCTTGATAAACAGAGGATAGTGCAAAATCTCAGTGATTCACGCAATTTTTATTTATTTATTTATTTTACATTTCTTAACCGGGAAAGTCCGACTGGATACAAGTCCATTTTCAGCGGAGGCCTGGGGAGAAAAGCTCCAAGTATTCAAAAACATTTCATAGCCCATAATATATATAGCGATATACAGTAGGAACTATTTAGGTAGTTAACATATCAATAGCAGCAATTTTACAAAAGCATTAGTAGCAAACATATATAAACATGTTGAAATTATTAAAGAAATGATTAGGCAAGTTACAGTCAAGAGTAGTAGGTCTATATACAAGATTGTTGTTGCCATATAGGGTGAGATATAGAGGTCAAAATAGATAGAAATATAGCAATGGATAGCAATGGGTTGTAGCATGATGTTAGTTGTAAATCTGTGGTTAATAAAGAGCAGTCTTATTGCAGTGGGGGTTTAAAGGGTTATATATGAAAGATATGCCTCTACAGATGGGAGGAAATAGGTAGGGGGGGGTTATGTGATTATTATTAATTAGTCGAGGTTTAGACATGGACATAGCCAGTGTCTGTTCATGTATGTTTTTAGAGCTTTTTTGACATGAGGTGCTGAGCTTATGGTTGTTATTTCATGGGGAAGGGAGTTCCATTTTTTTCCAGTATAGTTGGAGAACAATGAATCTCCTGCGGTGCTATTTGCTCTTATGGTTTGGACTAGCATTCTGCTGGATGAGCTGAGGGAAGTGAGATTGTTATAAGGGGTGATTATGTTAGTTAGAGCTGGAGTACTGTCTGGTTGGTATAGGATTTTTTGAGTAAGTATGAGTTGGATGTAATTTATTTGATTGGGGAGTTCTAGCCAACCTAGTTTTTGAAAATTGTTACAGTGGTGGATTCTATATGTGGAGCCTGTGGCAAATCTAGCTATATTATTGTAGCAGCTGGGTTATCTTGTTGAGGTTAGATATAGATAGATTTGTGAGGATGGGTGAGGCGTATAGAAGTGTGGATAGAAAATGGGTGCGAGCTATGGTGGATCTGGTGCATGGGGTTAGATATTTCTTTATCCTGTACATGGATCCAATTTTTTTATTTACTGTTTTGATGGTTTTGTCTATGTGGGCTTTAAAACTAAGGTGGTTGTCAATGATTACACCTAGTAGTTTGGTGTTTGTTTCTGGAGATATTGTAGTTCCGTTGTTTGAAGAGATGGTAAATATTGGTGGTGTGTGTTTATGGGTGGGGGTAAACAGTAGTAATTTGGTTTTATTTGGATTCAGTAAGAGGAAATGAGTGTTAAGCCAGTTTTCTACTTTGTTAAAGGTAGACTGGGTTAGAGATTGTAATTCCGCTGGAGTAGAGGCAATGCAAATTAGTGTGGAATCGTCTGCATACTGTATGGAAGTAGCCTGTGGTATGGCATTAGGGAGTTCATTGATGAAAATAGAAAAGAGAAGTGGGCTGAGAATGGAACCTTGTGGAACGCCAAGGGTGACAGGTAGAAGGAGGGATAGATTATCTTTCCACATGACTGCTTGTTGTCGATTGTTTAGATATGAGTGGAACCAATTAGATACTGATTTGTCTATATAGAGTGAGTTGAGGGGATCTAAGAGTAATTTGTGGTTGACCATATCGAATGCTTTAGACAGATCGAGGAAGAGGGCAGAGGAGAGGAGATTTAGATTATGATTTAGGTTGATTGTGTGAGAGAAGGAGAGAAGGGCAGTGGTAGTACTATGGGCTGGTCTGAAACCATGTTGGGATGGTGCTAATAGTAAATTATGGGTGAGGTGTGCTAGAAGTTGTTTCTGAATGCATTTTTTCCATTATTTTGGCTAGGGGTGATAGAATAGCAATTGGTCTGTAGTTAGAAAGTTCTGTGGAGTTACTTCCTTTATGAAGTGGAATAATGTGTGACATTTTCCAGATAGAGGGGATGTAGGATTCTTGGATTGTACGGTTGATTAGGATGGAGATAGGATAGGCTATAATTGTAGCGGCTTTTTGTAGGAATTCAGCGGGAAGTAGATCTGCTGCGAGGGTATTTGTTTTTAGTTTTTTAAGCAAAGATTTGATATAGTCTGTGGGGATAGGCTCGAATTTTAGTGGTATAGGGTTCACTTGAGTAGATGAGGTTGTGGAATAAGAGGAGGGTGTTAGATTTTTGGCTAAAGATTTGATGGTTTCAGTGAAAAAAGTGTTAAAGGTACTTGCTACTGTTTCAGGGGGAAGTTGTGAGGTTGATGAGGGGGTGGGGGTAGTGGATTTACCCGGGTGGAGAAGCTTATTAAGACATGACCAAATGTTTTGAAGTTGAATTTGGTGTTTTTGTTGTAGATTAAGATAGTAGTTTTGTTTTTCTAGCATAATAGATTTTTTAGTTTCGTTTCTAATTTGTTTGTATTTTATGTGGTCAAGTGGTGATTTGGTGGCTCTCCATGAATTCCATGCTCTATTTCTAGATGCAAGTTTTTGTCTGGTAGTATTGGTTAGCCAAGGTGCTATTCTGTTTTTAGTTCTTGCTCTTCATGTTGGGGCGTGACTGTCTAAGATGGCAAGGAAGGTTGTGTTGAATTCGGAGAATGCTTGGTCTAGGGGTAGTGTTTTATGATTGGCCCATCTACATAGGCTAAGATCATTTAGGAATTTATTTAGGTTGAAGTTTTTTAAATTTCTGTGGCTGATAAAGGTGGTTTGGTGGGGTATATCTTCTCGTTTGCGAATTATATAAGTTAATAGGTGGTCACTCATGTCTTCAGGTTGGGTTCCTGTTTTGTATAACTGAGGATTGTTGTTTGTTAAGGTCCAATCAATTATGCTTTCTTTGTTGTTGGATTTACTGAGTCTGGTAGGGGTAGTTATGACAATATGAATAATGAGAGTTTAAATAATGAGGAAACTAGACAGCCAACAAGACACAATGATTTTTCTAGAGCTCTAGTACTTACTTTCTCAAAAGACCATAATATGATTAGAGATATATTAATCAATAATTGGGCTATCTTATTAGAAGATCCGCACTGTAAGATTCATATCAGTGAGAGACCCAGGATAGTCTATAGCAAGGGTAAAAGTTTGAAAGATATTCTAAAGAACAGGAATTATCCTCCCATTTATAATAGGAAAGGTATGGGTAAATGTAACACCTGTCATTGGTGCCATAAAATAAAAGTAGGTGAATCTTTTTATTTAAGGGAGAAAAAGTTTTACTTGCTTAGCAAATATAATTTTAAATCAAAGGCTGTTGTATACTTAGCGACATGCAATTCATGCTCAATGTTCTATATTGGGAAAACAGAAAGACAGTTATCTCAAAGAATATATGAGCATGAACATGCCATAAAGAGAAATAAATTAAACAATGCATTAGCGAAACACATAAGTGAGTATAATGACCACCAGTTTTCTTTCATGGTGATTGACCATGTAGAGATGGATGATAAGAGACCTTGGGGCTTATATTTAGAACTTAAAGAAATGAAATGACAGATAAAAATACAAGCTAACATTTAGCCTGGATTAAATGAGCGTAGCTCTATAGTACCAGTTCTTAAATTAAAAGCCCTACAAAGAAATAAAATTGAGTGATCTATACTATATCAATACCACTATATATTAATATTGTGTTTATTTTAAGTCAAACAAGGTATGATTTATAATTTGAATCTCCCTTAAGTATACATATACATTAACTATATATAATATTATCATCATTGGAGGTTTTCATAATATAAACGTATAGCTAGATGCATTCATGGGAGATAACTTATTCATGTATCATATATTTATATTAAATATATGTACATAGTATTTAGTATCCATTTGATTTATTAACATGAATTTGAATGTATTTTATATTATATTTATACATATTTATACATATTTTATCCACGTGTCTAATATTTTACTACAAAATTGTTAAATATATTTGATGCAATTTTTCTTGTTTAAAGGATGTTTTATACACATACACACACACACACACACACACACACACACATATATATATATATATATATATAGACATTTCAATTCATGAGCACATGAATTATATATATATAAAAAGTTCATATGTTATATTGTTTCATTATGTTTGTAAAAACATACATTTTTAAGCTTTTTTAAAAGATTTGTTAAAATTGTTAGAGATACTTTTAATTATTTTAGGCATAGCATTAGTGAGCCAGGAATGAGAAACAAGTTGTCAATAATGAAATTCAACAATTAAGCAATTAGTATACGTATAAAAGGATATGATGTATATATTCTGAATAGTCTAAGGAAGTTTAAGATAGCTTAAATGAAAGCGCTTACAGACTATTGGATTTTACATAATAAAGTGTGTGCTTTAAGTACCGTGGATTTATTTTATATTCAGTTCACTGGGTCAAGGTCCATTTATTTTTGTGTTATATATACATATATATATAAATGTGTATTACTGGGATGTTTCTATAAATGTTGCTGTGTGTGTACGTTACGTATATGTGTTATGTAGATATATGTGGTGAGTCTATGTATCATTGTAATATATATAGCTATATATATATATATATATATATATATATATATATATATATATATAGATATATATATATATATATATATATATATATATATATATATATATATCGGTATTATATGTATTTGGGGTACATTCTGATAGCTACACTACTCATGTGGAAGGGAGATGGGTATACACAGATGTGTATACATAGATGTCTGTATGTACAGGCATATTTCCACACAGCAGGTCTTTGTGATGAAGAGGCAACAGAATTGCTCTCAAGTTAGCTAAGTGTAGGAGGATGCTCAGTGGGACTCTCAGTACTTACAAGCTGACTCCAGTCCAGAACTACCTGTACTCCAGTCAAGGATTTTTTGTGTTACAGACATTACCAGCTACACCAGTTTCTGCAGTACTGCACTTTCCTCAAATTGTGCACAGCATTCTCCAACTGTGTACTATACTTAATATGTGACTGGGGTACATAATGTAACACCACACACAGAGTGACAGTCTGCATGCCTCTCACTGTACAGCTTTTTGCAGAATGTCTAGAATTTTGCTCCGTATGTCTGGTCTGTTCCTCATATATCTGTGGTGTTCTGGTAAATTACTGTATAATGCAGTCACTGAATAGTACTAACTACAGACAAACATTTGAGTGCCAGACTTTATATCCTTCAGATGTTTTGTACTGATGCAACCTGCTTTTATACTAGCCAGCTTCTAGTTTAATCAGAGCATCCTTAATGTCTCACTCTAGTTTTGTCCCTTTGTCCCCCCATTCTCTCTGGCTTTCTCCAGCTTTCTTGCACTAACAGATTGAGGGGTATGACAGTCTGTGGGAACACCACCATAAGACTACATCAACACTATCACCCATGCTAATGTCCCTAGCCCACTGAGCCATGCAGGCTGCCAGACAGGGATGTGTCATTCATCACACAATGAACAGCATACATGCACACGTTGTTATCCCTGCATTATGTGAGACATACAATGTGTACTCTGCTTCTATCTCACAGCCCTGAGATTGCCTAGTTTACTGATATATCATTGCTGACTTACAGTTACAGTAGTTGTATGGGAACACTGAGGTGTTGGTGGTGGGGTATGACCAGCCCGTGACCTGCTGGCATAGACAGTTGTGAGACTGTCCTGTGAACCCACTGTGTGCTATCTCCCTTGAATAATGTAGTGGATTTTCCAGCTACGTGGCCTAGTGAATATTATGGAGCACATACTATTGGACTGGGTACCTGTTGCCCCATGTGGCTGTTAGATCTCTCAAAGTAACCCAGTAGCCCACTATATTCTCTTCCATACATGCGGCAGGTCCATACATATGCTACTATATTCTAGTACTCTTTACAAGTGGTGTATAGGTGAGTGACTTACATTGCAAATGCAGCAATTTATGGACCTGTAGATCAGAGCTGACTCTTGTCTGATGCACACAGTACACAGCCAATACATGGTTAGGTGCAGGTTGTGTGGGCTGTCTGTCATCATTTTAGTATATATATGCGAGCTAGAGTAAGGTGTCAGTACCTAGGGCCCTAAGTTGTCAGTGCATGTGCTATGCATTGTCTCTTGTCCAAGAGACAATGCATGTGCTATGCATTGTCTCTTAGCCAAGGCCAGGGCATACTGGGCATGCCTGCTTCTGCCTACAGAGACATCCTCAGGGGTTTTCTCCTCTGCATCCTCCTGTGTCCATGGCTGTGGAGGCCTAGGCACTGGTGGGGGGCTGTGTATCCCTTCCCTTTGCTAATCCTGCTGCAGCTGCTTCAGCAGGATCATATTGTGTAGCATGGCACAAACTGTGTATATCTGTGCACATGTGGCTGGGGAGTATTGCAGGGCTCCACCAGATATTTTGAGACACCAGAACTGTGACTTCAGCGGCCCAGACATACTCCCTATGATATTCCTAGTTTGTGCATGTACCTTATTATGGCATTCTTCGGTGGGTGGGTGTACATTTCTGATGAGTGCCATCATCCATGGTTCCAGTGCATAGTCAGCATCCCCCTGTAAGTGGTCATGTGGGATATCCTCTCTAGCAAACATCAGGTACAGCTGTGATGCATACCAGATATGGAAGTCGTGATAACTGCCAGAGCTGTCAGCAGACACATTCATGATAATGCCCTGAGCATTGTACATGACCTGGCAGTTGATGTAGATTCTACCCTCCTCACCATGCATACATGAGTGTAATTTATGGCACCCAGTACTTCAGGATAGTGTGCTACATGATAAAAGCGTTGCATACTGCTGGCCCTCACCTCAGGTGCTGACTGTCATTTTGCAGCATAGCATCCAGGAACTGGTGGAGTACCCTGGATGCTGATGCCTGCGAGACTCCCATCATGTCCCCATTTAGTCTTTGGAAGGTACCTGTGGCTATTATCCTAAGGGCTACACATACCTTTGTTTGCACTGGGATGGGTTCCCCACTGTTGGCTCTGGGTCTGAGTTGAGGGTGGCATAGCTCAGTGAGTTCTTGTACTATATCTCTTTCCACCCTGTACTGCTCTACAATCTCCAGTTCATGTAGCTCCTGGAAGGTAACTCTGGACCTGAACACTCTTCTCCTTCCCTGTCTAGGCCTGTTGTCAGCAGCAGCAACAGCAGCATTGACCTCAGCATCTAGCACCTACATATGTAGCAGACCTGCAGCAGCCCTTAGCATTCCTTCAGTTAAAAAATCCCAAGTCTGTACTCCACTGGTGCAGAGTATGGGGGTGAAATCATATTTTAAGATGTATGCAACCTTTATAGTGCTCTGCTGTAGGTGTAGCCTGTGTGATTGGCTACCTATGATGCATTCCACCTGCCAAGTACATCATTAAGGACTGTTAATGGCCCTAGTTTAAGTGAAACAGGGGTTATCAGTAATTAATATATCATTGGCTTTCTCAACCAATTTTTTTTTCGACAGACTTCTTCGCTCAGCACTGTGGCATGCTGCGCAAACAACTGCCACATAGATAAACAATGGTCAGCAGCCACTGCATAAATCCCCATGAAAGGTCACACTCAGCATGGTGGTGCACCATGCAAACACACAGAGATACCCAGAAACATGTGGAAACAAAGGTAAACAAAGCTTAGCAGAAACTGTACACACTCCACAGCTCAGCACAGCATTGCATCACACAAACAGGAACTTCTGATCTCCAGTGAGTTTACATGTGCTCAGACACAGCCCCCTTAATGTCAGCTACCTCTTCTGTGGACACCAACATGGTTCTGTGTCTACACAGGTGGGATCTGTGAACATGGATACCCATTTGTGTTATTCAGTAACCCCACCAAATCTGAATAGAGATCCATGAAAACAACCTGGAAATTACATAAGTTGAAACCAGTCATCTAGTGGTTAGGATTTGGTGCTCTCACTGCTACTGCCCAGGTTCAATTTCCACTTAGGGAAGCAATAATGCATTTTTTAAAATGATTAGTCAGCAGAGTGGGTTACTGCTTCTGCTGCTTTCCATGTCAGTGGTGCAGGGTTCAAACCCTCCCCCCTTTCACTGAAGTGTTGATAGCAAAGTAGAGAGTGGGTCAGTTTCATAAGGTGAAGGTTGTGCGTCTGACCCTTAAACAGGGCAGTTAATGTTTCTTTAGTCTGGCAGAGTTGTAAGGCTGTGAGCTTGTAGTTCTTTTGGTACAGAGTTTAATTCCCTCAGTATGGAGTTAATAAAGTTAAAGAAAAAGGTAAGCCATACAAGATGCTGAAGGGAAAGACCAAGGTGACAGAAGAGGCACTAAATAAAGAGGTCAAGGGCAGGGCACTAAAGAAGAAAACTGAAAGGGTGTTAGGAGAATGGATCAAGAAGTAGAATATGGGTTTATCTGGACACATAGCTAGAATAAGGAATGAAGGGATGGGCCTAACCAACATAAACAAACATCCTTGGCTTATAACAGAACATTGGGAAAAAGTACTTATTACTGCATTTTTCATTAAACAGTGTTACTATTAACATTTCTGCACAGTCTGATGCTCTAAACTGTAGAAGAAGGTCAATAGTGAGACAATTTTTATTTTTTTTTGCTCCAGGATTTGTGCTTCACTGCTTTCATATTTTGCTTATCATTTTCCTGCCTAAACTTGCATTCTAGGCCCTTCTGTTCCCCTCTTCTTTGTGTCTGTCCCACCCCCACTGAGATATTAAGCTAAAGTTTCTTAAAGAGCTTCAACATAGGATCATAAGATGGTAGGATCATAGGAAGTTGCTAGGCTAATGATCATACGGCCCTTACAAGTGTAGCCAAGTTCTAACCTTATTTCCATGATTAGCACCTATTGCTCCTGTCCAAGAAGTACAGGTGGAACCCCGGGGGGAGTTTACAGTAACCTATCCGAACATTGAGACTGCATTTGAAGAGGGCCAATGAGGTGCTCTGTTTGACATAAAGTGGGAGTCTGTTCCAAAGGTGTGGTAACCTCTGGGAAACAAATCTGTCCCTCCAGCAGGTTCTATCAATGCCACATACCAGGTTAAGGTCTTTAGAGTGAGTAACTTGTGTACCATTTGACTTGCAGATACACATCATTTCCAATAAAGCAGAGTCAGAGTTTGCCTTATATGCAAGGCAGAGATTGCCTCTAAGTAATCTGTATGAAACATAATAAAGTGACAGTGATTTCAGACAATCCACATAGAACAGATGCTGAAGACCTTGAATTTTCCTTGTGAGGAACCTTTGTGGTCTCTCCAGTTGTTGCAGGTGCTTGGAAAGGTACATACCAAAAGGGACATTGTACTCGGCCTGATGAGGGAAGAGTACAGGGAGGTTATAACTTCTTTTTTCCTGGAGGCAATGCTTTTACTTATGAGATGAGCAATATAGAATGCCCTTCTTACCACTGTGGAGACATGGTGATCAAAGTTAAAACTGCTGTGTACCTGTGTGCTCAGGTCTCTCACCACTGAGTGCATACTTAGGGTGTTGCTATTGATGTGGCAGTTAGCAGGAATATCTCTCTCACTGAAAAGGATGATAATACATTTTTTTTTGCATTGAGTTTAAGGCCATGACTTTGGCACCAATCATTTGTTTGTGTAAGACCCTCTTGTAGGATGTTGACAACATTTCGAGATTCTATGACAGCTCCCAGTTTTCAGTCATCAACAAACTTTGTCAGCCAGAGACCTTTAGTTTTTGTTTGTACTTTGAAGAAATAGATTCCAAAGAGTAGAGATCCCAGGACTGATCCTTGTGGAACATCAGTGGTTACAGGTCTGCTATTGAAGGTGGATTCTCCTATTTTGACTATATGGGTTCTATCAGTGAGCCATTTAGTGACCCATCTAATGTTATAAGGGTTGATACCTAGCTGGGTGAGTTTGTCAATGATTCCTGAGTGGGGGATAGTGTCAAAAGCCTTGGCTAAATCCAGGTAGGCTACATGCATGGATTTCCCCTCATCCAGGGCCTTGATGACTGTCTCAAAGAAGTCCACCACGTATAACAGGCATGATCTCCCTTTGAGAAATCCAAACTGAGTAAAATAGGTTCATAGGTTCATAGGTTCATACTAGGCTATCTGCCCAAGGGCATTTATAAGCCTAGCCCAGAGTTTTGTGGCTTTCGCCACCCCTTTAGTTTGGAGGATACTATGCCCATTATTTTGCTGTGCCTCTGTCAAGCAGTGACACTGAGATAATCCCTGGGGTATATTTGCGGTCTCCCATCCATTGGTCAAGATTTCTCTTGAACAAAGCCAGCGAGGTGCTCTGCCTCACATGTACCGGGATTTTGTTCCACAGCATAGGGAGTCTCTGGGTGATGAATCTGTCCCTCCAGCATGTCCTATTAATAACCGTGTCAAGGTTTAGGTCTCCCGCCCTTGTAGTTCTGAGGGATCTAGATTTTTTGAGGTGAAGCATGTTCATCAATTCTGGGTTGGACATGGCCTTGTATGTCAGGCACAGGTCACCTCTGAGCAGATGGTAAGCGACTGAATAGAGCTGAAGTTCCTTCAGTCGGGCAGCATAGGGCATATTCTTGAGACCCTTTATCCTTTTGGTGAGGAACTTTTGGGGCCTTTCCAGCTGCTGCAGGTGTCGTGTCAGATACATTCCGAATGGGGCATTGTACTCAATCATTGGTCTGATGAGTGATGAGTACAGGGGGACGATGACTTTCCTTGATCTAGATGTGAATCCCTTCATGATCAGGTGGGCAATGTAGAAGGTCTTCCTAACTACTTTGGCTACGTGAGTGTCAAATGAAAGGTTACTGTCAACCTGGGTACCCAGGTCCCTGATAACCTCTTCTGTGCTTAGTGGGTTGCCGCCTATATGGTAGCTAGGGGTAACCTTGTTTTTCCCGAAGGGTATGACTATGCATTTTTTGGCGTTTAACTTTAGGCCATGGCTCTGGCACCAGTTTTCCATTTCTATAAGACCCTTTTGAAGGATATCTGTGTCAGATGTGTTCTCAACTATGGCGCCCAGTTTGCAGTCATCTGCAAATTTTGTCAGCCATAATCCTCCTGTGTTTGCTTGTACTTCTGAAAAGTAGATGCCGAACAGGAGAGGGCCCAGGACTGAGCCCTGTGGCACACCACTTGTGACAGGCTTTGAGTCTGACATGGCGCCAGCAACTCTGACCCTGTGGGTTCTGTCACTTAACCAATTTGCAACCCATCTTGTGACGTATGGGTTTACATTTAAGCTGATGAGTTTTTCAACGATACCTGAGTGGGGTATTGTGTCGAAAGCCTTTGCCAGGTCGAGGTAGGCTGTGTGGACTGCCTTTCCCTCATCGATGGCCTTGGTGACTGTTTCGAAAAAGTCAACCAGGTTTAAAAGTCATGATCTCCCAAATGTTGGGAGATTACCTATATCTTTGTTGATAAGCTCTCTCCATTTTTAATTTCTCCAAATCATTTGGGTTTCTAATGCCATGATGGAAATGGACCCCATTCCTAAGTCAAAGTATGATTAAAATTCATGAAATTACTATTGCTTCAATATTTGATGTCAGCCAGAAATGCTCTTTGCAGCACCCGCAATTTGTCCCAGTAATGATGCCTTCTGAAATTTGTTCAGAGTTATATATATCAGTAACATATCTAAATAAATACAACTGTACATTCTTTTTTATAAGACGTGTTGCTTCTACTACTGTTGGAACTGTCTGGTATCTTTCTTTCACATTGCTTTCATTTCTCCCTGCAGATCCTGATATTTTATGACTTTGTGTCTCTCTATATGTAAGACACAGTAGTCACTGGGCGTAGCGATTTCAATGATCAATGTTACTTTTGACTTCTTTTCATGGACCACTATATCTGTTTTTCTCGCATCTGTCTTTTGAACTGTTGGTAATGGGTAAGCCCATGTGGTATAAACTTCATAATTTTTTATGATGCTTTGTGGCTCATGTTTCCAGTGTTTTTCAACTACTTCAATATTATTATGTTTGCACAATCCCCAGTGCAACACTGTTGCCACATTATAGGTGCATAGGTTCATAGGTAGGTACTAGGCTATCGGCCTAAGGGCCTACGTAAGCCTAGCCAACAAGGTTCCCTGGCTTACGCTACCCAAGAAAGTTATTTTCCTGTGCCACTTTCGAGCAGAGACACAGAAGTGATCCCCAGGGTGTACTTCCTATTTCCCATCCACTCATCAAGAGTTTTCTTGAAGAGTGCTAATGAAGAACTTTCCTTGACATAGATGGGTAGCCTGTTCCAGAGTATGGGAAGTCTCTGGGACAAGAATCTATCCCTCCAGCATGTCCTGTTTATTGTGGTGACAAGGTTTAGGTCCCTAGAGCATGTAGCTCAGAGGGATTGGGATTTCTTTAGATGTAGCATGTCCAACAGCTCTGGATTTGATATAGCTTTATATGTTAGGCAGAGATCACCTCGGAGTAGACGATATGCTACGGAGTAAAGCTGGAGTTTTTTGAGGTGGTTAGTGTAGGGCATTTGTTTGAGGCCAGTAATCCTCTTTGTGGGGTACTTCTGTGGCCTTTCCAGCTGCTGCAGATGTCTTGTGAGGTACATTCCAAAAGGGGCGTTGTACTCTATAATGGATCTAATGAGTGTCGAGTAGAGGGGAACAATGACCTCTTTTTTCCTGGATGAGAACCCTTTTATGATGAGGTGTGCCACGTAGAAGGATTTCCTGACTACTGTGGCGATGTGACTATCAAAGGAGAGACTACTGTCCACCAAGGTCTCTTATCACACATTCAGTATTAAGTAGATTACTGCCTATGTGGCAGTTCATGGGTACAGAGTTTTTATCAAAGGGGATGACACTGCACTTTTTGGCACTGAGCTTGAGGCCCTGGTTCTGACACCAGGCATCTGTCTCAGTGAGGCCCTTCTGTAGGATATCCACATCATTTGGGGACTTGACTATGGCTCCTAGTTTGCAGTCATCTGTGAACTTCATTAGCCAGAGGCCTTCTGTGTTAGCCTGTACTTCAGAGAAGTAGATACCAAACAGGAGAGGTCCCAGGACGGAAACCTGTAGTACTCCACTTGTCACTGGTTTGAGGTCAGATTTGGAGTCCGCAACTTTTACAGTGTGGGTTCTGTCAGTGAGCCAGTTGGCAACCCATCTTGTGACATAGGGATTTATACCTAGTTTAGTGAGTTTAGCTATAATTCCAGAATGGGGGATGGTGTCGAAAGCCTTGGCGAGGTCAAGAAAGGCTGTGTGTACCACCTTACCCTCATCTACGGCTTTGGTGACTGCCTCAAAGAAGTCGATCAGGTTCAGGAGGCATGATCTGCCTTTCGCATACCCAAACTGGGTGGGATCCAGAGTTTGGAGATTACCATTGTCTTTGTTTATGAGCTCCATGATGATACGTTCCATGGCCTTGCAGACCAGGCTCGTCAGGCTAATAGGTCGATAGTTCCCGGGATCAGTGGTGGCTCCTCCTTTGTGGAGTGGGATAACTGTTGCTGTGTGCCATTCAGTGGGCACAAAGCCTGATGCGAGGCTATTATTGAACATGGTGCTTAAGTGGGGAGCCAGTTCGTTCTGAAGTTCATGTAAAACGCAGCCTGGGATGTTGTCCAGTCCCATGGATGCTGTGTTTTGGGCTTTAGAGAATGTAGCTTTTACCTGCGTAGTTGTGATTACAGGGACTCTGCATTCTTCCTGTATAGATATGGGCCCTTTGGCCCTTTAGGGGGTGGGGGGGGGCAAAGTTAGCACTGAACCTATCTGCCAGGAAGTTGGCAATATCAGTTGGTTCTGTAATTTTCATGCCGTTGTGCTGTAACTCAGAGCAGATCTGGGTGTTGCTATCAAGATTCTTGACATAGCTATAGAATGGTTTGTGGTTGTCCTTAGAATTAGTGGTGGTTTTGTTTTTGTAGCTAGCTTTGGAGGATCTTATAACGGATATCAACTTCTTACTGAGGCTGACCAGGGAGCTCCTCCACTCATGGGATTTTAATATCTTTTGCAACAGTTTCTTCCTTCTGTTGTACAGTTTGTTTATGGCAGGGGACCACCAGATTGGCTTTCTTTTTTTTGGAGGATAGCGTCTTGGTTCTGTTTAGGATAGCACAATCCATGCACTCGTGTAAGTGCTTATAAAGTGCATTTGTGTAGGATTCAGTAGTTGTAACTGTATTGTTCATCTGCATGGGTGTCATGAAGTTCACCACTTCTGTCTTAAGAAGCATGAAGTTGGCTTTGGAGAATTTTTTTACCGTGGTTTCCTTAATGGGGGTGGGGTCGGGATGTGGATATTAAGGGTGATTAGCTTATGGTCGGATCGGACCAACGAGGAGTTGACTTCAGGTGTGGAACACCAGTCACTCATGTTGGCAATGACTAGGTCTAGGATATTGTTGCCCCTGGTGGGGTTATGGATAAGTTGATGCAGGGCATTGGAGTTTATGAATTCCAGAAAGCGTTGAGCTAAGGAGTTGGTACATGAGTAGTTTTCCCAGTTAATGGTGGGGTAGTTGAAGTCGCCCATTATTAGGGTGCTTGTTTGAACCCTAATATTTTCCAGTACATTAAGAAAAGAGGAGTGGGAATCCTGGGTCATGGTGGAGGATCTATAGCAAGCTACAATTTGGATTGCAGTTTTGCCCAGAGTTAGTTGCAGTTGGATAACCTTGGATGCATTATGCTGAGCAACTAGCCTGGAGGTGTGGATATCCTTAATGAATATGGACATACCTCCACCGTTGGTGTTTCAGTCCAGGTTACATGGCCAAAACGTGTGGTATGAGTTATAGCCTGGTAGTGCAGGGGTGCTCTCTGGAGCCTTGAACCAGGTCTCAGTCACTGCACAGATATTGATATTCTCCATTTTACGGAGTGCCTCGAGTGAGTGCATTTTGAGATTTAGACTTCTATTTATTATTTTTATTTATTTATTTGCAGTTGGTTTACCAGGATAGTTCATTGGGCCAAGATGAACCCGTTTTCAATGGAGTCCCGGGGAGAAAAGCTCCAAAAACAAGCAAGGTTACAATAAGGTTTTAGGTTACAATTTTTACAAATGTTACAGACTAGAGCAAAAACATTACAAATAGTACAGACTAGTGAAAAACATTACAGATGCTACAGACTAGTAAAAAAGGAACATTACAGTATAAATACTGAGAAGCCATTACATCTTAAGGAAGCTTGCACTTAAGAGGTACATTCTAATACATTCTTTGTAAATAGCTTAGCAAGTACAAGGGAAGGATGCATGAGTTAGGAGAGAAAGGTAAAATGGAAATTGCCAGTGTAATTTATGTGGGGTGGGAGCAGGAGCATTCCCACTGGGATACTAGATGTGAGTGAAGAGATTTTTTAAATAGAAAGCGGTTAGAGGTGGTACGAATGGATGGTGGTAGGGAGTTCCAGAGATGTGCTAGACCATAGGATAGGAGATTTTTACCTGGGGGACGAGTTGGCTTATACAATTCTATTAGGTTTTGGTTGGTAGATCTTAGTAATCTGTCAGGGAGGTGCATTTTAAAGGCAAAGGAAAGGGAGGGACAGAGGGAGGTGTTGAAAATGAGCTTGTGTGCAAGAGTAAGTTGAGCGTAGGTGAGATGATTGGATAGTTCTAGCCATTTTAGTTTGTGGAGAGTAGAACAGTGGTGGGTGGAGGACTTGTGGCTGGTAGTGGACTTGGTGATTTTGTTGTAGCACGAGGAAAGTTGCATTTTAAGGGAAGATCGTAGGCTAGTTAGGAGTGGGGCTCCATAGAGAAGGGAGGAGATAAGAAATGTGGTAGAGAGAGTGATTGTACTGGAGCGCGTGAGATAATTTTGTCGGTAGAGCATGCCAAGTTTTTGGTGGGGGGTTTTTTGATATTTAGTTGAAGTTGGGAATTGAATTTAAGCTGACTGTCAATTTGGATCCCTAGTAATTAGGACTGGGGCTTCTCTATGGAAGGGATAAGAAATGTGGTAGAGAGAGTGATTTTAGTGGAGGGAATGAGATAACGATTTTGTCGGTAGAGCATGCCAGGTTTTTGGTGTTTTTTTTTATATTTAGATGAAGGTGGGAATTGAATTTAAGCTGACTGTCAATTTGGACCCCTAGTAACTTCTAGCATTGAGTAGCATTGCCCTCAGTTTTTGCCTTTCCAGATACAGTCCTACTGCCATTAGTTTGTCACAACCAGCATCAAGGTGTGCAAATGTTTCCAATTCTGGTTTACAAGCTACTCACAACTACTAAGGTTTAACCATAAACCCAACATATTAGTCATAGGAGATTCCATTGTGTGACACACAGATGTGCCCCTCACCAGGCTAGATAAGGAGAAAGTCACGGCTAGTTGGTTGTCAGGTGCCAGATTCCACCATATCACCAATGCACTCAAGTCTCTCAACAACAGATACTGTTATGACTCTGTTATAGTCCACATTGGTGTGAATGACTTGAGATGTACCTCAGTGGACTATATGAAGGGAGGCATGATTGAGCTCGCTGAATATGTGTCCCAGGTAGGTATGTCCCTAGCTTTAAGCAGCATTCTGCCATCACTCACAATGATGTCTCAATACAAACAAAAAATGATTGACTTTACAATTGGCTTAGGTTCTGGTGTCATTCCAGGGGGATCCAGTACCTGACAGCCTGGGAAGATATGATCGACAGACTATGATGCTTTGCCAGAGATGGCCAGCATCTGTCTCACTTGGGCTTCCAGGCTTCTGGCAAAGGCTCCTGCCTCCCCCATAGTGCCTTTTTTAGGAAAAGTGATGAGGTCAAAACTATCAACATAAACATTTCTAGAAAACACAAATTAAAGGTCATGCTGCTAAACACTAGGAGTCTGAACATGAAACTGCACTCATTGCAAGCATTCTTAACCCTGGAAGATGCTGACATCTGTGCAGTCACAGAAACATGGTTCAAAGCTGCAGAGAGCACCCCGGCCTTACCTAGTTACTCATCCTATCATACATTCAGACTCCAAACTGTGGGCACTAAAGCCAAAGGAGGTGGAGTTTCAATATATATTAAAGACATACACACCTCCAGGCTGGTCAAACAGTATGACGCACAAGAGACACTCCAGGTGCAGTTAACCATTGACAAGGCCCCTATTCAAATCATAGCTAGCTACAGGCCCCCAAATTTGACTCAAGATGACCATTCTGCCTATCTAGACCTCTTCAAATCTATCAAGATTCAACCCTTTTCCCTGATACTGGGTGACTTTAACTACCCAAACAGAGTGGAAGAATTACTTATGCCAGAACACAAATGCCCAGAGATTCCTCAATTTTGTCAATGCAAATGCCTTTGAACAGCTAGTCAATACCCCCACAAGAGGTGATAATATCTTGGACTTGGGTATTAACCAGCAAGAGTTACCACTGCAGCATCCCTACAGTATCATCCGCCATGGTAAGATTTGACCATAAAGCGGTCACATTCGAAGTCAGCATCTCCCCTTACCACCCTCTACCTAGGGTCAAACAAAAAAACTTCACCAAAGCTGATTACAATCTCCTGAGGGATGGTATAAACAGCTTCACAGCCCCCTACCCCTCTGTAGGAACTGGCACCAATGCCCAAAACTACACCAAAGTACAATACGAGCATTTATATAGATGCATGTAATCAGGTCTAGCCAACAGGAAGAGTAAACCTGTCTGGCAGACATATGCAATAAATAAATTCTATAACAAAAGGAAAAAAATTGATGTCCAGGACCAAGAAGGAGCAGGTGCCCAATTGGAAGCAATCTCTCCTTAGTCTGAACAAGCAAATAAGAACTAGTGAAATCCTACAAAGCAAACTCCGAGTCCAAACTGGCCACATCTACAAGAGACAATCATAAGGCCTTCTTCACATATGTCCGCAATCTCAAAGGAAGCACCCAAATCTGCTCAGAACTGGTGGTCAAGGTCACCACATACACAGATGCCGTTGATGTAGCCAACTTGCTGGCTGACAGATTCAACAAAAACTTCACCCCTCTGTTCCCTCCATCAGTAAATCAGGACATCCCCAGTACCTGCCCCCTTCCCCTTATTTCTAGGGAACAGGTCATTACTGCTCTCTCAAAGGCAAAAAATACAACCTCCATGGGACCTAATATCATCCCAGGCTGCATCCTACATGAACTAAGGCAGGAACATGCAGCACCATTAGGCACCTTAGTCAACCAAAGCCTGAGTATCGACTTCATCCCAGCTGAGTGGAGGACAGCCACTGTTGTCCCTTTGCACAAAGGTGGAGCATCCACCGATCGGGGAATTATAGACCCATCAGACTAACTAGCCTGATCTGCAAGGCCATGGAATGGATTATCATGGACCTCATTAACAAGGACTTTGGCAACCTCCAAACACTTGATCCCACACAGTTTGGCTTCATCAAGGGGAGGTCATGTCTGTTAAATTTGCTTGACTTCTTTGAGACAGTCAGCAAAGCCATGGGTGAGGGAAAGATGGTGCACACCACCTACCTTGACCTGGCCAAAGACTTTAACACTATTCCCCACTTGGGCATAATGGATAAACTCTCTCAACTAGGCATCAATCTGTATGTTCAAAAAATGATGAGCCAGCACGTATGGTTCACTCAACCAAACAACAACTTTATTATAAAACAGGTATGTTAACAGATGGGTAGCAAACTGGCTCACTGACAGAACCCAGCTAGTCAAAACAGGGAAGCCTCCTGAAGCAGTAGACCCGTAATGAGCGGCGTACCCCAGGGATTGGTCATGGGGTCTCTGTTATTTGGTTCATAGGTTCATACGTTCATACTAGGCTATTTGCCCTAGGGCATTTATAAGCCTAGCCAGAGTGTGTGTGGCTTTTGCCACCCGTAGGAATGAGAATACTGTGCCCATTTAGGGTTTAGTTTACTGTGCCTCTGTCTAGCAGTGACACGGAGACGACCCCCGGGGTAAACCTATGATCTCCCATCCACTCGGCAAGATTTCTCTTGAAGAGAGTCAGTGAGGGGCTCTGCCTAACATGGACTGGGATTCTGTTCTAGAGTGTAGGGCGCCTCTGGGTTATGAATCTGTCCCTCCAGCACGTCCTATTTATTTCTGTGCTGAGGTTCAAATCTCTTGCTCTCGTGGCTCTGGTGGATTTGGATTTTCTGAGGTGGAGCATGTCCATTAATTCCAGATTGGACATGGCCTTGTACATTAGGCATAGATCGCCTCTGAGTAGGCGGTATGTGACTGAACAGAGCTGTAGTTTCTCCAGCAGGGCAGCATATGACATATGTTTGAGACCCTTGATCATCTTGGTGAGGTACTTTTGGGGTCTTTCTAACTGCTGCAGGTGTCGGGTAAGGTAAATCCCAAATGGGGCATTGTACTCAATTATGGGCCTGATAAGGGAATAGTATAGGGGCACAGTGACCTCTCTTGATCTAGATGTGAATCCTTTCATGATAAGGTGGGTAATATAGAAGGTCTTCCTAACCACCTTGGCAATGTGAGTGTCAAATGAGAGGTTACTGTTAACTTGGGTCCCTAGGTCCATGATTACTTCTTCTGTACTTAATGGATTACCACCTATGTGGTAATTTGTGGGTACTTTGTTTTTCCCAAAGGGTATGACTATACATTTTTGGCGTTCAGTTTAAGGCCATGGCTCTGGCACCAGTTATCCGTTTCTATGAGGCCTCTCTGAAGGATGCTTGTGTCCACTGGAGTATCAATTATGGCACCCAGTTTGCAGTCATCTGCGAACTTTGTTAGCCACAATCCTCCTATGTTTGCTTGGACCTCGGAAAAATAAATGCCGAACAAGAGGGGTCCCAGGACCGAGCCCTGTGGGACACCGCTTGTGACTGGCTTAGAGTCTGACATGGCTCCAGCAATTCTGACCTTGTGGGTTCTGTCCTTGAGCCAGTTTGCAACCCATCTTATGACATATGGGTTTACATTTAAGCTGGTGAGCTTGTCTATGATGCCTGAGTGGGGTATTGTGTCGAAGGCTTTTGCAAGATCAAGGTAGGCTGTGTGAACTGCCTTACCCTCATCAATGGCCTTAATGACTGTGCCCTTGACAAAGCCGAATTGGGTAGGATCCAGTGTCTGTAGGTCCCCAATGTCTTTGTTTATGAGTTCCATAATGATCCTCTCCATAGCTTTGCAGACCAGGCTCATCAAGCTTATGGGGCGGTAATTTCCAGGGTCCGTAGAAGCACCTCCTTTGTGGAGTGGGACCACTGTTACTGTACACCATTCTTTGGGTACGTATCCTGTAGTAAGGCTAAGATTAAACAGCAGCCTTATGTGTGGGTTTAGTACCTCTTGGAGTTCATGTAGCACACAACCCGGGACACTGTCTGGTCCCATTGATGCTGTGTTTTTAGCTTTGGAGAGGGCGGCTCTCACCTGGGCATCTGAGATGTCAGGGAGGCTACACTCTGCTGGGATAGATATTTCTCCTTTTGGGGGGGGGGGATCTGCACTGAACCTGTCTGCCAGTATGTTGGCAATGCCTGTGGGTTCAGTGTATTTTTTGTCATTTTGGACTAACTCTGAGCATATCTGGGAGTTTCCACCCAGGTTTCTAACATAACTAAAGAAGGCCTTGTGATTGTCTTTAGTGTCTTTTGCGATTTTTCTCTCAAAGTTGGCCTTGGATGATTTTATGAGTGATCGTAGTACTTTTTGTAGTACTGATCAGAGATGCCTTCCATTTTGGGGATTTTGCTCTGTTATGTAGTAGCTTCCTCCTCCTGTTGTAAAGCTTGTTTATGGCTAGGGTCCACCAGACAGGACGCCTGCTTTTAGGGGAATGGGCCTTGGTTTTATGTGAGATTGCATGATCCATGCATTCTTGAAGGTGTCCGTAGAAAGCGTTGTAAAGGATTCAGCAGAATGGGCTGTGGTTTTCACTGGCCCAGTGGCCTTGAAGGATACCACTTCAGTCTTAAGAAGTGTGAAGTCAGCTTTTGAGAAATTCTTCACTGTGGTCTTTTGTGCTGGGAGTGGTGGCGGGATGTGGATTTCCAGTGAGATTAATTTATGGTCTGATCTCACCAATGAGGGGTATACTTCCGGTGTGGAGCATTGTATCCCAATGTTTGTGATGATCAGGTCTAGTATATTATCTCCTCTTGTGGGAGTGGTGACTAGTTGTTCCATCGCATTTGAGTTTATGAATTCTAGGAACCTTTGGGTTAGGATGTTGGGGCTTGAGTAATGCTCCCAGTCTATGTTTGGGTAGTTGAAGTCTCCCAATATGATGCTATTTGGAGAGACATTCATACTCTCCAGTGTCTTCAGGAAGGCTGAGTAGGGTTCCTGAGTTTGAGAGGGTGGTCTATAGCATGCTACAAACTGTAGGGCAGTTTTGCCTATGGTTAGTTGCACCTGGATGGTCTCCGATGCTTCGTGCATTGCCACTAACCTGGAGGTGTGGGTATCTTTGATGAATATGGATACTCCCCCTCCTTTTGTGGTTCGGTCCAAGTTTTGAGGCTGAAAAGCATAATATGAGGTATAACCTGGTAGTGCTGGGGTGCTCTCAGGAGCCTGGAGCCATGTTTCAGTCACTGCACAGACATCGATGTTCTCCATACTGAGGAGGGCTTCGAGAGTGTGCATCTTGAGGTTTAGACTTCTGGCATTGAGCAGCATTACCCTTAGTTTTTTTCCACTTGTGTTTTCTAGGGAGGTGGTTTTGTCTTTTGAACCTTGCCTAAAAAAGGCACTATGGGGGTGGCAAGAGCCTTGGCCAATATCCGGAAGCCCAGGCGTGACAGGTGCAAGCCGTCCCTTGTGAAGCAGCGTGGCTTATCAAGCATGTCATCCCAAGCAGACAGACATTGGATCCCCTTAGAATGACACCAGTAGTTGAGCCAATTGTTAAAGCTGATCATTTTGTCTTTGTACTGTGGCATCATTCTTGGTGAGGGTAAGATGCTGCTCAGGGTCAGGGTCATACTGGCCTGGGCTACATAATCAGAGAGCTCCTCTATGTCTCTTTTCATGTAGTCCAGGGAGGTACGTCTCAGGTCATTCACACCGGCATGGACAATGACTGAGTCATATTTGTACTTGCTTTGGAGTGACCTGAGTGCTTGTGTTATGTGGTGGATTCTAGTGCCCAACAGGCAGCTTACTGTAACCTTTTCCTTGTTCAGTCTGTTGAGCGGGGAGTCAGTGTGTCTGACTATGGAGTCACCTATTACAAGTGTATCAGGCATGTTGTTTGGCCTTAAGGGCTTTGACTGTTTGGCACACTGACTTTGTGAACTATGTGTTGCGTTTTGAGGTATTGGTTGCTTGGATGTCTGCTTTGGAGGCCTCTGTTGTTTTGGTAGATTTTTAATTAGAGCCTCCGAGTATGTTTTTGTGTGTTTATGTGTTTTGTTTGAAGTTGTGATAGGTCTATGTGAGACTGGGTTTGTGGTGAGTGTGGTTACCTTCTCCTCCTGACTGGTTTTGCCAGTACTGAGTCGAGAGAGCTCAGCCTCCAGTTTGGCTATATAGTTGCATCTCTCACATATATTTGTATTTTTTGGGAGGAAGAGAGGGTTGTCTGTGTACATGAGGCAGTTGTAACATTGCCTCAAGATTCCCAGGTTCACCAGCTGAAATGGAGAGGAGTAATTGACCCTTCGACATGCTAGAATAGTGTAAGGGATTGCTGTGTAACTGAGTCAGAAGGGACCTATAGGGAAATGGGTATTCAAGAGGATTGTAGGTGGATGTAGTGCTTTCTTTTTTGTTTAAGTGTGCTTTACCTGTGTAAAAATGCTTTAGGAGCAAGTGCTGGGCTTTTTTCTAAGGTGCAAGCCAAACCAGTGGGCTATGGCTGACAAAGTTTGCAGATGACTGCAAGCTGAGCACTCTCATTAATTCCCATAGTGATGTGGACATTCTCCAGGAGGGTCTCACCCATACAATTGACTGATGCCAGAAACATGGCCTCAAGCTGAATACCAAAAAATGCATCATCATCCCCTTTTGGGAGAGTGACATCCCCACAAATTTTCACATTAATGACAATGTCCTAAGCATGCAATCAGTCGTGAGGAATTTAGGCACCCAGGTTGATTGCAACCTGACTTTTGACCATCATGTTGCTTCTGTTGTATGGAAAGCCTTCTACATGGCCCACCTCATAAGTAAGGGTATCTCATCCAGGAACAAGGAGGTCATAACATCCCTGTATTTTTCCCTTATAAAGCCCATTATTGACTACAACGCCCCTTTCGGGATGTACCTCGCAAAGCACATGCAGCAGCTGGAGAGACCAGAGAGGTTCCTCATCAGGAGAATCCAGGGCCTCAAACATCTACCATACACAGATAGGCTAAAAGCCCTGTCCCTGTACTCAGTTTCATACATACTCCTCAAAGTTGACCTTTGTCTGACATACCAAGCTTTCTCAGAACCTTCCTTGATGGGACTGCTGCATATCTGCAAGTCAAGCTCCACTCGATTAACCCACACATGTGACCTCAACCTGGTCTATAACATCAGTAGGATTTGTTGGCAGGACAGATTTGTGTCCCAGAGCCTCCCTCATCTATGGAATAGACTCCCTCTTCCAAGGACAGGATGGCTTCCAGTGAGTGCAGTTTCACGTTAAGACTCCTAGCATTTAGCAGCATAACCTTGAGGTTGTTTTTAGATGGAGTTTTTATGCTGGGAATTTTTGTCCTTGAGACACTGACTAAAAAGGCACTATGGTGTGGCAAGAGCCTTAGCCAGTAACCAAAATCCCAGGGTTAACAGATGAAGACCATCTCTGGCAAAGCATCAAGGTCTGTCAATCATATCATCCCAAGCTGACGATACTGGATCCCCTTAGAATGACACCAGAAACTTAACCAATTATTGAAGTCAGTCATTTTCTGCTTGTATTGAAGCATCATCCTAGGTGAAGGTAAAATGCTGCTTAGGGATATACCTGCCTGAGACACATAGTCGAAGAACTCAGTCATGTCTCTCTCTTCATATAGTCCAGAGAGGTACACCTCAAGTTGTTCACACCAAGATGGCCTGTGACGGACTCAAAACAGTACCTGCTGTTGAGAAACTTGAGTGCATGTGTGATATTGTTGATCCTGGCACTTGACAGACAGGTGACAGTGACCTATTCCTTATCCAGCCTGGTGAGAGGGACATCTGTGTGTCACCTATGACTAATATGTTTGGTTTTGTGTTTTGCCTTAAGGGCTTGATAGGTGAGACAGTGGTGTGTGAACTATATGTGTATTGTGTTCATCAGAGGAAGTATTATGTGTAGCATGCCTAAGTTTGTGTTTGGGAGGTCTCTGGTGTTTAGGTATTGTAGATCAGAGTGCATATGTAATGCATGCTGTGTCTTTAAGAAACATGTCAAGGCTGTGTGTGCACGTATAAATGTTAGACACATGTAATTCCTACTGCCATTTTGAGAGAGCAGCCGGAGAGAGAGCATGCATGATCACAGTAGTTAGTTTGTATATAAGTTACTTAAGTTAAAGTCAGTAAACTCCTATCGTAATGTGTTGTATATAGGTTCATAGATAGGTAGGTACTAGGCTATCTGCCCGAGGGCATTTATAAGCCGAGCCAGAGTGTCTCGGCTTTCACTGCCCCATTGATTAATTAACTGAACCTCTGTCAAGCAGAGCCAATGAAGTGATCCGACGGGTGTATTTTCTGTTACCCATCCACTCGTCAAGGTTTCTCTTGAAGAGTGTTAGTGAAGGGCTCTGCCTAATGTAGTTAGGAATTTTTGTTCCAAAGCATGGGGAGTCTCTGTGACAGGAATCTATCCCTCCAGCATGTTCTATTTATTGTTGTGGCAAGGTTTAGCTCACTAGAGCGTGTGACTCGCAGTGACTTGGATTTCTTTAGGTGGAGCATGTCCATCAATTCTGAGTTGGACATGGCTTTTTAAGTCAGGCACAGATCACCTCTAAGTAAGCGATATGCCACTAAGTACAGTAGGAGTTTTTTTCAGTCAGTCTGCGTAGGACATATGTTTGAGGCCAGTAATCCTCTTGGTGAAGTACTTTTGTGGTCTTTCCAGCTGTTGGAAGTATCTTGTGAGGTACATCCCAAATGGGGCATTGTACTCTATGATGGGTCTGATGAGTGACGAGTAGAGGGGCACTATAACCTCTTTATTTCAAGATGCGAACCCTTTAGTAATTAGATTGGCCACATAGAAGGATTTCCTAACTACTTTGGCAATATGATTGTCAAAGGAGAGATTACTATCTACCTGGGTCCCCAGATCTCTTATTACCTCTTCTGTATTAAGGGGGCTGCCACCTATGCAGTAATTTGTGGGTATTTTGTTTTTCCCAAATGGGATGACTGTGCATTTTTTGGCATTTAGCTTGAGGCCATGACTTTGACACCAGGTGTCTGTCTCAGTAAGGCCTTTTTGGAGGATGTCCATGTCAGCCGGAGAGCCAATTATGGCTCCCAGTTTGCAGTCATCAGTAAACTTGGTTAGCCATAGCCCTCCTGTGTTTGCCTGTACTTCTGAGAAGTATATGCCGAATAGTAGGGGTCCCAGGACTGAGCCTTGCGAGACACCACTTGTGACTGGATTATAGTTGAACCTGGAGCCTGCTATTCTTACCGCGTGAGTTCTGTCTGTAAGCCAGTTGGCAACCCATCCTGTGACGTAGGGGTTTATGTACAGGCTGGTGAGTTTTTCTATAATATCTGAGTGAGGAATGGTATCGAACACCCTGGCGAGGTCAAGGTAGGCTGTGTGAACCACCTTTCCCTCGTCTATGGCCTTGGTGACTGACTCAAAGAAGTCAACCAGGTTTAGTAGGCATGATCTGCCCTTAACAAAGCCAAACTGGGTCGGGTCAAGTGTTTGGAGGTTCCCAATGTCTTTGTTAATGAGTTCCATGATGATGCGCTACATAGACTTGCAGACCAGGCTAGTCAGGCTTATGGGGCGATAGTTACCAGGGTCAGTTGTGGCCCCTCCTTTGTGTACAAGACCCACGCAGACTCTTCTATTGTGTCCAAAGTAGGAGAGCGACATGGTGTCAGAACCAGGATCATAGAGAATAATATTTGGAGCCATGAGGTGCAGAGATGACAGTGAAGGTAAAATAAAAAGAAACAGGCAGAAAAAGAGCCAGAAAAGAATTTAACGTAATGAAAAACTGCACAAGCCGTTTATTTTATAAGAAAGATAAAATGGGGCATTATAAGGGCACATACCAAATTATTAAACAAGTGCAAAGCACAAACGGTTTATTAACCATGGGAAATGTTTAAAACAAATGTGTTTGATGAAACGATTAACAGAAAAGTAAAATGAGCATGTTTTAAGCAAAACAAGTGTGTTTGGGGCAAAACGGGCATGTTTAGAGTAAAATGAGCACAAGAAAAGTGCAACGGGCATGAAAAGAGATTAAACGAGCAAAACAAATACAATAAGGGCAAAAAGGTCACATTAAGCATAAAGTAAGGCGACTGTATGTTTTTTGACAAAGTGCTGTGTTTTGACATAACTACGACTTTGTATTGTATTAAGGGCATAACTAAAGTTATTGGAAGTATCCCAAAGTGGGTAAAAGTGCTTACAGTGTGTGCTTATTACTGTGTATGTATTCCAAAGTGTTTCTTGTGTGCAGATTGCAACTATTTCATGAAGTACAGTTAAAGTATGTCCATTTAGAAAAGTTTTTTGTGCTGGGTGTGTCTATTTGCAAAGTGCCGGCATTACAGAGTGTTTCTTGCACTATAAAGAGTTTCGTAGCAAGGTGCTGCCATTTTGGGGAGATTTCAGTGTGTTGTGTATACAGTTTATTCGGAAAGTGTAATTACTTTGAAATGTTACTGAGTTAAAGCTTTTCTTGCCCAGTTTATTCACATTGTACAGTTATTTCAAATGCTTTTTAACATGGTGATAAATTACTTTAGCAGAACGATAATTTCAAGAGTATTACAATGCAAAATCCAGTTAGACACAGCTTTGTGCAGTTATTTGATATGTTTCTTACTCTGATAAGAGGTAACGTCTTGCAATACAGTAATTTTGGAACTATTACAGTACTTGCGAGAGTTGTTTCACAGAATAAGCCCAATTGCATGATTTCAAAAGCCCAAAAGCATAATTTCAAAAGTGCAAAGTTACAGATACTGGCATAAAGTTCTGGCATATGTGTATGTGTAGAGGTTTGTGCTTATTTGCAAAACCCTTCACTAGTATGTGTTAACATGGCAGATGGATTTCAAAAGCCCGTACCTCTTGTATTTGATCAGAATATTGCAGAGACCTGGAGAATATTTGAGCAAGAGTACAATATTTTTATACAAGCAGCTTATTCAGATAAAGATGCACGCACCAAGGCATTCATTTTCTTAAACCTTGCTGGGTCAGAGGCCATAGAAAGAAAGTGTTCATTTGTGTATGCACCAGCAGTATATAAGGAAGGTGAAAATCATCATATTGTCGTACAGGCTGAGTCAAGGAATGACACTGAGTGTTTGAAATGCAAGTTCAGAGAAATATGTAACCCCCAGACAAATATTACATTAGAGAGGTATTTGTTTTACATGAGAGATCAGAAACCAGGGGAAACTTTTGCAGTTTATATAACTGACCTGAGAAACAAAGCTAAAATGTGTCGGTTTGATGACTTAAGAACTGATAATGGACAGACTAGTGTGTGTGGTATTAATAGTGCTGCTGTGAGGAAGATTTTGCTTCGTGACAGTGATTTAACATTGAGTAAAGCCATAGAGATTTGCCAAATCCGTGAAGTGACAGAAAAACACACAAGTAAACTTGCAAGTGACAAGAGGATGGTTTCAGTAGACTCCAGAGCAAATGTAGATAGCATGCAACACATGGCAAATAGAAGTAGGCCTAAGCACAGGGCAGCCACTACCCCTGCTGGCTCATCAGGGAAACCTCGTAGCTTTCTAGCAAGTTCTAGGTCTAGTTCAGTTAAAGGAGCATGATGTGGCTCAGGCACAGGAGCATGATGTGGTTCATGCTCCTGTGCCTGAACCACATCATGCTCCTGTGCCTAAACCACATCATGCTCCTGTGCCTGTGGCTCAGGCACAGGAGCATGATGTGGTTCAGGCACAGGCTCAGGCTCAGAGTCCAGCTCAGGCTCAGGAACAGGCTCAGGCACAGAGTCCAGCTCAGGCACAGAGTCTGACTCAGGCTCAGGCACAGACTCAGGCACAAAGTCTGGCTCAGGCTCAGGCACAGGGTCTGGTTCAGGCTCAGGCACAGGCTCAGGCTCAGGCACAGAGTCTGGCTCAGGCTCAGGCACAGGATCAGGCACAAAGTCAGGCACAGACTCAGGCTCAGGCACAGAGTCTGGCTCAGGCACAGGCTCAGGCCCAGGCTCAGGCACAAGCTCAGGCTCAGGCCCAGGCTCAGGCACAGGCTCAAGCACAGGTTCAGGCTCAGTGCAGTACAAGCATGGATCAGCAAAGCCCAAATCTGGCTTTATTGTTAACTGTCACAACTGTGGTGCAAATCATGAGTCTAAAAGAGAGAAATACATAGTATTTGGTCAGCAATGTCACAAGTGTAAAATTGGTGCCATTTCCAAAAGTTTTGCAAATCAGATAAACCTCACCCAGCTGTAAAGGTCACACAAAAAAGCAAGCTGATCAAGTAGAGCTGAACTAGTCAACTTTCCATGTAGATGGTGTATCACTGCTTGATGAAAGAGCTGATGCAGTGAATTTATTGGTAAAAAGCAAAGTATTGGCTGTTACTGTACTGGTCAGATCAATGGTAAACCCACAGAGCTTAAAGTGGACACTGGTTCAAAGTGTAATGTTATATCAACAGACACATTTGCTAAAGTGAAAACTAATGTAAGCAAGTTTCACTTTGTAAAGTGTTAAAATGTGCTTCTAACTATGTACAATATTAGTCCGTCTACCTGTATGTCCTTGATGTAATAGCTAAGTGTTATGTGTAAATGTCTGTGAAAATAGTCTATATGTTGTCTGCACATTGAGTCTGGAGACACAGAATTTTGTTCAGTTTTTGCACTCGTGTGATTTCTGAATGACAATAAAATTTACTTTGACTTTAATGAACAACTCAATGTGGCCAGTAGTGTGAAACTTGTTGCTTATGGAGGTAAAGAAATTCAAACCGAAGGCTCAGTGATGCTTTCATCTCATTTGGCCAAGAGCTGTTACAACTTGTTATTCTATGTAGTCCGAAGGCCAGTACAGACTTTATTGGGTCTCAGAGATAGTCTGAGAATGAATCTGCTTTCTTTTACCAAAGAAGTTCATCACATAAATGTATCTCCTAGTTCTAATTTCTCTGAATCCATTTTCTCAGAATATGCTAATGTTTTCAATGATAGGTTGGTCAAACTTCCAGTAGTGTATTCCATGAAGTTAGACCCAGCGGTCACAGTGGTCAGACAAGCAAGAAGAGTTGCAATAGCTATACAAGATAAAGTTAAAGTTCACTTGGATAACTGGGGCAGCAAGTAGTGATTTGTCCAGTCACAGAACCAACTGAATGGGTGTCGACCATGGTGGCAGTTCACAAAAAAGGCTCAGACAAAATCAGAATATGCATTGACCCCAAGAGACTTGAACAAAGCATTGAAGAGATCATATCATCCAATGTGTATACTTGAATAGGTTGCAGATCTAATATCAAATGCCAGTGTATTTTCTGTTTTGGATGCAAAAAGTTCATTTTGGCAAGTGATGCTGAATTGCAAATCCTCATTTCTAACCACTTTTGGTACTCCATTTGGCAGATACAGATTCCTAAGGCTGCCATTTGGAATAAATTCTGCAAGTTGAAGTCTTTCAGTGTGCAATGGAGCAAATTTTTCAGGTTATCCTTGTGCCATAATAGTAGATGATTTATTGGTTGGAGACAATGGTGAAACGTAGCATGACAGAAATCTAAAGAAACTTCTAGACAGAGCACATGAAGTAAACTTGAAACTCAATTCTCTGAAGTGTAAATTCCGACTTCCAGAAGTTATGTATGTAGCTCATTTGTTTACCAGTATAGGCTTAAGACCAGACCTGACCAAACAAGCAGCTATTCTTGAGATGTCAGGGCTAGACAATGTTTCAGCTCTGCAGCATTTTCTAGGCATGGTCAACTGTTTAGGCAAGTTTATACCAGATTTCAGTGAGTTAACACCACCTTTAAGTGAGCTGATGTGCAAAAATGTTGCAAGGTCATGGTTAGAACAGCACCAAAAGACATTTGAAGACCTTAAACAAAAAATTGCTACCCCACCTACATTAAGATACTATGATGTGAACAAACCAACTTTTTTTCCTTTGATGCTTCAAAATTTGGCCTTGGCACAGTTTTACTTCAAGAGGGTAGACCAGTAGCCTATGTGTCTAGAACACTTACCCAAATTGAGATGCAATATGCTTAATTGAGAAAGAACTTTTGGCAATTATATTTGCATGTTCCAAGTTTCATGATTACATTTATGGTTGTGCTATTCGGACAGAAACAGATCATCAGCCTCTAGTTACTATTTTAAAGAAACCTATGCATTCCACTCCCGCAAGATTACAAAGAATGATGCTCAAATTGCACAAGTACAATTTCAAAATGGTCTATACAAAAGGTAAACTGCTCTATCTGGCTGATACATTATCCAGATCACCCAGAAATATGACAGAACAGCTTGAAGCAGAGAATTTTGACTTTGATGTGATGGCAGTGTGTAATTTTTCTACCACTAGACTTGATGAGTTAAGAGATCACACAAAGACTGATCCTATTTGCAAAAGCTCAACCACTACATTAATGTTGAATGGCAGTCAAAGCAATCTAGTGTACCACCTGAAGTGCAGACTTATTTTCCTAACAGAAATGAAATGTTGATGGAAGATGGCATTATTTTCACAGGTCCTAAAATTGTTGTTCCTGCTTCCTTACAACAAGAATACATCCAGATTTTGCATCGTGTCCAGATTCCGTATCCACTAAGAAAAGAGAGAGAGAATTGGTATTTTGGCCTCCATTGCCAAAAGACATTGATAAAGTACTTTCTTCTTGTTCAGTATGCAATAGTACTAGATTGCATATGCAAAGAGAACCACTTCAGCTAAGTCCTGTTCCTGAACTACCTTGATCAACCATTGCAACTGATATCTTCGAGTGGAATAATTAACATTATTTGATCTTGGTAGACTCTTATTTAAACTGGTACGAGATTGATCTATTACCTAATCTAACTTCCACTGCTGTTACTACTACTTTGAAATGGCATTTCTCAGTCCATGCTACTTCACACAAACTTATTTCTGACAATGGTACTCAATTTACTAGTCAGTCATTCCAGAAATTTGCAAGAAAATGGGACCTTGTACATGTCACTAGCAGTCATGAATATCCACAGTCAAATGGTCTAGCTGAACTTGCAGTGCAGAGTGCAAAGCAATTACTCGAAAGGTCAAAGTGTTATAACACAGACATATTTTTGAATTTGTTTAACCTCAGGAAATATACTTCATGACAATATTCTCGGCTGACCTGCTCAGAAACTTCTTTTCAGGCAAACCAGAACTATGCTGCCTATTAGTTCCAGTTTATAACAGCCCAAAGCTAAGAAAAATAAGACCATCAAAGCTCAATTATCCAAGAAGCGTACCATCCACAAATCCAGTTATGACAAATCAAGCAGATTACTTCATCCGTTGTGGGAAGGAGAAACAGTGAGAATACAAATGGCGAAAGGTTTCAACCAGATTGGTCAGATTACAGGCATTTGTTCCAAGTCAAGTTCCTATCTTACAGAATCCGAGGGTATACAGTATCGAAGACATTGTAGACATCTTCTAGCTGTACCAGAATCATCATCATCACCATCATCATTATCACCATCATCATCACCATCATCATCATCATCATCATCACCTTCATCATCATCACATCATCACCACCATCACCATCATCATCATCATCTCCATCACCAGCATCATCATCATCATCATCATCGCCATCATCATCATCACCATCATCATCCTCATCATCATCACCATCATCATCATTATCATCATCATCACCATCATCACCATCATCATCATCATCTTCAGCATCATCATCGTCATCACCATCATCATCCTCATCATCATCATCATCACCACCATCACCATCACCATCATCATCATCCTCATCATCATCGCCATCATCATCACCATCATCACCATCATCATCATCATCATCATTATCACAACATTCTTTCTGTGATGTAGGTTCTGAATCCCAGAGTGAACCAAATGTTTCCATCCCAGAGTGTGTTCAAACCTAGGATTCCATTCCTGAAGATGTTCTGAAAAGTCCAAAGATAGAACATTGTGAAGAGACTGTTCCAGTTGCTAAATCCACTTCCCAGGTTTATGTCACACTTTATGGACAAATATCTAAGCCATGTGTGAAATACGCAGCAACGTGGACTTGACTGGATATATACGTATTAGTTTTGTATAAATTCATGACAAAGAATTACCTGTGATTTCTGCATGTCAAACAGATTCATAACATTGTATAATCTATGTTCTCAAAGAGGGAGAGGATGTAGATCAGAATGCATATGTGAGATGTGCTGTGCCTTTAAGAAGCATGTCAAAGACTGTGCATGCACTGTGAGGTATGCTGTGCCTTTAAGAAGCATGTCAAAGAATGTGCATGCACTGTGAGGTGTGATGTGCCTTTAAGAAGCATGTCAAAGTCTGTGCATGCACTGTGAGGTGTGCTGTGCCTTTAAGAAGCATGTCAAAGACTGTGCATGCACTGTGAGATGTGATGTGCCTTTAAGAAGCATGTCAAAGACTGTGCATGCACTGTGAGGTGTGCTGTGCCTTTAAGAAGAATGTCAAAGACTGTGCATGCACTGTGAGGTGTGCTGTGCCTTTAAGAAGCATGTCAAAGACTGTGCGTGCACTGTGAGGTGTGCTGTGCCTTTAAGAAGCATGTCAAAGACTACTGTCCGTGCACTGTGAGGTGTGCTGTGCCTTTAAGAAGCATGTCAAAGACTGTCCACGTACAAATGCCAGGCACGTGCTACTCCTAGTACCATTTTGTAAGAGCAGCCAGAGAGAGAGCATGCATGATCGCAGTTGTTAGTTTGTATATAAGTTACTTAAGTTAAAGTCGGTAAACTTCTGTCATGATGTGCTTGTATAAAATAACGCTGCTTGAACAGAATGCATGAAGACTCTTCTATTGTATCCAAAGTAGGAGAGTGACAGGTATGTTTCTGGTGAGGACCGCATATGTCGATATGTGTGATGTGGGTTTGGGTGGAGTAGGAGGTGAGGTGTGCATGCTGACAACCTGGTCATTGTCATATGCACTGACTGGTGTGTGAGAATGCATGGATTCAAGGTTCTTAATATAGTTGTATCTCTCACATGTTAAGTTTGTGTGGACTAGGAGTAGAGGGTTGTCAGTGAACATGAGGCAGTTGCTAAACTGCCTCAGGATACCGATGTCAACCAAGCTTGCTGGAGAAACTGGGAAAATGTCCATCCATAGTGTTAGGTATATTTATATGGCCAGGAAAAGAGATTGCACTCAGGAATGGCTAGTCAGTGAGAGGTGTATTGGTACTTATGAGGCTAGGCTTAGTGTTCCATCTGACAGTAGAGCAAGGCCACATTAAACCTCTGAAGGACCATAAGCAAAGTGCTAAGGGAAAAATTAACAAAGATTGGCTTTAATGAATTTTTTTCCTCAAAACTCCCACCTTTTATATGTAGTAGTTTTATAAGGCTGTGTCTCTAGACCCTACCTCATATGATATTCTGATTTCCAAAGACCCTCCCTCCAGTCTTTCATTGCTATTGGCTGCTGTATAAGTTATTTATATACTCTTCCCACTCATTCGTTTCCATAGATCCATGATACCGAGTGCCCACCCAGCAAACCAGCACTGCTCTTGAGTAAATCTACTTTTTTAGAGATTGCATCCAGCTTATTCTCCCAGAGCTCAGCAACGCGTAGCATCCTAACCTGCATTACAGAAGTGTTTTACTTGAAGACAGTGCTATCCAGGCAAAGTTAATTACTTTTGATTCCTAAATCACACTTGCTTAAGTTACCCCTAAACGCTAGCAAAACTAATGATTTTTACCCCCATTAGAAACTCCACTTTTGACAGAAACCTATTCTGCATTACAAGCCAAAACAAAATCCCATTGGAAATAGTTCAAAGTACCAAACTGCTACGCATCATCACTGATGAAAACCTAAAGTCTGACTCACACATACACTCAGCTATTAAGAAAACCCATCAAAAAATTGGTCTCCTCTACAGACACAGCCATTATCTCAGCCCCTCCACCCAACAAACACTTGCAACTACCTTCCTCCTCCCCATCTCTCATGTATGGCGCTCCCTTATTTACCACCCTCCAACTAGGCGTATGTTCCAAACTAGAATCCCACTAACACAAAATTAGCAAATTTGCAACCAACTCCAAAAATTGATCTCTTCACTGCCACTCTCTACACACCCTCAGATCGCTAGAACTCCCCAAGTACCTCAGATATCTGCAACTTACCACTATCCACAAGCTCATCTTCAAAACCCTACACACCCTTCCGCTCCCTAAGATCCGAGAGCCAAAATCTCCTACAAGTGCACAAGCCCTCTCATCCCCCTGGCCAACTACTATTTGCCTGCACCACAGCTAAACTATGGAACTCTCTCCCCTCTCCACTACACAACATGTCTAACCACAACAACTTCAAGACCCACCTGGTTTCACACCTGCCCTCCAAATTGAAATGCTCCTGCCTAAGCACCCCCAACTCATAAGATCCTCTATCCTCTCTGTGAATGTTCTAAACATTTTTTTTCTCTTTTTTCACAGAATACTCAAAAGATACATTCCTATCTAATGTGTATTTTCTTTGCCAGAATTGTTTTAAATGTGTATATATAGATTACCTATCTCTGTCTACTAGGTAACCTCCCTTTCTTTTACAATGAATGTTACACATGAAAGCCTATAGCTTAATATAATGTTTTTTTTTACTGAATACTTCTGTAAATATGTAATCTCTCTTATTATTCTTCATTTTATTTTGCAATGAATGTTACACGTGAAAGCTTATGGCTTACTATAATGTTACTCTAATGTTTCTGACCCTGAATTTTGTCTATTATGTAACAACTCTTTCACTATTATTATTAATGTAACTTCTTGTGGCGCTTTTCTCCCCGGGCCTCCGCTGAAAACCGGTTTTTACGGAGCAGTGGATTCTCCCAGTCAACAAATACAAATAAATAAATAAAATAAATAGTTTGTGTGATCACTACAGTTCCTGCTTTTATCTGTGCATTTCACAGTATTTTTGTAAAAAAAATGTTCTTTCTGTCACTGCTACTGTAAGACTGCATCACCTTCAGCAAGGGACTGATTACCAGCCAACTGTTTAATTGGTTTGTGATAGAATTGCACTTGTGGGTCTTTTCTACTATGTTTTACATTAGTAGGACTGGGTTTATTCATCTTGTGGTAGGAGGTATTTGCCTGGTCTATCTGAGGTGGGAAACACACAAAAGGGGCTCATAGTTTAGTAATTTTATTTAACAGATGGCCCATTAGTTAGTTTTCTGTTTTTCCTCTGCTGTTATAAATTAGGCCAATTTGTGTAGTTTAGCAGTGTAAGTCTACTAGCAAGCACATAGAAAGCAAAATTTAATATTAAAATGGACAATCAAATTATACCTTGTAAAGCAGTAAATATAGAGCAAACACCACGCAAACTGATAAGCTTAGAGTAGCTAGCTGGGCATAGAGTGTCAATACCTACAAATTTAGTAGAATTCAGTATTATGTAAACATTAAAGTTAGTAGAATGTAGTATTGTTTAGCATAATCAGTCCCAATAAAGCACCCCTATTAGTCTGCACCAACAAAGCACCCTTAATAGCCTTATAGCACCACAGCACCACCCCTTTGTAGGTCACAAATCCAAGGACTGGACAGTCTTAACTGGTGAATTGGGGCATCTTAAGACAATGCAGCAATTGTCTTATGTTAACTAACAATCACTTAATCTTTAAAAAGCAGGCACAGTATGTAAGAGGTGTACTTACATAATAGCACAGGGACCAAAGCTGTGGCATACAAGTGTGCATCAGTTTGTTGAAACCATGTACACAACACCCACCTCACATAGCACACAACACACACGTAAACTAATGTATGCTGAGGCACTTGAAAGCAATCTTCCTAAACAACAAAGATTCCCTTAATTGCCTATTAGCATAGCTATCCCTCAGCAAGCCCAAAGACTCAAAAAAAAACAACACCTAACACTACACATGCTGTCACTCCCAGTGGAGCTCCAAACACTAAGCCAGTAGGGCAAATAAACACACTTCCCAAGACTCTCATCACAGGGGACTCTATTAAAAGATACACCAATGTCCATCTAACCAGGCTGAATGAGGTGAAGATAACTGTTACTTGCTTATCTGAAACCAGAATCCTCCAAATCATGCAGGCACTCAAGTCATTACTCCACAGGTACCAGTATGATTCCCTCATAGTCCATGTGGTGTATCACACATGCACTCATCATTACTCCACAGGTACCAGTATGATTCCCTCATAGTCCATGTGGTGTATCACACATGCACTCATCATTACTCCACAGGTACCAGTATGATTCCCTCATAGTCCATGTGGTGTATCACACATGCACTCATCATTACTCCACAGGTACCAGTATGATTCCCTCATAATCCAGGTACATGTAAATGACCTGAGAATTACCTGGTGTATATGAAGAGAGACATTATGGAGCTCTCAGACATTGAGCAGCATATTACCATCACTGATGATGATGTCAAAATGCACTGAGCAGCATATTACCATCACTGAGGATGATGTCACAATGCACTGAGCAGCATATTACCATCACTGAGGATGATGCCACAATGTACTGAGCTACATATTACCTTCACTGAGGATGATGTCACAATGCACTGAGCAGGCTATTACCTTCACTGAGGATGATGTCACAATGCACTGAGCAGCATATTATCATCACCGAGGATGATGTCACAATGCATTGAGCAGCATATTACCTTCACTGAGGATGATACCACAGTATGAGCAAAAATTATTCATTTCAGCAATTGGCTGTCATTCCGGTGTCATTCTAAGGGGAGCCATTATTTGTCAGCTTGAGAGGATATGGTTATCAGACCATGTTGCTTTGTCAATGATAGTCTGCACCAGTCTCGTCTAGGGTTTCAGATACTGATTATAAACTTTATCCATCCCCATAGTGCTTTTTTGTGGCAATGCCAAATTGACAGACCTACTGACATAGCAAAATCAACTCACTGAACATCAAGGTGTTACTGCTCAATGCCAGGAGCCTAAATAAAAAAATACACTCTCTCCAAGCCCTTCTGACAAGATAGAATACAGCCATCTGTGCAGTCACCAAAACAGGGTTTAAAGTGGCAGGGAGTACCCTGGCAGTGCATGGTTTCAGTGCTTCCACACTTTTAGAACAGTAGTTCCACAAACAAGGGCTAAAAGTGGAGGTGTCTCAATATACATCAATAACAAGAATACCCCAAGGGTGGTCAGACAGGACTATAACTGTAGTTCCTCCATGTGTAGATCACCATAGATAAAATGCTGTACCATATCCTAGCCAGCTATAGGTCACTCTACATGTCTCAAGAAACTCACAATGCATATTTGAACGTAGTGGAGACACTTACCATCCAACCTAACACCTTACTCATAGCAGACTTTAATTACCTCTCTATGGACTGGGAATGGTACATGGCCTCATATTAACAGGAATAGAGATTCCTGGTCTTTGTAAATACAAACACTCTTGAACTAATAGTGAATACCCCCACTAGAGGCGCCAACATACTAGATCCTCATGCTCATAAGTATGGGAGAATGATGCACCCCCCCCATATGTTGTCCTCCATAATCCCATTAAAACTAGTAATAGTTAGAAATTATTACAAGGCAAATTACTGTTTACTAACAGATGGTTTGTCAAATTTCAATGCCCCTCCAAACTCTGAGAACACACCAGCCTGTACTGAATTGTTCTCAAACAAAAAATGTAGAGCACTGCTGTAGCTGCCAATTTCTTTATTCACTTCATCCTGGTACCTCAACCTCACAGGCCTTCAGTGGAATAACTTGATACAATCCCAGCAGCCTTTTTATATTCCATCATCACATCAATTCACCTTTTATTTAATTGTATAATTAAATAATTTCCTTAAATAATTATAAAGCTTAGTGCTTAAAGATGTACCCCACAATACCATGCACCATAAATACATTAATATATAAGTGTGTTAATTAATAATACACACAGAGTGACTTAAATCTACAAATGACATTCTTTTTACATATTTCTTCTGATTACAAAAGGCTGCTGGGATTGTATCAAGTTATTCCATTGAAGGCCTGTGAGGCCGAGATACCAAGATGAAGTGAATAAATAAATTGGCAGCTACAGCAGTGCTCTGCGTTTTTTTGTTTGAGGAGAATTCCTAGCTCTCTTTGGGGGCATGTATGATTTGGTTTTTGTACCATGTATGCTGAATTGTTCTCAGAAACTCTGTACAACCATGTCCAAGAGACTGTTATACCTAACAGAAGTAAGCCCAGAGCTAGCCCCCAAGAAATAAACCACCTTGGTAGCATTTCAAATTAAACAGGATATACAACAAAAGAAAAATAATTATTGTAAAAATCAGGAAGGGTAATTCCCATAAAGATAAAAACTGTATCATCAAACTACTAAGAGAGCTAATTAGGTCAAGCAAAGCCAGCACTGAGGTTAAGATAGCCTCCCAGGTAAAAGGTAACAATAACACCACCTATGTGAGAAACCTCAAGGGCAGCACACAACAATGTGCTGTAGTGATGGTTAATGGTGCCACATTCACTGAGCCTGATGATATTGAACCTGTTAGTGGACAAATTCAGTTCCAAATTTATCCCTCTTCTCACCGCCAATCATCCCCCAAAAATACACTCAGTCGTAACCCCTCCAACTATATACAGCAAAACTTTTAATGGACAAATTCAGTTCCAGTTTTACCTCCTGTACCCCATAACCATTCCCTAAGAAATAAACTAAAATGTAGCCCCTTCAACTATAACTATGGGTAGTATGTACTGGCTGTGCTCTCTAAATCCAAGAACACTGCCTCAGTGATCCACAATAACATCTTGAGATGCCTCTTAAGAGTCTACAATATGACTTATCAGGACCCCTGGAGTCATTATTTAACTTTTGTCTTAAAACAGAAGGACCTTCAACAGACCCTGGAAACTACAGACTCATTATTCTGACTAGTCTTATTTGCAAAGCCATGGAAATAATTATCATGGAAATTATCAACAAGGACATAGGAGACCTCTAGACTCTGGACATAGGAGACCTCCAGACTCTGGACATAGGAGACCTCTAGACTCTGGCTCTATCCCAGTTTGGCTTTGTCAAAGGAAGGTCATACTTACTGAACCTGGTGGTCATCTTTGAGAAGGTCACTGAGGCCATAAATGAGGAAAAATGGTGCATACTGCCTACCTAGATCTGGGTAAAGCATTTAATACAATACCTCACTTGGACATTGTCAACAAAATTATGGAACTAGGCACAAACCCCCTTTATAACATGCTGGATAGCTATCTGGCTCACGGATAGGACCCAAGAGGTTAGGGTCATTGAGGCCACCTCAACAGTCACCAGTGTAGTCCCCCATGGATTTGTGCTGGGCTCACTCCTATTTGGTATCTACTTCTCAGATGTCAAAGCCAATGTCAAAGCCCACTCACCAACCATGTCTGCAGATGATTTCAGACTGAGAGCAGCCATTGAATCTCCCCAGATGACAATATCCTTCAGGTGCACAAAACATGGTTTAAAACTCAATACCAAAAAAATGCATTATTGTACCTTTTGGAAAGTCTACCACCCTGGGTAAGTACATCCTCAATAAAACACCATTAAAAGTTGATTCACCAGTCAGAAATCTGGGAACTCATGTGTAACTTAGCCTTTGACCAACATGCATCCAAGGTAGTAAGAAAATCATTCTATGTTGCTCAGCTTGTAAGTAAAAGTATGGCATCTGGGTCCAGAGAGGTTATCATCCAATGTACTCAGCCCTCACCAGACCCACCATAGAGTGTAATGCCCCTTCAGTATGTATCTGACCAGACGAATGCAGCAAAGGGAATCTGCAAATACATTCCTTACAAAATGACTACAGGGAATAAACACGATATCATATTTTGATTGCCTTAAAGCCCTCTCTCTTTACTCAGTATATTACAGATTTCTGAAAGGTGATCTTTGCCGAGCATACAAGGCTTTCCTGGACACTGTTTTGATGAACTTTCTCAATATCCATAAAACAAACAACATCTGAACTACTAGATTAAAATATCTAAATTTTGCTTGCTACATAAATAGGATATGTTGGAGAGATTGGTATATTTCCATTTCTCTGGAATAGGCTCCCCATCCATATGAAGCATAGTTCCTCCCTAAACCTATTCAAGCACAACTTGGACCAATGGATGCGTAATCAGATATTCACCACTGGTCTGGCACATGTGTCTCTGGCCAAAAGCAGTCAGTAAATGATCCTCTATATAAATCAAATTTGTGGATCGCATTTGTGTTGCATAGCTAGGCTTTGAAGGGCCCCAGATGTCATTAGTCCAGTATATGCCATTGAACCTATGAATCTATGAACTTGAAATAGTGAAAAATTGTTTGATTCAGTCTATAGGAGGCATGCTATAAGGTGCCACATCCAAGGTCAGCAAAGGAAGTGAGTGAGAGAGTTGGGCAGCAGCAAAGAGAATACTGGTGTGTATTCCAGAGTGACAGAAACCAGACAAAGAACATAATGCTTCAATTCTCTGGGACCAAGCAAGGACTGAGACATGAGACTACTGGAGAAAGGTCTGGAAGGGCGAGTGGCAGAAGGGAAATGCTATGATCAGAAACTTCAGGAGCTACAGCTGTAGACCTCTTCTAACTAGACACCAGAATTGGTAAAAAAAAGATCATGTGAGGAAGACTCTGAACAGGAAGGGCTGAGGAAGAGGGTAGGGGGTCTCAGGCAGCAGACTACAGGATCAACTATGGTATGGATGGGCAAAGATACTTCATAAAGAAAGTTCTAGATCAGTGAAACTGACTACTACAAAGGCAGGCATCAAGTAAATCTGTGGAAGTATTCAAAAGAAATGGAGCGGGTGGAGAGGAGGTGAAAATGAAAGTAAGGTCAGAGGAGAGGCAGAATGCTAAACTAACTGAAAGTTCAAACAAGACAGGCTTGTTGCATCTTTCTGCAATCAAGTAATTGTAATGTAATAATATATGAAAAGTTGTTTTCCCAAGCCAAATAAATAAATAAAGTAAAGCAATGGTCATAATAAAATGTATGCAATGTAAAAAGAAAGAGATTGACAGACAGCTTTGAAAGGTAGCAGTATGACTGGGTGAAGGTGGATACACTGGAGTAAGAGTAATTAATTCACTCAGGGCCAGATTCAATAAAGCCTACACTAAGTGTACGCATTATGTATTCAAGATAATTCTTATCACATTTTTTTGCACTTTCTAGTCACTTAGAAAGATTACACTAATACATGTAGTCTACACTTTGTGGTTACCTTTATGAATCCCTGTCAATATTTAAAGCTGCAAGAATATCAGAGGAAAACTTAAATTAGGAGGAAGAAGGTGTGAGTTATGTCGGTGTTGTTTGTTCACTCAGAAGTACTAGGCATTATTGAATCCTGGGGTCACTCTTTCATTCATTCATTTTCTCTTATTCCAATATTCATGGAAGTGGGATAGCTGGAATCAGCCCTGGTACTTTACAGGCATACAACAAACCATTCCTGGATGGAATAGCAGTGCAGCACACAGAATTTATACACGTACATACAGACAACACACACACACATACACACACACACACACACACACACACACACACACACACACACACACACACACACACACACACACACACACGTAATTCAGAGATATGGAAATTCATCCATTGGCATGTCTTCAAAATGCGTGAGGCCATTGGAGATCTTAGTGAATATCCAGTCTGATACAGACAGGATACATCAACTCCATAAAAAAGGACTCTCAGTTCAGTCCAGAACCAGACAACAAAGCCCTCTAAATTAGCAGCACTAAATGGTGCACTATAGTACAGAACTGGTCTTGACAGCTGTAGAGCCTAATGTGGGATTGGGATTTCTTTAGATATAGCATTTCTAACAGAGCTGGATCAGACATGGCTTTGTAAGTCAAGCAGAGATCTCCTCTAAGTAAATGATATGAGACAGAGAATAGCTGGAGTCTTTTGAGTCTGTCCATGCAAGACATGTGTTTAACACCTATGATCCTCTTTGTAAGGTACTTCTGTGGCCTCTCCAGCTGTTGCAGGTGTCTAGTGAGGTACATGCCAAATGGGGCATTATACTCAATGATTGGCCTAATGAGGGAAGAGTAGAGAGAGATGATGACCTCTTTCTTCCTGGATGCAAAACCCTCGGTAATAAGATGTGCCACATAGAAGGACTTTCTGACCACAGTGGCACCATGGTGGTCGAAGGAGAGGTTGCTGTCAACCTGCACCCCCAGATCTCTTATAACACCCTCAGTGTTCAGTGGCCTCCCATCAATGTGGTAATTAGTTGGAACTGAGTTTTTATCAAAGGGGATGATGACACATTTTTTTGGCATTAAGCTTAATGCCATGGTTTCGACACCAGTCATTGGTCTCAGTGAGGCCTTTCTGTAGGATATCTACATCACTTGGAGACTGAATAATGGCTTCCAGTTTGCAAATGTAGTCGGCCAGAGTCCCTTTGTGTTGAACTGGACTTCTAAGAAGTAGATGCAGAACATAAGAGGACCCAGGACCAATCCCTGTGGGACTCCACCCATGACTGGTCAGCACTCTGACTTGGAATCCTCTATTTCCACACTGTGTGTTCTATCTGTGAGCCAATTTGCAACCCACCTAGTGATATAGGGGTTGATGCCTAGTTTGGTGAGTTTATCAATAATTCCCAAGTGAGGAATGTTATCAAAGGCCTTGGCCAGATAGAGGTAGGTTGTATGCACTTCCTTATCTTCACCCACAGCTCTGGTGACTGACTCAAAGAAGTCAACCAGGTTGAGCAGACATGATCTCTCTTTCACAAAGCCAAATTGCGTGTGGTCTAGAGTTTGGAGATTTCCTATATCTTTGTTAATCAGGTCCATGATGATGCGCTCCATAGCTTTACATATCAAACACGTCAGGCTAATGGGGTGATAATTCCCAGGGTCTGTAGTCGCTCCCCCTTTATGGAGAGGGATGACTGTAGCAGTGCACCATTTGGTAGGGACAAAGTCTGAGGTGAGGCTGACTGAACAGGGCACACATATGTGGTACCAATTCACTTTGTAGTTCATGTAGGACACAGCCAGGGATATTATTGGGTCCCATGGAAGCTGCATTCTTGGCCTTGGACAATGCAGCTTTTACCTGCGCTGCAGTAATGCTGGGTGTCTGGCATTCTTCCACTATTGTGATTGGTCCTTTAGGGGTGAGAGAGGGGTAAAGTTGGCACTGAATCTGTCGGCCAGTATGTTGGCAATATCGATTGGCTCAGTATAGAAGATACCATTGTGCAGTAACTTAGAGCAAATCTGGGTATTGCCATGGAGGTTCTTGATATAGCTATAGAAGACTTTGTGATTGTTTTTAGTGTCTTCCACAATTCTGCCTTCATAGCTGGCTTTAGAGGATTTGATAAGGGATCTCTACTTTTTGTTGAAGCTAATAAGGGAGTTATTCCAGTCTTGGGACTTCACCTTTTTCTGCAACAGTTTCTTTCTTCAGCTGTAGAGTTTATTAATAGCAGGAGACCACCAGATTGGCTTCCTTTTTTTGGAGGAGAGGGTCTTGGTTCTGTTGGGTATGGCTAGGTCCATGTATCATTTATACAGTGCATTGGTGTATAATTCAGCAGTCATGCAGCTATTTTCCATTGGCTTGGGTGCCGTGAAGTTAGCCACCTCTGTTTTTAGGAGTCTAAAGTCAGCTTTGTAGACTTTTTTTGAGTGGTTACCTTTGTGGGGTTGTGTGGGTGAGATGTGGATTTCGATGGTGATTAGTTTATGGTTGGATCTGACCAGGGAGGAATTGACTATTGGTGTAGAGCAACAGTTGTCCATGTTAGTATCAACCAGGTCAAGGATGTTGCTTCTTCTATTAGGGGTCAGAATGAGCTGGTCTAGGGCATTGGAACTGATGAACTCCCAGAAGTGTTGGACCAGTATATTGGTGCTTGAGTAGTTTTCCCAGTTGATGGAGGGGTAGTTGAAGTCTCCTAGAAAGAGAGTGTTGGGTTGGACCTTGATAGATTGCAGAGTGCTTAGGAACATGTATTGAGAGTCTAGGGAAATGGTTGGGGACTATAGCAGGATATGACTTGGATAGCCGAATTACCCAGTTAGTTGTACCTGAAGTATCTCAGATGCATTATGCTGGGCTACTAGTCTGGATGTGTGCATATCTTTTTTGAATAAGGAGACACCACTGCCTTTGGAGCTTTGGTCCATGTTTCAGAGCTGAAAGGTGCGGAATGAGTTATAGCCTGGTAGTGCTGGGGTGCTTTCTGATGCTTTAAACCAGGTCTCCATTACAGCACAAATGTCGATGTTCTCTATTTTGAGGAGTGCTTTGAGCGAGTGCATCTTGAGATTTAGACTCTAGCATTGAGCAGCATGACCCTCAGATTGCATTTATTTATAGCTGTTATGGTGAAAATCTGGTCTTTGGAACACTGCCTAAAAAAAACACTATAGGGGTGTCTATAGCCTTAGCCAGTACCTGGAAACCCAGGGGTGACAGATGCAGGCCATCTCTGGCAAAGCATTGAGGCCTGTCAATCATGTCATCCCAAGCAGACAAATACTGGATCCCCTTAGAATGACATCAGAAACTTGGCCAATTGTTGAAGTCAATCATTTTTTGTTTGTATTGTAGTATCATTCTGGGTGATGGTAGGATGCTGCTCAGGGCTAGTGTCATACCTGCCTGGGCCACATAATCTGAGATCTTCACCATGTCTCTTTTCATGTAGTCCAGGGAGGTGCATCTCAGGTCATTCACACCCACATGGACAATGACAGAGTCATACTTGTACTTATTGTGGAGTGACCTGAGTGCATGTGTTATGTGTCGGGTTCTGGCACCTGATAGACAGCTGACTGTTACCTACTTATTCGAGCTAGTGACTGGGATATATGTGTGCCTCATTATTGAGTCACCTATGATTAGTGTATTGGGCAAGGTGTTTAGCCTTAGGGGCTTAGGTTGAGAGGCACACTGTGAAGATGAACTATGTGTCCTGTGGTTTGTGCTGTGTTGTGGCGGTTGAGTGCATTTTTGTCTTGGAGGTCTCTGCTGTTTGGGCAAATTTCTATTGAGAGCCTCTGCAAAGGTGGGTGTGTGGTTTGTGCTTTTATGTGAGAGCTGTGATAGTGGGTGTTCTACGGGGCTATGTCTTCCATGTGGTTTGGTGCAGGTGTTGACCTTCTCCTCTTGACCAGCTAGTCCAGTCTTGGCTGGAAACTGCAAAGCTTCCAATGTGGTGATATAAGTGCCTCTCTCACAAGTCTGAGTGATGGGAGGTAAGAGGAGAGGGTTGTCTGTGTACAAGAGGCAGTTGCTAAACTGCCTCAGAATGCCCAAGTGCCCCAGGTTTATAGGAGAAAGCACAGAGAACTGCCCTTTAATCATGCCAGGAGGGGTGGTCATAACTACTAAGTACTGGAGCTATTTCCATGAAGAATGACTAATGCTGATGGCACTTGGGTGTGCTACAATAATTGCTACAATAACCTGTTGAAGTGCAAAGTGATTAGGCCATTTGAAGTGCAAGAGAGAAAAAACTAGCAACATCTAAGGGAAAAACTGAAGACCAGACTTTCTGGCATCAGTAATAGTTTACCTCAGCTCGGCGCTGTGCTGAGCGGAGCTTAAACAAGTGCAAACACGCACAAATGCTGGCTTTTAAACCAGAAAGTTGAAAGGGGTGGAAACGCTGCCCAAACAGCCAATAAACTACAATTTCTGGGCCAGAAACCACTCCTCTTGTGGAAGATAGGCTACCTAGTGCTTACAGCTCCCACTGATAAGCTGGAAGGCTTCCCTCTAACACAGAAGGGTCTGGGGAACTCAGAAACTTACAAAACAGTCCTGGATAGAGCAAATCTGTATCTGGACTAGACTAGTTACAGGAAAGGTGGGAAACAAGTGCAAGCATGGGCTTTTAAACCAGAAAGTAGAAACAGATGGAAATACTGCACAAATTGCCAATAAACTACAATTTCTGGGTCAGAAACCACTCCTGTTGTGGTAGATAGGCTACCTAGTGCTTACCATTCCCAGTAATAAGCTAGAAGGCTTCCCTCCAACACAGAAAGGCTCGGGGGGGGGCTCAGAAGCTTACAAACAGTCCTGGATACAGCAAATCTGTATCTGGACTAGACTAGTTACAAGAAAGGCAGGAAACAAGCTTAGTACTTTTTTTTACAGAAAAGCAGCTAAAACAGCACTAAAAATAATTCAAATCCAGTGCAAGCTAGCACACTTGAGTGTATAGCAATATTAAAGCAAATACAGTTTAAATAAATGCAATTTAATTGAAAACTCACTAAAAACAAGTGAGGAAAGCAATAAATTAGGAAAAAATCAAGATGGAGGCACTTAGACTATCAAAAAACAATGCCAGGAAATATATAAATAATTCAGTCAAGCAAAAATTAAGACAGTGCAGAACTCTGAACAGTTGAAAAGTGCCAAAAAATATACTTATCAGCTCTATATTTCTAGATTGTTGAGAAGCACAGTCAGAACACAAGGAGATTCCAGCAATGGTAGATTCTAGCAAAGCTTTTTTTTTTTCAAACAGACATTAAGTAATACACACTAACAACAAAACATTCATTTGCTAGTCACATTACATTCATATGAAGATAAAGGCAACTGTTATAGTATAAAAGATACTTATGAATTAGTAGATGTTGAATACTGAGCATTTAAAAAGGCGTATTAGTGGGTTTGTCAGCTTGATAATATATTACGTGATTAGTGCTTAGAAATTAAAAGAAAAGTAGGTGGGTGAATGAACTGAGTAAGGCAGAAAATATTAATATCATAGTTAGGAGGTGTAGTGTACAACAGTTTCATAAATAATTATACATATGGCTATGGTAGCGTTGTCGCCTCACAGTTAGACGTTGCCCATTCGATTCTCAGTTAGAACGTCTTCTGTGTGGCGACATGCATGAACGATCGTTCCTTTGTTGAAGGTTGTGCGTTAGGCCCGGCAAGCCAGCATGTAAAACTCTACTGCCAATCATTAGCGGACCGGAGTTCCGCTGTGGCGACCCCTAACCGGGAAAAGCCGAAAGACGCAAACAAGACACAAACATGGCTATTGTGTTAGATTAGAAGTATAGAGGTAAGGATGAGCGGTGTCACAAAACAGGATGGGATTTATAAATGTTACCACAAAGTGTAGACTATGTGTAAACTTAGTGTAACCTTTCTGTGTGATTAAACAGCATAAGCATTGTGGAAGGGACATTCTTGAATTCAGATATTGTGCACAAAGTGCATTCATAGTGTATACTTTGTAGCAACCTTTATGAAACCCACTTCTAGGTACATGACAGGGAGATGCTATTAAAACTATTCAGGTGTTATTGCAGGCTGGTTGTGGGGTGTAGGATTCTGAATTAAGACACATGGTTTAATGATAAGGCAAACAGAAGGTAACAGTGACATTTATCCTGGAGATACACAGGTGCAAATTCATTTATATAATAGGTGATGTTTTATTTGTGATTTAAATGCGTCTGCATTCTAAACAGATTTCAGTGGTAGTAGCAGGTGTTTTCATAGTTTAGCTATACTATTTAGATTTAGAAAGTCACCTGCAGTATTAGATAATTTGGTCATTGTGATTAGTGATTTAAAGTTGTATTGTATTAAATTGTTAATGGCTGGGCAATTTTCCATCTTGCAGAAAAGTCTGTGCACTGTAGTTAGCTGAGAGAGAGTCAGGTGATGTGATAATTCTAATCACTTTAATTCCCTGAGACTAGGCGCTCGTCTGGTCTATTGTTATAGTTTACTGCAAATTTGTTTATTTTATTCTAACATTACTCAAGTTTGACAGTCATGAGACCTGAAGGTTAATGACATTCAGGGCTTTCGTTTAGCTCAACATTAATCAAAAAGTAAATACTGGAAACTGATGTATATACCAGTCCTATGGTCAGATATATATACGAGTCCTAAGGTCAGATATATATACAAATCCTATGGTCAGATATATATACCAGTCCTATGATTAGATATATATACCAGTCCTATGGTCAGATATATATACCAATCCTAGGATTAGATATATATATATATATATATATATATACCAGTCCTATGGTCAGATATATATACCAGTCCTATGGTCAGATACATATACCAGTCCTATGGTTAGATATATATATACTAGTCCTATGGTCAGATATATATACCAATCCTATGGTCATATATATATATATATATATATATATATATATATATATATATATATACTAGTCCTATGGTCAGATATATATACCAGTCCTATGATCAGATATATATACCAATCCTATGGTCAGATATATATACCAGTCCTATGGTCAGATATATATACCAGTCCTATGGTTAGATACATATACCAGTCCTAGGGTTAGATATATATACCAGTCCTATGGGCAGATATATATACCAGCCTATGGTTAGATATATATACCAGTCCTATGGTCAGATATATATATATACCAGTCCTATGGTCAGATATATAACAAAGTACCCACAAATTACCACATAGGTGGTAATCCATTAAGTACAGAAGAAGTAATTAGGGACCTGGGGACCCAAGTTGACAGCAATCTCTCATTTGACAACCACGTGGACAAAGTGGTTAGAAAAACATTTAATATAGCCCACCTAATCATGAAGGGATTCACATCTAGATCAGGGGAGGTCATCGTGCCTCTTTACTCATCCCTCATCAGGCCCATAATTGAGTACAATGCCCCTTTTGGGATGTACCTTACCAGACACCTGCAGCAACTGGAAAGACCCCAAAAGTACCTCACCAAGAGGATCAAAGGGCTCAAACAGATGCCATATGCTGCCCGGTTAAAGAAACTCCAGCTCTACTCAGTGGCATACCACCTGTTCAGAGGCGATCTGTGCCTGACGTATAAAGCCATGTCCAACCCGGAATTAATGGACATGCTGCACCTCAGAAAATCCAAATCCCATCGAGCTACACGCTCGAAAGACTTGAACCTCAGCACTGAAATAAATTGGACATGCTGGAGGGACAGATTCATAACCCAAAGGCTCCCTTCACCCTGGAATAAAATCCCAGTCCAGGTTAGGCAGAGTCCCTCATTGACTCTATTCAAGAGGAATCTTGATGAGTGGATGGGAGATCGTAGGTTTACCCCGGGTATCACTTCGGTGTCACTGTTAGACAGAGGCACAGTATACTAACCTCAAAAAAGGGCATGGCAAAATAAATTTAAAATGGGTGGCGAAAGCCAAACACATTCAGGCTAGGCTTATAAATGCCCTAGGGCAGATAGCCTAGTATGAACCTATGAACCTATATATACCAGTCCTATGGTTAGATATATATATATATATACCAGCCCTATGGTCAGATATATATAACAATCCTATGGTTAGATATATATACCAATCCTATGGTAAGATATATATACCAGTCCAATGGTCATATATATATACCAATCCTATGGTCATATATATTACCAATCCTATGGTCAGATATATATACCAATCCTATGATTATATATATATATATATATATATATGTATATATATATATATATATATATATATATATATATATATATATATATCTATATATATATATATATATATATATATATATATATATATATATATATATATATATACCAGTCCTATGGTCAGATATATATACCAATCCTATGGTCAGATATATATACCAGTCCTATGATAAGATATATAAACCAGTCCTATGGTTAGATATATATATATATATATATATACCAGTCCTATGGTCAGATATATATACTAATCCTATGATTAGATATATATATACCAGTCCTATGGTCAGATATATAAACCAGTCCTATGGTTAGATATATATACCAATCCTATGGTCATATATATATATATATATATATATATATATATATATATATATATATATATATATATATATATATGTATACCATTCCCATGGTCAGATATATACACCAATCCTATGGTCAGATATATTACCAATCCTATGGTCAGATATATATATCAATCCTATGGTCATATATATATATATATATATATATATATATATATATATATATATATGTATATATATATATATATATATATATATATACCAATCCTATGATTAGATATATACCAGTCCTATGGACATATATATATATATATATATATATATATATATATATATATATATATATATATATATATATCTATGGTCAGATATATATACCAATCCTATGATTAGATATATATACCAGTCCGACGCTCAGATATATATACCAATCCTATGGTGAGATATATATACCAATCCTACGTTCAGATATATATACCAGTCCTATGGTCAGATATATATATACCAATCCAATGGTCAGATATATATACCAATCCTATGGTCAGATATATATACCAATCCTATGATTAGATATATATATACCAGTCCTATGGTCAGATATATAAACTAGTCATATGGTTAGATATATATACCAATCCTATGGTCATATATATATATATATATATATACATATATATATGTATACCATTCCTATGGTCAGATATATACACCAATCCTATGGTCAGATATATTACCAATCCTATGGTCAGATATATATACCAATCCTATGGTCAGATATATATATATGTATATATATATATATATATATATATATGTATATATATATATACCAATCCTATGATTAAATATATATACCAGTCCTATGGATATATATATATATATATATATATATATATATATATATATATATATATATATATACCAATCCTATGGTCAGATATATATACCAATCCTATGGTCAGATATATATACCAATCCTATGATTAGATATATATACCAGTCCGACGCTCAGATATATATACCAATCCTATGGTGAGATATATATACCAATCCTACGTTCAGATATATATACCAGTCCTATGGTCAGATCTATATACCAATCCAATGGTCAGATATATATACCAATCCTATGGTCAGATATAAATACCATTCCTATGGTCAGATATATATATATATATATATACCAATCCTATGGTAAGATATATTACCAATCCTATGATCAGATATATATACCAATCCTATGATTAGATATATATACCAGTCCTATGGTCAGATATATATACCAATCCTATGGTCAGATATATATATATATATATATATATATATATATATATATATATATATATATATATACCAATCCTATGGTCAGATATATATACCAGTCCTATGGTCAGATATATATACCAGTCCTATGGTTAGATATATATACCAATCCTATGGTCAGATATATATACCAGTCCTATGGTCAGATATATATACCAATCCTGTGGTCAGATATGTATACCAGTCCTATGGTCAGATATATATATACCAGTCCTATGGTCAGATATATATATACCAGTCCTATGTTCAGATATATATACCAATCCTGTGGTCAGATATGTATACCAGTCCTATGGTCAGATATATATACCAGTCCTATGGTCAGATATATATATACCAGTCCTATGGTCAGATATATATACCAATCCTATGGTCAGATATATATATACCAGTCCTATGGTTAGATATATATACCAGTCCTATGGTTAGATATATAGATCCAGTCCTATGGTCAGATATATATACCAATCCTATTGTCAAATATATATACCAATTCTATGGTCATATATATATATATATATATATATATATATATATATATATATATATATATATATATATATATATATATATATATATACCAGTGGTATGGTCAGATATATATACCAATCCTATGGTCAGATAAATATACCAGTCCTATGGCTAGATATATATACCAGTCCTAAGGTCAGATAAATATACCAGTCCTATGGTTAGATATATAAACCAGTCCTATGGTCAGATATATATGCCAGTCCTATGGTCAGATATATATACCAGCCCTATGGTTAGATATATATCCCACTTCTATGGTCAGATATATACACTAGTCCTATGGTCAGATATATATAGCAGTCCTATGGTCAGATATATGTACCAATCCTATGGTCAGATATATATATACATATATACACACATATATATATATATATATATATATATATATATATATATATATATATATATATATATATAAATATATATATACATATATATATATATATATATATATATATATATATATATATATATATATATATATATATATATATATATATATATATATATATATGTATACCAGTCCTAAAGTTAGATACATATACCAGTCATATGGTTATATAAATATATATACCAGTCCTATGGTCAGATATATATACCAGTCCTACGGTCATATATATATATATATATATATATATATATATATATATATATATATATACCAGTCCTATATATTATTTATTTTATTTTATTTTACATTTGTTGACCGGGCTAGTCCAAACTGGATATATGTCCATTTTCAGTAGAGGCCCGGGGAGAAAAGCTCCAGTACAGTAACAAATAAAAAGTAAAAATAGTGTCTAATAAAAAGTTTACATAGAGAAAAAATATAGTAATACATTTTGGTGCACACTGGTTAGTTAGAGTTTACAAAAATATCAAAAACACTGGTATGTAACAAATAACAATCAATGGTTTAAAAAGAAATACTATTTACAAAATTATTAGATATGACATTTATATAAAGTAAGACATAGTAGGTTACAAGTAAACAATGCTACTTACAGATGAAATAAGAACAAGTTATCCTAAGTGGAAAGTAGGGGGAAAAATTAATAGAGTTAATCAGTTAGTCAGGGTTGTTGCAAGGGCATAGCCATTTTGTTCTGAGGAATATTTTCAGTTTTTGTTTGAAGAGGGTTAGAGAAGGAAGAGAGTTAAGTTCAGTAGGTAGTAAATTCCAGTTTTTCCCAGTAGTGTTTGAGAACAGAGAGTCACCTGCCAAGTTGTTTGACTTACTGATGTTAGCTAACAGTTTATTAGATGATCGTAAATTAGTAAGATTTTTATAGGGGGTAATGATGTTTGAAAGTGTTGGAGTATTATTTGGGTGGTAGAGGATTTTATGTGCGATGATAAGTTGACTATATTGAAGCAGATTTTGTAGCTCAAGCCATCCTAGTTGTTTTAGATTCTGACAGTGATGGGTTCTATAGGGATTACCAGTGGCAAATCTTGCAATATTGTTATAGGATGTAGCTAGTTTGAAACAATTATGTTTTGACAGATTAGTATAGATCGGTGAGGCATAAAGTCGTGTTGAGATTAGATGGGAGTGGGCAATAGTAGATCTTGCTATAGGAGTAAGGAAGGATTTGACTCTATATAGGGAGCCCATTTTTCTGTTGACTGTTTTTATAGTGTTATTAATATGGGAGTCGAAGTTGAGGTTGTTGTCTATAGTGATTCCTAGGAGCTTGGTGGTAGCATCAGGGGATATGACGGTACCATTGTTAGAAGTAACAGAGAAATCTAAAGGTATATGCTTCCGGGTAGGGGCAAAAAGCAGGAGCTTAGTTTTTTTTGGATTCAGGAGGAGGCATCGTTTAAGGAACCATGATTCAACTATGTTAAACATTTTCTGAGTAAGGGACTGTAGTTCTGATAAAAATTTTCCCGTGCAGATTATTGTGGAATCATCTGCATATTGTATACACGTTGCAAGAGGAGTAGCTTTACAGAGATCATTAATAAAAATGGAGAATAGTAGAGGACCTAGAATGGAGCCCTGGGGAGCACCTACTGTAACTGGCAGGTGGGATGATAGATTATTTTCCCACATAACAGCTTGCTGTCGGTTGCTTAGGTAGGAGATGAACCATTGTATAGCTAGAGTATCGAGTGAAAGTAATTTAAGAATGTTTATAAGCAATGTGTGGTTTACCATATCAAAAGCTTTTGATAGGTCAATAAATAGTGCTGAAGAGAGAACATTATTATGCGATTTCTGTTGATGGTGTCAGTGAAGGATAGGAGGGCTGTAGTGGTACTATGGTATGGTCTGAAGCCATGTTGGCTATGTGCTAGTAAGTTGTGTTGTAGTAGGTGGTCCAGAAGCTGATGATGAATGCATTGGTCCCTTATTTTTGCTACGAGGATAGTAGGGCTATAGGTCGATAGTTGGAATATTCATTGGAGTTACCACCTTTATGTAGGGGGATAATGTGTGAGATTTTCCAGATGATTGGGATGGTTCCCTCATTAATGGTTCTATTTATTAGGATTGATATTGGATAAGCTACTGCTTTGGCTGCTTTTTGCAGATATTGTGCTGGAATCTGGTCAGAAGGCGTACAAGGCTTAAGTTTTAGGATGAGTTTGTATATGAAATGAGTGGAGATGGGTTGAAATATGAAGGTAGGAAGAGAGCTAGAAATATATACATATATATATATATATATATATATATATATATATATATATATATATATATATATAAATATATATATATATATATATATATATATATATATATATATATATATATATATATATACCAGTCTATGGTCAGATATATATATACCAGTCCTATGGTCAGATATATATACCAATCCTATGGTCAGATATATATGCCAGTCCTATGGTCAGATATATATACCAATCCTATGGTCAGATATATTATCAAGCCTATGGTCAGATATATATACCAATCCTATGGTCAGATATATATATATATACCAATCCTATGATTAGCTATATATACCAGTCCTATGGTCAGACATATATACCAATCCTATGGTCAGATAAATATACCAATCCTATCATCAGATATATATATACAAGTCCTATGGTCCGATATATAAACCGGTCCTATGGTTATATATATATATATATATATATATATATATATATATATATATATATATATATATATACACCAGTCCTATGGTCAGATATATATACCAGTCCTATGGTCAGATATATATATACCAGTCCTATGGTCAGATATATATATATATATATATATATATATACCAGTCCTATGGTCAAATATATATACCAGTCCTATATATGCCTCTGGCATTTTTTGAAGCCATATTGCTCAGACACAGCTCCACGTGGTCCTGTTGAGTCTTCCTGGCTACAGAGAACTGAAAAAAAACGACTGCTTTCCTGATTAAGTATCCTGCTGTTTTTTTATATTTGTTTTACCTTCTACTGCTTACCTAGAGCAAGCTTTAACTGTTTTCATAGTTATTTACTGCATTTTTTATTATCTGCACTTAAAAGTACATTTCAGTCGAAATTAGTCTAATTCAAGTCGAAAAGTGTTTGTTAGATGTTTAATTTAATTGTTTGGCTGCCCACTAAAGTGTGCTAGCCTGTGCTACTGACTTATTGCCTTTTCTGCATTTCTGTGTGTTTCTATTTAAAAACAAAAAAAACAAAAAAATATTCCTTATTTTCCTGCCTCTCCTAAACTAGTTAGACCAGTTTACAGGCCTTGCTGTATCCTGGGCTGTGTTGTAGTTCTGTGTTGTCCATTGCCTTACTTGGATAGAAGGAAGTTTCTTAGCTCACCAGTGGGAGTGGGGAGCCTTGAATAGCCTATCTGTCCTTGAGGGAAGTGACCTCAGCACAAGAAGCTGTAGTAATTGGTCATTTTGGACCATTTCTAGCTCTTTTGAAGTTCCCTGGTTAAAATCTGCCTCTGGCATTTTTTTTGAAGCCATATTGCTCAGACACAGCTCCACGTGGTCCTGTTGAGTCTTCCTGGCTACAGAGAACTGAAAAAAAGCGACTGCTTTCCTGATTAAGTATCCTGCTGTTTTTTATATTTGTTTTACCTTCTACTGCTTACCTAGAGCAAGCTTTAACTGTTTTCATAGTTATTTACTGCATTTTTTATTACCTGCACTTAAAAGTACATTTTAGTCGAAATTAGTCTAATTCAAGTCGAAAAGTGTTTGTTTGCTGTTTAATTTAATTGTTTGGCTGCCCACTAAAGTGTGCTAGCCTGTACTACTGACTTATTGCCTTTTCTGCATTTAGCGGAGTTGCCACTAGAGCACCATCGGGCAGCGCCAGTTAAACAAGGTTAAACTATTTCTGGCTCCGTAAAGTCTGCTCTTCATTTTTTCCCTTAGAACTCCTCTACTTGTAATCTAAACAGTCTATTCTCTATCTGTAAAGCTCAGCACTTGTTCCTAAAGCATTTTTTAGTCAGGTAAAGCACTTCTATATTATACAAAGTACTTCACTAGCTTAAACCCCTTGAGTACCCACTTCCCTATAGGTCCTTTCTGACTCAGTTACACAGCAAACTTTTTAATTTCTTCTAGCATGTCAAAGGGTCAGTTGCTAGCGTCCTCTACTGCTCAGCTGGTGAATCTGGGAATATTGAGGCAATGTTACAATTGCCTCATGTACAGACAACCCTCTCCTCCTCCCACAAAACACAAATACATGCGAGAGATGCAACTATATAGCCAAACTGGAGGCTGAGCTCTCTCAACTCAGGACTGGCAAAACCAGACAGGAGGAGAAGGTAACCACACACACGATAAACCCAGTCTCACATAGAACTATCACAACTACAAATCAAACACATAAACACACAAAGACATACTCGGAGGCACTGATCAAAAATCTACCAAAACAGCAGAGGCCTCCAAAGGAGACACCCAAACAACTGCCACCTCATGACATAACACAAGCAACACATAGATCACAAAGTCAGTGTGCAAATCAGTCACAGCCCTTAAGGCCAAACACAATGCCAGACACACTTGTCATAGGTGACTCCATAGTCAGACACAATGACGTCCCACTCACCAGACTGAACAAGGAGAGGGTCACAGTAAGCTGCCTGTCGGGCGCTAGAATCTGCCACATAACACAAGCACTCAGGTCACTCCACAGCAAGTACAAGTATGACTCAGTCATTGTCCATGCCGGTGTGAATGACCTGAGACATACCTCCCTGGACTACATGAAAAGAGACATAAAGGAGCTCTCAGATTATGTAGCCCAGGCTGGTATGACCCTGACCCTGAGCAGTATCCTACCTTCACCAAGAATGATGCCACAATACAGAGACAAAATGATCAGTTTTAATAATTGGCTTAATTTCTGGTGTCATTCTAAGGATCCAATGTCTGTCTGCCTGGAATGACATGCTTGACAAGCCACGCTGCCGAGGATGACTTGCACCTGTCACCCCTGGGTTTCTGGATATTGGCAAACGCTCTTGCCCCCCATAGTGCCTTTTTAGACAAGGCTCAAATTCTAAACCCACCCTAGAAAACAATAATGGAAAAAACTAAGGGTAATGCTGCTCAATGCCAGAAGTCTAAATCTCAAGATGCACGCCCTCGAAGCCCTCCTCAGTATGGAGAACATCGATGTCTGTGCTGTGACTGAAACCTGGTTCAAGGCTCCTGAGAGCACCCCGGCACTATCAGGTTTTACCTCATAACATGCGTTCCGGCCCCAAAACCCAGACCGTACCACAAAAGGAGGGGGTGTATCCATATTCATCAAGGATACCCACACCTCCAGGTTGGTGGCAACTCACGAAGCATCAGAGACCATTCAGGTGCAATTAACCATAGGCAAAACTGCTCTACAGTTTGTAGCATGTTACAGGCCACCCTCTCAAACTCAGCAACTCCACACAGCCTTCCTGAAGACATTGGAGAGTATAAATGTCTCTCCAAACACCACCATATTGGGTGACTTCAACTACCCAAACATAGACTGGGAACATTACTCAAGCCCCAATACCCTAGCCCAAAGGTTCCTGGAGTTCATAAACTCAAATGCTATGGAACAACTTGTCACCATTCCCACAAGAGGTGAAAATATACTAGACCTGATCATCACAAACATGGGGACAAAATGCTCCACACCGGAAGTATATCCCTCATTGGTGAGATCAGACCATAAACTAATCTCACTGGAGATCCACATCCCGCCCCCACCCCCAACAAAAAAGACCACAGTGAAGAACTTCTCAAAAGCCAATTTCACACTTCTTAAGACTGGTGTGGTATCCTTCAAGGCCCCTGAGCCATTGGAAACCACAACCCACGCTGCTGAATCCCTTACAAATGCTTTCTACGAGCACCTCCAGGATTGCATGGATCAAGCAATCCCAAATAAAATCAAGACCCTTTCCACCAAAGGCAAGCGCCTGATCTGGTGGACCCCAGCCATAAACAAACTTTACAACAAGAGGAGAAAGCTACTACAAGATAGTGCAAAATCCCTAAAAGGGAAGACATCTCTGATCAATACTAGTAAAAAACTACGATCACTCATAAAATCATCCAAGGCCAACTTTGAGAGAAAAATCGCCAAGGACTCAAAAGACAATCATAAGGCCTTTTTTAGCTATGTTACAAATCTGGGTGGAAACTTCCAGATATGCTCAGAATTAGTCCAAAATGATACAAAAATCACTGAACCAACAGACATTGCAAACATACTGGCAGACAGGTTCAGTGAAAATTTCTCCCCTCCCTCCCCCGCAAAAGGAGAAATATCTATCCTAGCAGAGTGTAGCCTCCCAATCATCTCAAATGCCCAGGTGAGAGCTGCTCTCTCCAAAGCTAAAAACACAGCATCAATGGGATCGGATCGTATCCCTGGCTGTGTGCTACACGAACTCAATGAGGAACTAAACCCACACATAAGGCTGCTGTTTAATCTTAGCCTTACCACAGGATACGTACCCAAAGAGTGGCGTACGACAACTGTGATCCCACTCCACAAAGGCGGTGCTTCTACGGACCTTGGTAATTACCGCCCCATAAGCTTAACAAGCCTGGTCTGCAAAGCTATGGAGAGGATCATAATGGAACTCATAAATAAAGACATACGGGACCTACAGACATTGGATCCTACCCAATTCGGCTTTGTCAAGGGCAGATCATGCCTCTTGAACTTGGTCGACTTTTTTGAAACAGTCACCAAGGCCATTGATGAGGGTAAGGCAGTTCACACAGCCTACCTTGACCTTGCAAAAGCTTTCGACACAATACCCCACTCGGGTATCATAGAAAAGCTCACCAGCTTAAATGTAAACCCATATGTCACAAGATGGGTTGCAAACTGGCTCAAGGACAGAACCCACAGGGTTAGAGTTGCTGGTGCCATGTCAGACTCAAGCTGGTCTGGCGGTGTCCCACAGGGCTCAGTCCTGGGCCCCCTCTTGTTCGGCATTTACTTTTTAGAAGTGCAGGCAAACATAGGAGGATTGTGGCTGACAAAGTTTGCAGATGACTGCAAACTGGGCGCCATAGTTGAAAATCCATCAGACACAGATATCCTTCAGAGAGGTCTCATAGAAACGGATAACTGGTGCCAGAGCCATGGCCTTAAGCTAAACGCCAAAAAATGTATAGTCATACCCTTTGGTAAAAACAAGGTAACCCCAAGTTACCACAAAGGTGGCAATCCATTAAGCACAGAAGAGGTTATCAGGGACCTGGGGACCCAAGTTGACAGTAACCTTTCTTTTGACACTCACATTGCCAAAGTGGTTAGGAGGACCTTCTACATTGCCCACCTGATTATGAAGGGATTCACATCCAGATCAAGGGAAGTCATTGTCCCCCTGTACTCTTCACTTATCAGACCAATGATTGAGTACAATGTCCCATTCGGAATGTATCTTACCCGACACCTGCAGCAATTGGAAAGACCCCAAAAGTTCCTCACCAAAAGGATAAAGGGGCTCAAAAATATGCCATATGCTGCCTGACTGAAGAAACTCCAGCTCTATTCAGTCACATACCGTCTGCTCAGAGGTGACCTGTGCCTGACATACAAGGCCATGTCCAACCCGGAATTAATGGACATGCTCCACCTCAAAAAATCCAAATCCACCAGAGCCACAAGAGCAAGAGACTTAAACCTCAACACGGATATAAATAGGACATGCTGGAGGGACAGATTCATCACCCAGAGACTCCCTATGCTGTGGAACAGAATCCCGGTCCATGTGAGACAGAGCACCTCGCTGGCTCTGTTCAAGAGGAATCTTGACCAGTGGATAGGAGATCGTAGGTTTACCCCGGGGATCATCTCTGTATCACTGCTGGACAGAGGCACAGCAAACTAATGGGTATAGTATTCTTCAACCTAAGGGGTGGTGAAAGCCACATAACTTTGGATAGGCTTATAAATGCCCTAGGGCAGATAGCCTAGTATGAACCCATGAACCTATGAACCTATATATATATGTATGTATATATATATATATATCTATATATATATATATATATATATATATATATATATATATATATATATATATATATATGTATATATATATATATATATATATATATATATATATATATATATATATATATATATATATATATATATACCAGTCCTATGGTCAGATATACATATACCAATACTATGATTAGATATATATACCAGTCCTATGGTCAGATATATAAACCAGTCCTAAGGTTAGATATATACACCAATCCTGTGGTCAGATATATATACCAGTCCTATGGACAGATATATATACCAATCCTATCGTCAGATATAAATATACCAATCCTATGATTAGATATATATACCAGTCCTATGGTCAGATATATATATCAATCCTATGGTTAGATATATATACCAGTCCTATGGGCAGATATATATACCAGTCCTATAGTTAGATATATATACCAGTCCTATGGTCAGATATATATACCACCCCTATGGTCAGATATATATACCAGTCCTATGGTCAGATATATATATACCAATCCTATGGTCAGATATATATACCAATCCTCTGGTCAGATAAATATAACAGTCCTATGGTCATCTATATATATATATATATATATATATATATATATATATATATATATATATATATATATATATATATATATACCAATCCTATAGTCAAATATATATACCAATCCTATGATTAGATATATATACCAGTCCTATGCTCAGATATACATACCAATCCTATGGTCATATATATATATACCAATCCACTGGTCAGATATATATACCAGTCCTATGGTCAGATATATATACC